>NW_027397116.1:15273842-15825911 GCF_003265705.2 Callorhinus ursinus
TTAGGTTGTTTCCATATCTTGGCTATTATAAATAATGCTGCAGTGAACATAGGGGTACATATGTCTTTCCAAATTAGTGTTTCATTTTCTTCAGATAAATACCCAGAAGTGGAATTGCTGGATCATATGGTAGCTCCATTTTTAACTTTTTGAGAATCCTCCATAGTTTTCCCTAGTGCCTGTACCACTTTACATTCCCACCAAGAGTAGGCCATTGTCTTCTTTTCTCCACTTCCTCACCAACACTTGTTTCTCATCTTTTTGATAATAGCCATTCTAACAGGCATGAGGTGATATCTCATTGTGATTTTGACCTGCATTTCCCTGGTGATTAGTGATGCTGAGCATCTTTCCATGTGACTATTGGCCATCTGTATTCTTCTTTGGAAAAAAATGTCTAGTCAGCTCCTCTGCCCATTCTGTCATTGAATTATTTGGCTTGTTTGTTGGTTGCTATTGAGTTGTGTGAGTTCATTATATATTTTGGATATTAACCACTGGGGTTAGCGTAACTTGGAGAGTAGTTTCCATGCAGTGATGGCAAATACCTGTTGCCGTTGTTATAAGAGAAAACGGACAGGAGAGAAATTGATGACAGGAAATAATAATGCTTTTAAGAAGGAGATTTGCTGCAAAAGGGAACAAGGAAATTGAGTGTTAGTTGTTGAGGGAAGTGGAGTCAAGATGCTTTTTTTTATAAGTTAACTAGAATGATCCAGTAAAAAATGAAAAAAATAATAATGTAGGAGAAAGAGGAGAGAATTTCTGGAATGTTTTTCTTGAGCAGACAAGAGGGGATGGCATCCAATGACAAGTAAAGAAGCCAGCTTTAGATAGGAAAATGGGTGGTTCATCTGCAGGAACAGGTAAGAATGCAGAGGAGGTGCTAATGCTTTTAAGTAAGTAGATGCAGTGGTGGAAGTCTATGCAAGTTTTCTTCTGATCGGTTCCATTTCTCAGTAAAGGAGGAAGTTACAGTCATCAGCTGAACATAGGAGAGATGTTGAGATTTAAGTAAAATGAGGAAAGTCCCCATATAATCACCTCAAAAAGAGAGATGAAAGGGCCTACGGATGTATAGAATGCCTACCTAATAGAATTAAGGGCCCACTTGAGGTTCATGATCAGAATTTCAAGGGATGGGCACCTGGGTGGCTCAGTCATTAAGTGTCCGCCTTCAGCTCAGGTCATGATCCCAGGGTCCTGGGATCGAGCCCCACATCGGGCTCCCTGCTCGGCGGGAAGCCTGCTTCTCCCTCACCCACTCCCCCTGCTTGTGTTCCCTCTCTCACTGTGTCTCTCTCTGTCAAATAAATAAAAATCTTTAAAAAAAAAAGAATTTCAAGGGAAACAAGGTAACTTGGTTTAGTGTTTTTTCCCCACCAAATCAGATGCAGGTTCAGAATAACAGCGATTTGGACTCAACCAGAATGTAGTTTTGCCAAAAGAATAGCGCAAAGAGAAGGGCAAAAGAATTAAGGGTGTATGCAAGAGAGAGCTTGTAATAACTGACCATGAAACTTAGGCTGGGAAAGGAGAAAATAAGGATATCAAAAATAAAAAAAAAGAGGAAAATTGGAAATGTTGTGGAATTGATGGAAATGAGGGCTCCAGTGGAGTCAAAAGATTGCTGGAATTAGAATTCTGGAAGGAGCCAGATGGGGGAGATAAGAGGTGGTGTTCAGAGAGTGAAGGGCATGAAATTGGGGTTAAAGAGATGCAATTATCGGTGATAATAAACGTCAAGGGTATGATCGCAGCATTGAGTGGCTTGAGGGCAAGACTAGAGAATACTGCTGAAGAGGAAGACTTCAAAGCACTGAGTGACCAGGGTGCTCTGCATTGAAATAGTCAAGAATTGAAACAAGAGTTGTGTAGGAGTAAATAACATGACTTGGGAGTTAAAATTACGAAGAAATGATGGGTGTTGACAGTAATGATGAGTCATATAATTTGATGACATGAGATCCAAAAACAGCAAGTTTTAAGGAGGAAAGAGGGAGAATGAAAGAGGCAATGGTGAACAAGGAAGACAAGACCTGCCCAATCTCAAGACGCAGTGGGAGGAAGAAAGAGCAACTGCTATAGGGCAGTGCAGAAAGTCACATTTTCGTTAGAGCAAGAAGGTAAAAGAAATGTTTAAAATCTAGATTGAGGACATAAATTACATAAATTACACTGTGGGCAATGTGGAAAGGTATCCAGAGTTGGAGAGGGTGGCAAAAGGACACAAAGAGTCTACAGGTGAGTAGACTCAGGGGGGTAGGGAAGACGTGGGAGTCTGTGGAGTTTTATGGTACGTAAATAAGTATAAAGAGCATGATGGGCATCATGCTTTATTTGTCCATTCCTTCCCACATCCACGTTTGCTCCCTCTTCATCAATTCTCTGTGTTACAGCAAGTGTGATCTTATAAAACTGCAAGTTTGACCGTATCCTTCCCCTTCTTAAACTTCTTTAATGGCTTCTATTAATTTTAGTATGAAGACTAAAATCCTTAGTGTAATTCACAAAACTATGCACAAGCACCCTTCTCAGCTCTCCAGACTCAACACACGCATTTGCTTTGTGCACCCCAGTCATACTGCCTTTTTAACATTCTGAAACACTAAATTCTTTCCTGTCTCACAGACTTTGTACTTCCTTCTGTCTGCAGTACTTCCCTCCACACACAAACCCCAGGTTTTGCCTACTTAACTCCCACTTGTCCCCCAGATTTCAGCTCAAACTGTAACTCAGATAGGTCAGGTTCTCCTGTTTGATGATCTCATAGAAATTTTTGCTTTCACAGCACTTACAATGGTTCGCAAATACACACTTGTGATTATCTGGTTCACGTCTGTCAACCTCACTAGAGTAAATCCCATGAAGACAAAGATAATATCTGTGGTTTTTACCATTACATGCCCAGAACCTCATTAACCTGGTGCTTAGTATATGTTCAATAAATATTTATTAAATGACTTCATCTAGAGGACAGTCTCCAGCACTACGATGAGGCAAATGTCATTAGCCTTAAACCATTCACGTCAATGTTCCTCCTTATTAGTAATCTGATGGTAGAGAAGCATTAGGAATAAGATTTCAGCTTTCCTTAGGAAACAAAATTTCTTAATATCTAAAAAGCTATTTCAAATGAATAACAAAAATATTAACACAGCAATAGAATAATGGGCTAAATACACAACAGGTACTTCATTAGCAAAGAAAGACAAATGGCCATCAAACACACAAAAGATTAACTCCAGGGCGCCTGGGTGGCTCAGTTGGTTGAGCGACTGCCTTCGGCTCAGGTCATGATCCTGGAGTCCCGGGATCGAGTCCCACATCGGGCTCCCTGCTCAGCGGGGAGTCTGCTTCTCCCTCTGACCCTCTCCCCCTCATGTGCTTTCTCTCTCTCTCATTCTCTCTCTCAAATAAATAAATAAAATCTTAAAAAAAAAAAAGATTAACTCCACTAATAATCAAGGAGCATGGAAACACAAAGTATGTCATTAGTGCAGGGATAAGAACTACATGTATTTTTATATTTTTATTGAAATTACTATCAATTTTTTTTAAATAATTAAGAACTACTAGTAAACCTTGACAGTTTTTACATATAGAAATGAACAGAGAAAGAACTTCACTGTCTACTGATGCTGTCCTGGGAGCGTCCTAGATCTCCTGCTTACAAGAACTTTAAAATTAATTAATTTTTTTAAATGGATGAAATGAACAAAGTACCAATAAAATAGTAAGGAATTCCCAGACCAAAAGAAAAAAAGAAAAGAACAGTTTAAGAGGGATAAGAACACATGAAGATGTTTTTGCCAAACTCTGAAAATTTTAACTTTCATTTTTATGGCCTCCCAGGTCAGCAGGAATAAAATTCAAAGCCCTGTCTCCCATAAAATAATTCAATTGGAAACCCTTCCCACAAAGATCCTTGGGACTCCAAAGGGTTATACACCATGACAAGAGAGACCATACTTAGATCAGCCTTGCGTCATTTTGTAGTCCAGGTTTGAATGACTTGGGTAGTCCAGGAAAACCTGGGTCTTCAACATAGAATAAGGGGCACCTGGGTGGCTCAGCAGTTAAGTGGCTACCTTCAGCTCAGGTCATGATCCCAGGGTCCTGAGATCGAGCCCCGCATCCCGGCATCAGGCTCGCTGCTCAGTGGGGAGCCTGCTTCTCCCTCTCCCTCTGCTTGCTGCTCCCCCTACTCTCTCTCTCTGTCAAGTAAATAAATAAAATCTTAAAAAAAAAAAAAAGAATAAGGCTCTTCCAAACTTGCTGAGCCTTTAGGTACTGCCATAAGCAATGTAAACTGGAAGAAAACTTCATCCTAGGCCTCGAAACATTCTTACAAATAACTTTTCAAGAACAATGAGGTAAGAAACACATACATGCATGCGCACACACACACACACACACAGACAGCTTGAGCAAGAACTAACAGAAACCACAGAAATTAAAAACAGACTTCAGATATTGGAATTATCAGACTCATTATGTAGTAGCATAACCTTATATCAAATAACCTTATTATCAAAATCCAAGCAATGTAGTATGAGAAACGCAAAAAGGAGACCGGTATTACTGACAGATGCTAGAGGCACAAATTCCAAATAACAATAGAGTCCAGTAATACATAAAAATACATACTATAGCAGGACTGAATTAGGTTTATCCAAGAAATGTAAGGTGGGTTTAACAATGGAAATATTTAAGTATTGAGATCAGAAATACTCAGGCATTTCATAGATAAGACTCTTCCTCTGGATATTCTTCAATAAATTCTATGACTCTATCGTATCTGCACTTCTAGAGCTGGCTGTTCCTTTTTGATTAACTCCTTCTTGCTTTACATAAGTATATTTAATGCTATAGCAGAGATTACAAAGTAGAGACTTTGGGTCAGGTTCAGCCCACAGATTGTCTTATTTGGCCTGAGATGTTTTAAAGAAGCTGAAGCCCACATTTACAAACTGAGAAACTTCAATAAATTTAGATTTTTGGCATCTCTCAAAAAAAAAACAAACAGAAATTCTGGCAATACTAGCCCATTTCTACCTGCAAGTAATCAGCTACAGCTGAGGAATAGCTGCTCCCTTTAGATAGGGTGTCCTTTCCTGTTTGCTAGCGTCTCTGCCAAGTGTCATTCGCCATTAATCTGTGTATGTTCTTTCTTCCCCCTTCTTAGAGTAAACTTGAGAGAAAAAAATAACACTTGTTGTTCTAGCTTTCAGATGAGGGAAAATAGAAAACTGGACAAAGAATGGTCTGTATGTCAAGAAAAATGGAGGAAAGCACGTATATTGGTGGAAGTGGAGACTATCACTTTGTGGTTACTACACCGATATCTGGTCACCTTCACTCCTTCACATTACTCACCTAGCTCAATACGTGTTATGTTAGTGACCTCTGAGTTAGTAACATCCAAATGGCCTGGAAGCAGTCTGTTTCATTCTAGGAACTTTCCAAATTCATACTCTGTTATGTGTTGGCCTTACAATTTAATTTTCAGAATGCAATATTACTTCTGTAATTCCCAAGTTCCTGGAAAGCACCTCACTAGCCCCCAAATGCTAATAGAACTTAAAAGTTGCAATTGCTACTTATTATCTACCTTGAACCTTAACATAAATACAGCTAACACCTCAGTTCTCTTTTCTACTCTTGTTTCCTCCTCCCAAAATAAGCTGTTACTGAATCTTAAAAAAGACAAAAGTTGACAGGAATGTTCACTCTGTGACCACAAAATATAATAGTAAGCTGGTATCTCAAGTGTAAGTCAATTCTCATAAACATTTGCCCAAACTACATAAACATTATTACTGCATATGGGGCAAAATAGACTTATTCTAAGACTGTTTTGTCTATTCACTGGTAACAGTTACTTATCATAATGTTGTCTCTGCTCTTTGAGGAAGTTATCACCAGTGAGATTTATAACCCCCCAAGGCTAACACCCAGTCCAAGCTCACAGAGCAAGACCATGTCTTTGCATTCATGTATCCCCAAAACAGAATTAAATCTCACTCTGAGTCGATGCTTAATAATACCTTTTGGTTGAATGAATTAATGAATGAACAAGAAGGCATTCAAGCCTATCTTCAATCTTACTTCTTCTACTATAATACTATCATGTGGTGTTTATAGTAGGGCTTCTTTCCTTACATATACTGATGCTAAAATATATCATTCAAAATTCTTTAAATGGTAATTCTATCACAAGGCTCCAGAATTGTCTACATTTCTTTAAATATGTATCCAGAAAGGAGTTGATTTTCCTTTTTGTGAATAAAGATTGTGTATAAAAATGACTAGATTTCAAATTGGAGATGCTGTGTCAGAATAGTTTATACAGATGGTTCCCAACTTAATAATGCTTCAACTTACAATTTTTCAACTCTTCAATGGTGCAAAAGCGATATGCATTCAGTAGAAACTATACTTCAAATTTAGAATGTTGATCTTTTCCTGGGCTGGTAATATGCATTATGATGCTCTCTTGTGATGCTGGGCAGCTCCCAGTCAGCCATGCAATTATGAGTGTTAGGCCAACTGTAGGCTAATGTAAGTGTTCTGAGCACATTCAAGGTAGGCTAAGCCATGATGTTCAGTAGTTTAGGTGTATTAAATGCATTTTAGACTTAGAATATTTTCAACTTACAATAGATTTATCATCGTAAGCTGAGGAAGATCTGCATTAGCTTACACTCTTAATACCATCTTAGAGGTTAAAATTAGCAAAAGGACTGCCTCAAGATAATAATACAAATTAGATGTATAAGTTTATAAGGTTGTCAGTGCAGGAGGCTGAGAGATCCCCAAAGCATAGGGATAAAAGCTTAGGAAATGTAACCAAACTTCTTCTAAATATCATCTGTGTTTTTTAAAAGAAAAGAAAGTCATATACGCGTGATTTCTTATGTTTAGACTCAACCACGAGAGACAGCAAGAGAGGGTCAGAAGTGTTTGTGCCTAATACCACAAAGCTTCCATTTTAATTTGTTTTAGGGGTTAGAACATACGTGAAATATGTTTGCTAAGTGCTATTTGAAATTTATAAGAAAGGACAAAGTACATTCCAGCAGGTAACACAACATGGGCCAAGATCATACAATAGTTAATAGCAGAGCAGGACCAGAATCCCAGGTCTCCAAAGTCCAAGTCTGGTAGTCTGCTCTCCCACACACTGCACCATGAGGTTACAATTTGAGAATAAATTGGTATGCAGAAAGTTCAGTGTCTTACCTGTGACATTGTGTTTGCCAACTTCAGGAAAGTTGGCAAGAATGTATAGTTCGTAGAATGATAGCAGAGGCTAGAGTGGCCAAGTTACTCATGGAAGATATAATGAGGCTACTTAGGTTGACACTATTGTTTCTTATTGCAAATGTTAATTCAAGTAAATTTTGGCCTACAATCTGAAAGAGTAACTGCATCACCCAAGGCGGTCACTGTATTAGCAACACAACTACCCCAATAACAATCCTGTGTGCTCTAAGAGAAACACTTCCCACATCACCTTAGGTGTGCAGGGCATCCCAAATATGTAAGTTAGATATAAACCATTTCAGGCATGCGATATTAAGGAAGGCCATAGTGGCCATATTAGAACAGAAACACTGATTCCTCACACATAGGCGTTACATAGGTTATAGAAAATATATAGAGAAAATTCATGAGGAAGCCAGATAAAAATAAAATTGAAATAAAATGAATATAAACTTAAATTACAACATATTTGAGAACATTTTTTGGTATGAGAAGGGGAGTAGGAAAATATCAACCAGAAAAGTGATCATTATGGAGTTTAAAATTTTGTCATTGTGTCTCTAGTAATGTGTAGAAGGATGCAGTAACATTTTGGCCAAGAGGTGTGAGTGTACCAGGCAGATTTGGTTAGTGTCTAGTATGGCAAAACATCTAATAGGTTGTCACATCCAGTATGTCTCAAAAACAAATACTTTCCTCTGGACCAGTTCTATAGTCATCCTACCTTCTGGTCTTAATTTGGTTTCCTTGGTAAGTTTATCTGCCGGGGAGACAAGGTACTGATAGGTTGATAGGAATGTCTGGTCTCCTTGGCAGTTATAACAGTAAAGTAAATTAGTAAATTGTCTTTCAGGTGTACATTATTCTCTAAGTTTTATTAAGTTGTTTCAACTACCCAATGTCTTTATCACCTTCAGTGAGTGTACACTCAACGCCTCAAATCATAAGCTGAAAGGGCAGAACTTGGACTTTGGTAACTTCACTAGGAGACACAGCCTGGGAGGCCCAACCTGGATAGCTTGTTAGTCTCTTATCAAAATCATTATAATTACCAGCCCACAGAGAGCCACCGGATCCCAGAGCTCATGATTACCACTTACTCTATGCATTCCTTAATAATTCAGTGAAGGTAATTAATGTCTCCTACAGAGCTTCTAATAAATCCAGAGATAGGGTAGTTTTTTTTACCAAGAACCTCCACTTTTCGTTTCTGTCCGTAATGAAACTTTCACCCCTAAGAATGAGGGAAGGGGGAGGTGGAGGAAGGAAGAGAGGGAGGGAAGAAGGGAGAAAGATAAGAAGGGAGGGAGGGAAGCAAGGTAGGAGAGAGGGGGTTGATTGTGAGGACGGGAGGGAGGGAGGAAATGAGGGAGGGAGGGACAGAGGGAGGGAGAGAAGAATTCAGGACCCAGTTAGTTGGGTTTGAACCCTAGGTCTACTGCTTACAGAGCTGTGTGAACTTGAGTAAATTACTTACTGTTTTAGTGCTTTAGTATCCTCATATGAAAATGGGACTAACAGGATGTATTTCATATCTTGTGAAGATTAGAGTTAATATGCAAAAATACTTAGAACAGTGCCTGGCACATTGTGAATGGTTTTGTATTTTCTTCCTCTCTCCCTCCCTCCATCTCTTTAAAATTTTATTTTTAACTCTTTAATTTTTTTTTTATATTTTAGGTAGGCTCCATGCCCAACATGGGGCTTGAACTCATGATCCTGAGATTGAGTCACATGCTCCACCGACTGAGCCAGCCAGGCACCTGCTGCATTTTTTTTTTAATATACTTAAATTCAATTAGCCAACATATAGTACATCATTAGTTTTTGATGTAGTGTTCAATGATTCATTAGTTGCATACAACACCCAGTGCTCACCATATCACATGCCCTCCTTAATGCCCATCACCCAGTTACCCCATCCCCCGACCTACCTTCCTTTCCACAACCCTCAGTTTGTTTCCTGGAGTCGAGTTTCTCATGGTTTGTCTTCCTCTAGGATTTCTTCCCATTCAGTTTTCCTTACCTTCCCCTATTTCTTATATTCCACATATGAGTGAAACCATATGATAATTGTATTTCTCTGATTGACTTATTTCACTTAGCATAATACCCTCCAATTCCATCCATGTCGATGCAAATGGCATGTATTCATCCTTTTTAATGGCTGAGTAATATTGCATTGTATATATGGGCCACATCTTTATCCATTCATCTGTTGAAGGGCATCTCAGTCCTCCCAAAGTTCAGCTATTGTGGACATTACTGCTATGAACATTGGGGTGCAGGTGCCCCTTCTTTTCACTACATCTGTATGTTTGGGGTAAATACCCAGTAGTGCAATTGCTGGGTCATAGGGTAGCTCTATTTTTAACTTCTTGAGGAACTGCCATACTGTTTTCCAGAGTGGCTGCACCAGCTTGCATTCCCACCAACAGTGTAAGAGGGTTCCTCTTTCTCCACATCCTCATCAACATTTGTTGTTCCATTTCCTGTTAACTTTAGCTACTCTAACTGGTGTAAAGTGGTATCTCATTGTGGTTTTGATTTGTATTTCCCTGATGACAAGTGATGTGGAGCATTATTTCATGTGTCTATTGGCCATTTGTATGTCTTCCTTGGAGAAGTGTCTGTTCATGTCTTCTGCCCATTTCTTGACTGGATTATTTGTTTTTTGGGTGTTGAGTTTGATAAATTCTTTATACATCTTGGATACCAGTCCTTTATCTGATATGTCATTTGCAAATATCTTCTCCCATTCCATAGGTTGCCTTTTAGTTTTGTTGACTGTTTCCTTTGTCGTGCAGAAATTTTTTATCTTGATGAAGTCCCAATAGTTCATTTTCGTTTTTGTTTCCTTTGCCTCTAGAGATGTGTCTTGCAAGAAGTTGCTGTGGCAAAGGTTGAAGAGGTTACTGTCTGTGTTCTCCTCTAGGATTTTGATGGATTCCTGTCTCACATTTAGGTCTTTCATCCATTTTGAGTTTATCTTTGTGTGTGGTGTAAGAGAATGGTCCAGTTTCATTCTTCTGCATGTGGCTGTCCAATTTTCCCAGCACCATTTAGTCTAATCAATTTTCTAAACCTACTAATTCTAATGCTACTGAAACTGCAAAAATCCTATTATCAATTTCTTAAGTGCAGAAAATATAGCACAATATCCACTGATGATGAAAACAGTATTTCCATAAATATAACAAATGAGCCTCTGCTTGTTAAATTTGAATGTGCACAGGAATTAACTAGGCATCTTGTTAAAATGCAGATTCTGATTTCATTGGCCTGGGATTCTGCATTTCTAACAAGTTCTGAGGTGATGCTGACACTGCTGGTCTGAAGACCATGATTTTGAGTAACCTTGTTATAGATGACTTGATTTAAATACATACATACATATATACATACATAAGATGAACAAAGTGAAATAAAGTATCTTTAATGCGAGGGATGGAGCTAGAGACTATTATGCTAAGTGATATAAGTCAGAGAAAGATAAATACCATAGGATTCCATTCATATGTGGAATTTAAGAAACAAATGAACATGGGGATAAAAGAGAGAGAGACAAACCATAAAACAGATTCTTAACTATAGAGAACAAACGGAGGGTTGCTAGAGGGAAGTGGGTGAGCAATTGGTTAAATAGGTGATGGGTATTAAGGAGGGCACTTGTGATGGGCACTGGGTGTTATATGTGATGGACGAATCACTAAATTCTACTCCTGAAACTAATATTACACCATATGTTAACTAACTGGAATTTAAATAAAAACTTGAAAGTACAAAAAATTAATTAAAAAATAAACTGCTATGAGAATAGCCACCAGGGGGAAGTACCCCATAAACACCAGTATTATTGCTAGGAAGACATAGGTATGCCTTAGATTACACAATAAATATATTACTCAAATGTATGTGTTATATATATATATGTGTGTGTATATATATATATGTATATATATATATATATATATGCCGCATTTATGTTTTGTTCATTTTTATTTTTTTTTTTTTTTTTTTTTTTTTTTTTTTGTTTTGTTTTGTTCATTTTTAAATGCATTTAGGGAGCATCTTATTGAAAGAAATCCTGACAATACTTTTGTCACAAGAATAATTGGCTAACTTATTGATATGGTTTAGAACACAAAAGTAATATATTCTGGTAGGAAAAAATTCAATCATGTCAGAAACCTGTAACTTTAAAATGGAAAATTCCCCACTTCACCCTTCCACTTCTAAGCCCCTGGGCTACTAACTGTTAAGAATCTCATGTGATACTTCCAAATATTTTTGTTTTCATGTATACACATGTAAGATTTTTCTTCAGAAAATGTATTTATACTATACCACTATAGTGCAGCTTTCATTTTCCTTAAAAAAGGATCACAGACGTCCTTCCACTTAATACATGAAATTTATCTCATTATCTTCAGTGATTTGCATAGTATTCCAACATACTATAACTTATTTTCCCATTCCCTCTTGCTATGCTTTTAGGTTGTCTCCAATTATTTGCTATTACAAATAACCCTATGATGAATCTTCTTATACGTCTTTATATAGTTGTGTGAATACATATGTAATATGGTTCTTGGAAGTGAAATTATTGTAAGGATATGTACCATCTAGATTTTGAGAATTGCTAAACTGCTTTTCAAAAAGACTTCTGCCACTGGTCCATCAGCCTGCCTGCCCATTTATGCCCACACTGTAAAGTGGATGTTTACAAGCGTTTTAATTTCCTGATAATCTGACAGGAAAAAGGCATCTCTTTAAATTTTGATTTGTATTTTCTTGATCACTAGTAGATTTACCATCTTTTACAATGTCACTAGCCATTGTTTAACACCTTCTGTGAACTGCCTGTTCATATCACCTGCCAATTTTTCTCCTGGGGGAGAACTCTCTGTATATTAGATATTAATTATATTTCTAATATACATATTACATTGTTATGTATGATGAAATTTTGTTCTCACTTTTAAGTTTTTGTGGTGTTTGTTGTACAGAAATTTCTATACAGTCAAGTGTTTCTCTTCTAGATTTTTTTTTCTATGTTTTATTGCTTGCTTAGGAAGCTTTTCTCAATCCCAAAATAATAAAATATCCTCCCATATTTTTCTAATTAACTTCATTGTTTTAGTTTTCATGTTTATTTCTTAATCATGGTATATGTCAAATTGTTTTTAAAATATACTTGCATGAGACTTTTCCCACTAATTTTATGGTTTAGTCAATACTATACTACATTGCTACAAGAAAGTGTTATATAAGTTTATGTAGACTATCTGGATAGCCTAAAAAAGCACATAGGCCAGTGGTCCTAGAGTTTCCTACATGTAATTTTTATTCAACCTATTTTCATATTAAAAATCAAATCAAGGGTGCCTGGGTGGCTCAGTTGGTTAAGCAACTGCCTTCGGCTCAGGTCATGATCCTGGAGTCCCAGGATCGAGTCCCGCATCGGGCTCCCTGCTCAGCGGGGAGTCTGCCTCTCCCTCTGACCTTCTTCCCTCTCATGCTCTCTCTCTACCATTCTCTCTCTCTCTCAATAAATAAATAAATAAATATTTTTAAAAAAAATCAAATCAAAATCACCCCAAATCAACTTTCATAAACCATTTAACTATCACACATTATTAAAAATTTTCAGAATTACTGCATGTTGATTCTGCCTGTATGCAATCCTCTTTCGTAGTGCTGAGTCAGTACTACAGAGAAAACTCTCTTCATTTAGATCTCTGCTTCAATATCATCTCTTTAAAGGTATTTTCCATGGCCATCCCATCAAACCTCACCTCCCTCCATTCTTTTGGCCTGCTGTTTTTTTTATAGTTCTTTCCAGTACTTGAAAAATTATATTATACAGGCTTGCCTATTGCCTCTCACCTTGAGGGCAGAGGCTTGATCTCCAGCATCTAGAACAACTCAGATATATGTTGGATAAATTATCAAGTTCTCAAGACATTAATATAAAGTCAAAAATAAAAAGTACTAGGGGGCGCCTGGGTGGCTTAGTTGTTGGGCGTCTGCCTTCGGCTCAGGTCATGGTCCCAGGGTCCTGGGATCGAGCCCCGCATTGGGCTCCCTGCTCAGCGGGAAGCCTGCTTCTCCCTCTTCCACTCCCCCTGCTTGTGTTCTCGCTCTCGCTATCTCTCTCTGTCAAATAAAATCTTTAAAAAATAAATAAATAATAAAAAATAAAATAAAATAAAAAGTACTAGGTATGCTAGAAGTGGTGACTCTTTGACCTCTCAGTCATTGGATTTAAGCCAATTAACCACATGTTAAGGAAAAGAACAAATTGAAGAACATTCATATTTGACAGATCTAAGAAATCATGTCAGTTTAAAAAATAAATTCCTCCCCCCAAAATCAAACTATCCAGTTTGCCCATTTTATTTCTATGCTTTATTCCACACTACTAGGGGCTTGTTAAATACAATAGAGCATACTTATATAATGGAATACTAAGCAACCATTAAAAAAAAGATGTGATACAAGCATATTTATTAATATGAGACGTTTGTGGGGGGAAGCATGGAACAAAATATTTAATTGTAATCCCTTTCATAAAAACAAAAATATTTATTACATGTGTGAGTGTAAACACATTCTCTGGTGAGATATACATCAGAACACTAACAGTGATTATCTCTGGGTAATAGGATTAGATTTTATTTTCATATTTTTTCTCTGTATTTTCTCATTTCTCTAAAATAAACATGTATTACTTCTGTAAAAAGAAAAAATTGTTACTGTAGAAGAATGTAGTAATGTGTGATTGAGTGGACTTGCCAGCTCCCTCCTAGAATGCCTTCCTAATCTGCAGAGACTGCAAAGCTAAAAAACTCACTTCCTAGATTCCCTTGCAGAAAACCTAAGTTTTGAAAGTCAAAAGGCAGAGGCCATCTGCCTGTTGCTTTAGCTAATCTGAGTGGCAGAATTTATTCTGAGTGGCTTTCACTATTCTGAGTGCTTAGCCGTGGAGCGGTTGAATTTTTCCACAGTTCTAGTATATAGTCACTGGGTGACAACACATAATTGCAGCACATTCCTCATTCCTAGACCACAGCTGCTGCAGCAGGTCCTAACACCAGGGACTCCAGTGGTGAACCCTTGACTGCTGCAGATGTAGCAGTTCTGCTGGTGGGCCAGTAACACAGGTTTTGCTGGGAGTCATTCCTGGAAACCCAAACTAAAGCCTACTCCTCCATAACTTCCAATGACCTTGTAAGAAACTAGCTTTCAAAATGTTCAATATTAATCCCTATTCCTCTTCAAATAGCTGGAGTGGTTTGTTTCCTGAGAATAAGTTGTCAATGATACAAAGATGATAAATTGCATATCATCTGCTTTAAAAATAACTTATAGTACATAAATCTATTTTGGCATATGGGGAGGGCATGCAAGACTAACACACAGAAACGCACACATATGGGGTAAAAGAATCACTAAACACACTAAAATGTTAATGTAGTCATCCCTGATGGTAGAACGATGGGTAATTTAAATTTTATTTTTGCTTATCTTTCTTCAAATTTTTTAAAGGAAAAACCTTAAAAGTTTTCCCCCCCAAGACACAAAATACTCCTACAGGGGGTAAAAAAAGTGATTTCTAAATGTATCTTGAAATGTTTTAGGCAACTAGATTAACTGAAGTTATTAATCTGCATGTAACACCATAATACACACAGAAGTATGTATCATGGTCTAAATAGGGGAGCAAGTCCCCATCGTTCACGATCTCAGAACAAATATTTGTCTATTCCAGTGGCACAGTCAAGCAGACTGCTCTCTGCTAGAAAAAGGGCAGCTATCTTGGGAACTAAACATATGAGGTGAGACTAGCCAGTGCAGCAGCTGTTGGCAAGCTTTCTTTGTTTATGATAGCAAAAGTATATTGCTTAGAATTGGCTAGTTATTTTAAAAGGCACAAAACAGAATGGAAGTGCCTTCATCTATCCAAGCATTAAATGAGATATTAGAAAAGGGCAAAAGTGAAATGAACAAAGGAGACTTTCTTTTAAACACTCCTTTCAATACACCTTTTTAAAAAAGAAAAAACTTCCCACATAACTAACATATATTTCTGGATTGTTCTTTATTCATCCATTTTCTCTACCCATCAGCTTCATGACTTAAGACCCAGACAAAGACAAGTCATATTTCTTTATTCACTGGCAAACATTATCATGAAGGATTACAATGCATTTACAATTATCAAAGAAGAAGCAGATAAAATAAGCCATTCTTAAGCTATGGAAATTCCTATCAAAGAATTTTATTAGAATTAGATTATAAGAAAATATCCTTATACCTATTAACACAGTTTTATAAAGCTATTTTAATGTCATTTGATACTGGTTACTCTTATTAAAAGCATCTTTCAATGACAAGTTTTTAATTTTTATAAACAGATTTTGGATCTTTATGGTTATTGCTTTCTGTGACCTAAGAAACCTTTGGCTACACTCAAGTCACAAAGATATTCACCTATGTTTTCCTCTAAAAACCTTTGTACTTTAGTTATTAATTGAAGGTCAATGATCCATCTCAAATTCATTTTTGTGAGGAAGGAGGTCTTGGTTCCTTTTTTTTTCCACATGAAGGTTTAGCTGTTCTGGCCTCATTCATTGAAAAGACTTTCCTTTTCTGTTGGATTGCTTCGCGACCTTTGTCAAAAATCAAGTAACCACATAAATGTGGATTTATTTATAGGATTTCTCTTCTATTCCACTGATCAATTTGTTGTTGATCCTTATGCTAGTGTCACACTGTGTTGATGACTGTATACTACTGACTATAATATTCCTTGTATTGCTTTACAAAATTTAAGCCTCTATAAAACGGGTATATAAGGGCACCTGGCTGGCTCACTCAGTAGAGTGTGCAACTTTTGATCTCGGCATTGTGAGTTCAAGCCCCACACTGGGCGTAGAGATTACACCAAACTAAAAATATCTTAAAAAAAAAAAAAAAAAAACAAGGTATATAAATTAAGTTGAAATAATTGCATGGGATCAAGATGAGCCTAAAATAATCCTTAAGAAATCACTTTTTAAAATTGTATCATGGCTTTAAAAGCACTCCATAATTACTATTGTATCCAGAGCAAAATACATTTACCCACAGATGAAAAACTACAAATTCTTCTTTATTACCTTCAACTAAAATTATGTATGAAAAATATTTCATTAATTTTTCTACTCAATTTCCCACCAGATTTTTTCACGAGTTATTTAATAATACCACAATGTAGTAAGTTTTAAAATAATCCTTAAAAAATTCATGTGTTTGAAGCTAGAAGATGAATAAGCAGTTGCTCTATGTCTGCTTAAACTTTACCATAATAAACTGTTAAAAAAAAAGTCATGTATCAATTTCAGAAATGTATCTAGTAAGAAAAAAAAGTAGATAATTTCCTTTATAAAAAGAAGTTCCATAAAATCTCCTTTAAAGTTTAACTTGGAAAAGATTAGGAGCAAGAATACAATTATTGCATAAAACAAAAAAAAACAAAGTAACTCCCAAAAGTAATTTCAAAAATTCCATTGTGAACGAACTGTACATGGTTCTTGAAACTATTGGGCTGTACCAATTTCATTCAAATTGGCATAGAAGAATCCTCCACCACCACATCCTATTTTTTTAAAAAAGCAGATAGCCTAAATTGTCAAACCTCTGATTTTTTACAAAGATACAGCTTAGCAGCCTGAAAAATGTTGCCAGACTGAGAGTAACACCAAAAATCTTTTAAGATTTATCATTTGTTCTTAACCTGAAATTCTGCTTTGAAGCATAATAATCACACCTTCCTGAAATAATTCTAATAATAAATAATCCCAAACACTTAAAGAAAGTCTGCTAAAATAAACTGAATGTTTATTACTTTTTCTACCAGCAGCAGTAAAAATCACTAGAAACTATACTTTTGTCTTTTTCAAATGATCTGCATTAAAACCATACTTTCTCAAGATAAAATTCAGTTTTAAAATCCTCAAAATGTTTAGATATCATAGACAAATACTGATCTTTTTCATTAATGATGAGGAGAAACAAGAGATCTAATTTAATCAAGATTTGACATTCATAAATTTTAAGCATGTAACTGAGCTAAAAGATTGAGAGATTAATTATAACAATTACAGGTTGAGAATAACATTTTGTAATTCCTAGGTTCATTATGATAGTGTATATCCACAGAACCAATAGCAGAAGCTCTCAGATCCAATGTCAATAACGGAATTTGGGCAAGCACTCTGAATATCACTTTTATTTAATAGGCACTACATGCACATGATGCAGGTAGGGAAAGAATCCATGCATTAAAGACAAGACAGACTGGTACTATTGCCAAACGTGCACTGAGTCAATTAGGATGATGCTCAAAGTTCCTTATACTTAATGGTTTCCATGAAAATAAGTGCAGAAGCAGAAATGTGTATACATCCCAAAGCATCTTCTTCATTTGGTTTCCTGTGCTTTCTTTGCATTCTGTTTTTCTTTTGCCTAGAAGTTAAAGATAGTATTCTATAAATCTTAAAAGTCCATTTTAGATCATGTTAAAATGTGTGTAAGTGGGCATTCTTAAGCTAAAAGGCTTGAAATGCATTGTTTTTAAGATTTCTAGAGCATTATCTTTCAGAACTCAAGACTTGCAACAAACTACTGCTGGACCAATTATAGTTATGTTTTGCCCTCAGTAAAAAAGGATCATGTTTGGTTTATAGTTCTTTCTTATCTGCAGTTGAAATATATTATAATTGTAATAATTTAAATATACATAATTACTCATGCCACAAAAGTCATACTCATTCATAAATACTTCAAAACGATATATTTACATATGCGCCCATTTCTCATTCAAACTGAGTATAAGAAAAACCTCATATTAGTTTCTGCATGTTTGAATGAGTTTAACAGAATATCACTAAAGGATCACATATCTGTAGTATTAATAAACATTACTTATAGAACCTTTTTAAAAAATGCTCTCTTACCTTATTTCATTCGATCCTCATAACAATTATATAGCTTGAACCCAGTAATTCTATTTTGTTTTTCAGCAGATGAGAAAGACAGCTTATAGATCTCAAACTTGACAAAAGTCACACAGCTAGTATAAAACAGAACCTCAAGAGGTCAAAAGACACCTGTTCTATAGTGGTGCTTTTCAACGTACAGACCAATGATCTGGGGACCCTGTTATAATGCTGATTCAATAAAATGCCTGAGATTCTAAATTTCTAACAAATTTTTAGAGGATACCAATTCCGCTGGTCCTCAGATGACACTTTGAGAAATACGATTTTAGAGTACTAGAATATAATGTTCTTTCCACTATGCCAAATGAATCAGAAAGGAACAAATAGAGTTTTGTTATTATACAACTAAGAAAAAAAACTTCCTTAGATTAAAAAATAGGGTAATTAGAACAACTACAATATTTTTATAATGTATTAGGTAGTATAATTATTATACAACTATATGATAAAATAAAGTGCTATGCCTTAGAATATATTAAGAAGAAATGTTATATGTATCATATAAAATAAAATTGCTTGCATGAACATTTTTAGTTAGCAAAATTTATAATCTGATATGTATATGATTTTTAACAAAGAAGTTGTTTCCAAATAAAAATACAATTTAATTTCAGATATAATTTGAAATAAAAATATGTACTTTTCCCATATTGATCTCTAAATATACTCTGAATATACAGAATGTTTAGTAGGATTAACAAAAATAAACTTACTGGTTTATGACATAAATTTTATAATATAATTAAATGAGCAAATAATACAGATAAACTATATAATTTATTAAACTGTATAATTTATTAAACTATATTTCAGATAAAATTTATTAAACTATATAATTTATTTATTAAACTATATAATTTATTAAACTATATAATTCAGATAAAATTAAGAATAAGCGAAATAAGTTAACAATAATTACCATTTATTGAGCACTCATTTAAGTACTTTATAGATATTTAGTCCTCAAGAATGTGAAGTAGGTATGATTCGTAATTTACAGATGAAGAAATGGAAACTATAAGCAAATAACTTGCCTAAAAGCACCAGCTAAATTCGCACCAGCGATTTAAAACCAAAAGCCTGTATTCTGTTCAGCCTTTGTTACAAATAAAAAACAATATTACGTTTCTACATAGCATGGAAAAAAGGTACATTGTTACATTCTATACAGTATGTCAATGAAACATCAAAAATCACTGACTCAAATCAGATAATTCTGTAATCACAGATATCAATGTCGGTATTATTGTGAATACCAACTATTCTTCTACCTTATTTCTATTAAGGAACAGAAAAAGTAAGTTCTAAAGATTATTATTATTTTTTAAAGATTTTATTTATTTGTTTGACACACAGAGAGAGAGAGAGAGAGGAAACACAAGCAGGGGGAGTGGGAGAGGGAGAAGCTGGCTTCCCACGGAGCAGGGAGCCCAATGTGGGGCTCAATCCCAGAACCCTGGGATCATGACCTGAGCCGAAGGCAGATGCTTAACCGACTGAGCCACCCAGGCGCCCCAGTTCTAAAGATTATTACCAACTGAATTATAATGTCTTAGTAAAATGTGGACAAAATTCAGTATTTTGAAGGTGCTTTGAATCCCATAGCAACTGATTCTATGATTTTATATTATGGTAGGTTATTGGTGATTATTAAAAACCTGGGATAGACAATGATCCAGAATTACTAGGTTAAGAGAAACCAAGAAACAGACTCTTAACTATAGAGAACAAACTGATGGTTGTCAGAGGGGAGGTGGGGAGGGCAGAAATGAGGAAACTAGGTGATGGGGATTAAAGAGTACACTTGTCATGATGAGCACTGTGATGTATGTACTTGTTGAATCACTATATTGTACACCTGAAACTAATGTGACACAGTATGTCATCTATCCCAGAATTAAAATAAAAAACTTAATTAAAAAAAAAAAGATAAAAATATTAAAAGAATTTTACTGGGTATACCTGAACTCAGTAAAAGTTTCACAGTTAAGATTTGGTATATGGCACAAGAAGTTTTATAACTATGTATTTTTAGGCTATTTCCCAAGCAGGTATTACATAATGTATATTCAACTCCTCAGAAAAGAGAAGAAGCCTCATATAACAAAAATACTTATAAAAGGTAAGATCTTAATCTAATTCATTATAGCCATACGCCCTCAGGAGAATCAAAGTCTTGATCTTTTCTTTATTATTCTGTAAAATAAAAAGATGTTCAAATTCAAATACTTTCATGCCATTACAGGCTCTAAGCAACTATCTCAGTTACTCAGAGATCTGATCCTGGACAGGTTTGGTATTGACATCACTGCCAAGAGTAGCCACATCTTTCCTCTTTGGTTCTTTCTACTTCTTCTATAATTTGTTCCTTTATTCTACTTTCCCTTGGCATAGGGGACCGAGGGGTGGGGGGAGGAACAGTTAAACTTATTAATTTCTTAGTAATTTCAACTTATCCATTTCTGAATTCTACATGTTATTTTTCTTAGAAGTATTACTACTAAGCAATTATCACTATTAAAGCCTTTGTATTGTATATAATTATAAAATCTCATCATTATTGTTTTTTCATTTGTAACATGTTTATCTGTAGAAAGTAATATTCAATATGATATAATGATTTCTTTTTTTCAAACTGTGATGAACAAAATACATTTATGCTTAAGGAAGCTGATTTATTGGTAGAGAATAAGCATTTGATTCTAACCACAGATTTAAAATTTTATGGATGTGAAACTTCAAGTGGCATAAGGCTATTAAGGAGCCACCCTGTGCTCCCCCAGGACTTTCAGCATGTTGTTGATTCTGGCACTTATCAGAACAATCCTATTTCAGCATGATACTATAATTATTTATTCCTTTCCCCAACTACATCATGAACTGCTTAAGAGAGAAGAGTATATCTTAGTTGTACGTATATCTATAGACTGTAAGAAGTCCTAGAATATACTTACAGCTAGATAAATGATGAATAATTTTAAAATTTCAAAAATTTTAATCAAATAATGCATCTGAATTCCTTCATATTCCTTAGGGGATATTCCTTAGGGGATAACAGATTGATTCCTTTAAGGGAATTCCTTAGGGGATAACAGATATTGTATATACACAAGGAATAAATGTAACCTCAATATTGCTTATGCAATATTATTAATCAAAGAGTAGTCTGAAGAAATACGCAAAAGTAGATCAATAACTATCCCTTCAAAAAAAGGTGTAAACCCAAGAACACACTGAGCTGGTGTCCCACTAACACCAGGCATTCACATACTGCCACCCTGTGTCCAAAATGTGAAGTAAGAAATTACAGTTCAATGCTTGTTCTCCAACTATGCTTTCAAAAAAAATCTGGGGATATACTGTCATTAAAATCAAACAAGAATGGTCGTTTTCCTAATTTGCACCAAAAAGTTTATTCACGGACCAATTTTAAATTTCTCTAATAACATTTGGCCTTTAGTAATATTTATCTATAGTTGAATCTGATGCAACAGATCATATGATTTAACACAATATATTATTTTAATATTTTTAATAGAGAAATATTTCATAGTGTTTCATACAAAGAACACAGTATCTAGGAACTTCTGAGAATCACAGAACCCTAAATGTTAATCTAAAACTTTTTAAAATCAGTTTCCCATCTTGGAATAACACCATGGGATACATGAACAGAAAAATCTGTATGGAAAAGAGAAGACTCAGCAATTTTCTGCAATAATTTGTGCACTTAGTGCTAAAAGCAGAAGCACATGTTTCAGGATCTGGGTAATAAGGTATACACAAAAACCTCAATTCTCATTTCCTATTATTTATGATGATACAAAAAGGCTGGGTTGAAATGTATCTTTGCTTCAGAAACTTTAAAATTAATAAGAAACACATACCTACCATGTACTCTGCTCTTAAGTTAATGGCCCAAACTTTTATTTGCCTAGTAGTATCTTCTCAAAGTGTTTCTCAAAATGTGGTACACAAACCAGCTGCATTAGAGTCACTTGGGGTAACTTATTAAAGATTCCTTCCCCTATATCAGAATATCTGGGGAGGGGCCAGGTAACATGTATTTTAAAGAGTATCCAGTGATGGTCACATTCAGAAACACTGATTTACAATATAAACTTAAAAACAATTTAACTGCATTGCAATTATACAATTAATATTTAAGTGTCTTATACTGAAGAAGAAAAAATCTTAGAAATCAGAATTTTTCACAAACCTATGTGAGCTTTTCTTTGGCAGAAAGAATACTAGCTTAGGAATGAATAAAAAAACCCATTTATTAGTCTAGGCTATAGTTATTTTTTCCCCCTTCAATGTCCATTCTAGTTTTAAATTCTATGATAATTCAAATTTTTCCTAAATTAAATAACAAGGAATCTATTATTTCAATTGTTAACATTAAAAAGTTGCTTTCAACTTAGGGGTGCCTGGGTGGCTCAGTTGGTTAAGTGTCCAACTCTTGCTTTTGGCTCAGGTCATAAGCTCAGGGTCATGAGATCAAGCCCCACACATCAGGCTCTACACTCAGCATGGAGTCTGCTTGAGATTCTCTCCCTCTTCCTCTGGCCCTCCCCACTGCTCTCTCTCTCTCAAATAAATAAATAAAATCTTAAAAAAAATTTTGCTTTCAGCTTAAAGACAGGAAAAGTTTTAAATTTTATTCTAATATTAGGTACAACCTAAGTTCTTAACACTAAAGATTTGGGAAGACTAAAGCAATGGGACAATTCCTTATTTTGATTTTATATCAGGCTGAACTAAAAAAAAATCAGGTTAAACTAATGCTCATCTAGAATATAAAACAATAGATAAATGCAAAAAAAATTAACATAGGAATGCTTCAACAAATTTTACCTCTACTCAAACCAAAAAAACATCTTGTTTTGGGGGAATCTAAATCTAATTTAAGTATTCATCAGTAAAACACTTACCTTTTCTACTAGTGGTATTAACTGTTGGTGTTCTGCTAAAGTCTTTAATAATTCCATAATGAAAGGCAGGTAATTATGCTTCCTTCTGATATTTTCAATCTGAAAATAAAACAAATATCAAACCACACTAACTTTACATTTCCACTAAGTTTCTGATATTTTGATCTTTGTATCCAACTCAAAATAGAAATGGGAGAAAACCTTCCATTCTCATAAGAAAAAATATTAGAAATAATGAGATTCCATCCCCACTGAGAATAAAGACCAATACAATAAAACATGTGAAGAGTTTCTTGGGTGTGGCTTCCTACTCTTGGCTTAGCAAATTAAAATTATTTATGAAAACTTAAGATGAAAGTAAATTTAAGAAGCCCACATGATAAATTAATACTCTTACTACTACAACTATGCAAATAATCAGGCCACGCCTAATGAAACCAGCTTTATTTTGTGATCAAGAATAATCTTTCTTGGGGCGCCTGGGTGGCTCAGCTGGTTAAGCGACTGCCTTCGGCTCAGGTCATGATCCTGGAGTCCCCGGATCGAGTCCCATGTCCGGCTCCCTGCTCAGCAGGGAGTCTGCTTCTCCCTCTGACCCTCTTCCCTCTCATGCTCTCTGTCTCTCATTCTCTCTCTCTCAAATAAATAAAATCTTTTAAAAAAATAAGAATAATCTTTCTTTGAATAACTTTTAATGAAGAAGATAGACTATAGAGAAAGATCTGTGCTTCAAGTGAAAACTATGCATTGTCTACAGCACCCCTCCCAAGTTACATGATTCTAGTTTTTCACTGCCATTGAGCTACTAAATATTCTCTCTGGTAGAGGTTCAATTTACTTCCCTTCTCCCATAGAAAAAAAAAGTTTCCATCTTCAGTAAATTCATTTCAACATTCTTTTACTCCATATAAACTTGAGCTGCTTTAACTTCTCGTTTGAACTAGTTATGACTACAGGTTCCTTCAATTAATTAATGAATTAAATAAAATCTTAACACATGTTCATTTTGTAGCAGTAAGAATCATTTCACCTTTTTGAACAAGCATTTTCAAGCAATGTAGCAGGTAAAGATTCTGAAAACTTAATTTGTGTTTTATTTTAGGCTAATATTAAAACTTAGTGATGAAATAACCCTGCATTAAGAATATATAAGTGATGGGTAGTTATTTTTGTATACCGCATAAAATGGAAGATAAATATTCATGCTTTCATCCCTTACTTTCCTATCTCCATTAACTTGGAATACTCTGGAGCCAGCCCCTACACCACTTCCAACTGAAGAAACTGTACCAGTTCAAGGTTCGTTTATTTTATTTAACAGTCATTTATTGGCTGTTAAGTATGATACAAAGCACTATGCTAATGCTTTCGTGAGCAATGAAAAAGAAAAAAGGACAATCCTTGCCTTCAGCTTAGCTTCAAATAACAATGCTTTTTCTACTATGATACACATGAGAAATGACGTTAACTACCATTTCCAAACTCACACAGCTTAAGAGAAGAGATGCAAATGGTTAACTTCAAGTATAAAGCCCTTTAATTCTTTCTTTTTTTTTTTTTTTCAGTAGGTTCCCTGCCCAACTTGGGCTTGAATTTGTGACCCTGAGATCAAGAGTCGCATGCTCTACCAACTGAGCCAGTAAGGAGCCCCAAGCCCTTCAATTCTAAATTTGAAGACTGAATTCACATTGTACAAATTCACATTCTATTTTCTCTTCAAAACTAAAATAAGAAGCAAACAAAAATGTATTTCTTAGCTCTGAAAAGGCCTAGACATAATGACTAATCAGTATCACTGAGCATCCAAAGAGTGGTTTCTAAATAACATTTCCCAACAAAAGAACCCAGGGCTTCTTGAAAAAAATGGCTAATCAAAGTCTGAAGTAGAAAATGGACAAGATGAGTCTGAACCATCTTGTCACACTGGAAATCAAGGAAGCTATCAAAGATGAAGAGAATCATATCAAAAGGACTTAGGGCTTGAAGTGGATCCTAATGGCCAAAGATGACAATTTGATCATCATTAATTGCAGTGAATTGAAACACCAAATAGGTTAAAAATTTGTTCATAATGATACTTCAAAAAAAATTAAAAAGAAAGAAACCTCCTAGTTACCTTTGTGGGGTGCCAAGGAACCAACTCATTATTCTGAAAACTAGTAAATGATGGGGGGAAAAATCAAATATTTAACATACCTTCATGTCAAAATATACTACTTTATATTAAAACAAAGGAACAAAAAAAAGAAAACATACCTTATATCTTTTTAGTTTCTGTACTTCTTCTTCAATAAGCATCTGGTTTTTGGCAACCTCTGACTGAATAGCACTTAACATATTATTACCCTGGTCTGTATCCATGGGTTCCTCCTTAGGGTAAAGAAAAAGGAACAGCATACCCTAATGATTGAGGCTTGAGTCCAAAATATTTAATAAACACAGTACAATTATTTTCAAATTTTACTCTTAATATTGGTGACAGAATACCAGTCTAACTGCAATATTAAAGGACAAAAGCCCTAAGTAGTACCTCCCATATTTCTATGTTCTACAATAACACATAGGAATTTTTACCTAAAAAAAACTTATACTGCAAAATACTATATTGCTACAATCTTTTGCTTAGCTACAAAATAAATTTGCTTAAATATGCTATTAAGAAAATGTCATCAAAGGAATGTAAAAAAAGCTACTATTACTAATTACCTTCTCCGATCATATTTACTACAAAAAAACAATCAATTACAGACTAGTAAATATTACATGTAAACCTAAATGTACCCAATTAATTCCGTGAGAAATATATTCTAACTTGCTTAATTATAATAATGAAATTAAATAGTTAATTGCTAACACTTAGCATGTAATATTTGTCAGTCTGTTTTAAGTGGCTTACATATATTATCTCAGTTAATCCTCACAACAGCTTTCTAAGGTAAATACTACTAACCTCATTTTTCATTAAGAAACTGAAGCACAGGGGCAGGGGCTCCTGGGTGGCTCTGTCAGTTAAGCGACTGACTCTTGATTTAGGTTCAGGTCATGATCTCAGGATCATGAGATGAAGCCCCTCATGGGCTCCATGCAGGGCATGGAGCTTAAGAGTCTCTCTCCCTCTCCCTGCCCTGCTACCATTTGCACGCACATGTGCTCGCCCTCTCTCTCAAAAAAGAAAGAGAGGGAAAGGAAAGGAAGAAAGGAAAGAGAGAGAGAGAAAGAGACAGAGAGAAAGGAAGAAAGAAAGTAAAAAAGAAAGAAAGAAAGAAAGAAAGAAAGAAAGAAAGAAAGAAAGAAAGAAAGAAAGAAAGAAAGAAAGAAAGAAAGAAAAAGAAAGAAAGAAAGAAAGAAAAAGAAAGAAAAGAGAGAAAGAAAGAAAAAGAAAAGAAAGAAAAACTGAAGCACAAAGAAGTATATTCCAATTCATGCATCCACTAGGTGGCAAAGCCAGGAGCTGAATCTAGGCAGCCTGACTCCAGAGTGTACTCTCTTCATCACCACTCAGGACACTTCATTAAATCAAGAGGGAGGAAGGGGGTGGGGGGAGAGAGAGAGAGGGAGGAAGGAAGGAAATGAAAAGAGAAAGAAACAAAGAAAGAGAAAGAATAAAGAAAGAGAAAGAACAAAGACAGAGAGAGAATACTTTCCCTGAGACATAAACTAGAACTTTGCACCTAAAAACATGGTCACAAACCTCAGCAAGTTGTCTTTGTAACTCTGCTATCTTCTGTTCATATATCATTTTTCTGTCAGACACAATGGCCATTAAGTTAAATCGAATTTCACCTTCACTGTACCTAAAAAAAGTTAAAGTTTATAATGTAATAAACAATTGTAACACTATCATAAGTAAGATAATCTATTGTGACTACCCCATGGTTCTTTAGGATAAACACAAATCTATCAATTGGCTAGCAGTGAAAACTGACATTTGAAAAAAGCTTTCACAGGGCGCCTGGGCGGCTCAGTTGGTTAAGCGACTGCCTTCGGCTCAGGTCATGATCCTGGGGTCCTGGAATCAAGTCCCGCATCGGGCTCCCGGCTCAGCGGGGAGCCTGCTTCTCCCTCTGACCCTCTCCCCTCTCATGCTGTTTCTCTCTTGCTCGCTCTCTAATTAATAAATAAAATCTTTTAAAAAAATAAATAAATAAAGCTTTCACATATGAAAGGCTACAACTGCAGAAAAAAACTAAATTTAATCACAAATATTTTCAAATCTTCTAAAATAAAATTATACCACTAAACATGTGAAATAAAAAATATGTTTTCCTACTTTTATAAGAAACATGGCAACCATCATTTACTTCAGATCTCATAAAAAAATAACTAAGACCTCACCGTTGTTAGATTAATTATACTGGCATTATGATGGTAATTAACTATATTCCTAACTATATACTTTTTCCCAAGTCATGATATAATTTTTAGTTAATATATTTTTATATTTCACTTATACTTTACATTATAAATTATAAAATATTTGTATATTTTATTAATATAATACGGTTATATCCTGTTGCAAAATTTCTGAATGCTATTTTATTTTCACTACTCTGATACCAGAGTATCACAATGAGACATCTCATAGTATTAGTTTATTTATGGTAAGGATTGACATTAGAAGAATTACTGGTAAGATTATGTAAATGGTGCTTAATCAAGATGAGAATATATAGAAAATGTAAGCCTGTTTTTGCATTATTCACTTATAACAGTTTCTCATAGATAGTTCTATTCACTGAAAGAATATGGAGCAATATTAACTACAGTGCTTTGAACTATGTAAAAATGTTGTTTTTAAAACTCTGCTGTGGGGGCGCCTGGGTGGCTCAGTCATTAAGCATCTGCCTTCGGCTCAGGTCATGATCAAAGGGTTCTGGGATCAAGCCCCACACTGGGCTCCCTGCTCAGTGGGAAGCCTGCTTCTCCCTCTCCCATACCCCCTGCTTGTGTTCCCTCTCTTGCTGTGTCTCTCTCTGTCAAACAAATAAATAAAAATCTTTCAAAAAATTAAAAAATAAAATAAAACTCTGCTGTGGACAATTATCATATGATCTCTCTGGTATGTGGAATTTAAGAAACAAGACAGAGGACCATAGGGGAAGAGAGGAAAAAATGAAACGAGAGGAAACCAGAGAGGGAGACAAACCATAAGAGACTCTTAATCATAGGAAACAAACAGGGTTGCTGGAGGAGAGGTGGGTGGAGGGTTAGGGTAACTGGGTGATGGACAATGAGTAGGGTATGTGTTGTAATGAGCCCTGGGTATTATGTAAGACTGATGAATCACAGACCTGTACTCCTGAAGCAATTAATACATTATATGTTAAATGAATTTAAATTAAAAAAAATAAAAAAATAAAAATAAAATGGAACTTCATTTCCTTATTTCTTTCACTAAGAAAACACCAAATAAAAACACTAGACATAATATATATTTTTAAAAAGAAAATGAAAGGATGAACGAAAATTCTGAAAGGTGGAGAGAAGGTAGATAAGCTAGGGAACCAAGACGCAAAAATGACACAGTGGTGAACTCCTTGAGTTATCTCATTTGCCTTCATATAGCCTAGACTTGGAATTAAAGAAGCCAGCAACTAAGAAACGCCAACAGGCACAGACAAAAAAAGCACCAACAAAAGTCTGCTCCTTCTATCCAAATAGGAAAGGGGCGACTCATGAAACAAAACCTTTAGATAATTACCACTCTACCATAGGTAAACACAACTGAAAAAAAACTGTGCCCTAGCCCTACCCACCAGCAAAGACTGAGTAGGGAGATAGGACTTTCATCTCTGCGGGCAGTAATGACACCTATTTGCAGTGTCTAGAAGAGACTAAATGGGAAGCCAAGTGGGAAGTCACTACCATACAGTGGTAAAGAAGCCTCCCCAACTTCAGCAACAGTGAAGCCATGTAGTAAGGAGTAACAAGGCATTCCTACTTCTTCCAGCCAGGGTAGTATCAAGTGGACACCCTTTTGGGGCCAGAACTCCCACCCCTGCCCAGCAATAACAGTGAACCTCTTCCCATCTCAGATGTCAATGGAAGCAGATTGGGGAGCCTGAACTTCTACTCTCACCTGGCAGTAATGAGGTAGCATCCTGATTTACCTGGCCAGAGCAGTGCTCATATAAACCAGCTTAACAGAAATTTTATTTAAAAAAATCCAGTGTTTTATTATATAAAACCACAAACGTCCAGGTTTCAATCTATAATCATTTGTCATATTAAAAATGATGAAAATCTCAACTTGAATGAAAACACTAAATCAAAAGAAAGCAGGACTGGGGTGCCTGGGTGGCTCAGTCGTTAAGCGTCTGCCTTTGGCTCACGTCATGAACCCAGGGTCCTGGGATCGAGTCCCACATTGGGCTCCCTGCTCCGCGGGACGCCTGAGTCTCCCTCTCCCACTCCCCCTGGCTTGTGTTCTCTCTCTCGCTGTGTCTCTCTCTGTCAAATAAATAAATAGAATCTTAAAAAAAAAAAAAAAAAAGCAAGCAAGTAGGACTGGCTATATTACTATGAGATAAACTAAATTTCAAAACAAAGAAAATTACTAGAGAAGGACATGACATAATGATAAAAAGATCCATTAAGAAGAAATAGTGATAAATGTTTAGTTTATGCACCAAACAATAGACCTGCAAAACATGTAAAGTAAAAACTGATTAAAACTGAAATTAGAAGTAGACAAATCCAAAACTGCCCCTATTTGCAAATGACATGATTACGGAGAAAATGCCAAAGAACTCACAGATAACTTCTAAAGCTGGTGCATGAGTTCAGCAAGGTTAAAGGATGCAAGAAAAAGAAAGAAAACAATCAAATGTGTTTCTACAGACTAACAATGATCAAATAAATCAAATATGAAAATACAGTTTCATTTGTAATCACTCAAAAGACAAAAAAAGTATGTGGGTATAAATCTGACAAAACATGTAGAGGACCTGTATGCTAAAAAGTACAAAGTACTGATGAAAGAAATTAGAGAAGATCAAAGTAAACAGAGAGACATACCATGTTCATGGACAGGAAGACTCATCATAGTAAAGATGCCAATTCTCCCCAAATGGATATAAATGTTTGACACAATTCCTATCAAAATCCCAGCAAGAATTTTTGTGGATATAAAAGATTATACTAAAATTTATATGGGATTATTATACTAAAATTTATATGGGAAGACAGAGGAACTATAACAGCTAAAACAATTTTGATGAAAAAGAATAAAGTTGTGGGTATCAGTTTATCTGATTTCAAGACTTACAATACAGCTACAGTAATCAAGACTGTGCAGGATTGGCAGAGAGCAGACAAACAGGTCAATAGAACAGAGTAGTGAACCCAGAAATAGACTCACACAAATACACCCAACTGGTTTTTTACAATTCTACCAAACTGCTAGAGGAAGGATAGCCTTTTCAACAAATGGTACTAGAGCAAACGGACATGCATAGGCAACAAAATGAACTTTGATTTAACTTCACAACATGTACAAAAATTAACTCAAAATGGATCACAGACTTAAATGCAAAATGTTAAAATATAAACTTTTTAGGAAAAAAGAAAATCTTTAGGATCTAGGACCAAAGACTTCTTAGATTTGACAACAAAAAACAATTCATAGTGGAAAAGAATGATAAATTAGATTTCACTGGGATTAAGAGCTTTTGCTCTGTGAAAGACTGTATTGGAAGAATTAGGAGATAGGCTTCAGACTGGGAGATAGTATTTGCAGGCAACATGTCTGATGAAGAACTAGTACTATCTAGAGTATGTAAGGAAACTCAAGGCTCAACAGTCAAAAAACAATCCACTTACAAAACAGGCAAAAGACATGAAAAGATTTTCAACATAATTAGTCATCATGGAAATGCAGATTAAAACAATAATGAAATATCACTACCCACCTACTAGAATGGCTAAAATAAAAAATTTTGACAAAACCAAATGCTAGCAAGGATGTGGAAAAACTGGATCGCTCATACATGCTAGTAGGAATGTAAAATGGTACAGCCACTTTGGAAGAGTCTGGCAGTTTCTTAGAAAATTAAACATCCATTTACAACTCAGCAGTGGCACTCCTGGGCATTTATCCCAGAGAAATGAAAACTTATGTTCACACAAAAATGTGTACACAAATGTTTCTTGCTGCTTTATTCATCACAGCCAAAAACTAGAAGCAATCCATATGTCCTTCAATGGGTAAATAGGCAAAAAAAAAAAAAAAACCTACCCATACCATACACTAGCACCCATCATTAGAAAAGAATGAAGCACTTATGTACTTAGTGACCTGGACAAATCTCCAGAAAATTATTCTGAGTGAAAGAAGCCAATCCAGAAAGGTTACATATTGTACATTTCCATTTACACAACATTCTTTAACTGACAAAAATTATTAAACCTGGGATTAAAGATGGGAGGGGAGAGTGGCAACAGAGGAAGGAAGTGGTTGTGGCTCTTTAAAAGGGCAACATGAGGAATCCTTGTGCTTATGAAATCATTCTATACCTTGACTGTATCAATGGCAACAACCTGGCTGTTTTTTTTTTTGTTTTTTTAAATGTTTTATTTTTTTATTCATGAGAGTCAGAGAGAGAGAGAAGCAGAGGCAGAGGGAGAAGCAGGCTCCCCGCAGAGCAGGGAGCCCGATGCGGGACTTGATCCCAGGACCCTGGAATCACGACCTGAGCCGAAGGCAGACGCTTAACCATCTGAGCCACTGGCTGTTGATACTGTACTCCGGTTCGATAAGATGTTACCACTGCTGGGTAAAGGGTACACCGGATCTCTCTGTATTATTTTTATAACTGAATGTGAATACATAATTATCTCAAAATAAGAGTTTTAATTTAATAAAAAAAAGATGTTTAAAAATAATTCTACCAAACAACTATATAAAATATCTAATGGAGATCTGCATGTTTAACTTTAGAGGACATATTACTCTGTAGAATTTAAATATTTCTGAAATAGATTTCCTGAACATATTAATCCAATCAAAAGTAGATGTTCAACAAGCACTGCTAAAATAATAATAAAATAAAAGTTGAAAAAAAAATGTTTAAAATCCAGACTACTATGCCAGTGAGAATAGCTGAGCATTTACTTTTGTATCCTTTTTTCTATGACTGGCCTCACTGCGCTGATCCAGTCATCTTGATTGCATGCACCTAGAAAGAAATATGAAAGCAATTAAATCAAATAAAATCAACATTAAAATTATTTCAAAAGTTAGTCTAAAATACTGTTTTATAAATATTTTGGGAAATTCAGGATGGTAAAAATCCTTTTAGCATAACAATGTTAAGCTTCAATTCTTAGTTTCGGAGTAAAGGTAAGGGCAAAAAGCATTAGTATAATTTGCATTACCACATTCTTGTGTCACTTAGTAGGTACTGAACAAATGTCTGGAAAAGTAATTAATTAGGGAGTGATCCCATTACAATCCACAACTTTGTGAAATAAGAATAACTACCATTTCACAGTAATGAAACTGAGGGGTAAGAAAAATCAGCACAAGTCAGCAGCAAATAAGGATTCAATCCTTACCAGTCTGACTCCCTACCATCATAACTATAAAATAAAAAACTAAAACTACACATAATGCAAAACCAATTTTACCCACTTGTTTTAATCCTCTTTTCACCATAATTTTTAGCATAGCACCAGTTGTATAGCAAACTGGCTGTTCTACTTTATCTTTTACGTCCTTTGTGTTTGATGGTTCTAACGAATATAGAGTAAGTGACCAGATAGAAGCCAACAGAGAAAATGCAGAGATCAGCTCAACCATCAAACTACAAAACACTTCAAGAGAATTTAAAGAACATTCTATTAATTTTCTGTGACACAGAAAAATAAATATTTTTAAACATAGAGGTAACACGTAAATCTGCATTAGACAAATTATTGGTTCTATGCAGGGGACATGGTCAAAAAGTACAAACAAAATGAACCAATGTTCATTTTTTAATCTAAAAAAACTATAAAGTTTTATGAACAGCAGATAACATTAGGTTCAATAAAATCAGGTTTCGTTGGACTTAAAAATGAACCTAATTTTTGAAAAAAGGAAACTTAATGAGGTAAAAATAAGGAGTTAAAATTTCTTTGTGGGTCGATGATTTTAGTATTATATCAGAACCACCAATTATATCCTCAACCTTGCTAACCATTTATCATTTTTGCTTAAGGTTAGAGATGGGTGGGATTGGGACAAATCTACCCTTTGGCCCAAAGGACAGCATATTAACACACTATTTAAACAGAAACTTCAAAGAAAAACACTTCTTGTAGATTGTTAAACACTGAATTAAAGTGATTCTGAATGATCCAATTCTAAGTGAAAATATTTTAATGCAAGATGGTAAGAAATGCTTACTACCCTTTATCAGGTTAAAAATGACAAGAATAACTTATATGCACTATAAAAATCAGCTTTTTTAAGTTAACTGGAAAATAAAAATAAATTATGTAATCTATGGGTTAAAGAAATTTTCTTAGAAAAAAATTAAAGATTCCAGTTGAACCATAGTAGTTAACATGTCCTTCCTATCTTATTTAACCTCATAAAGTAATGAAAAGCTTAAGACTTTTCATGACATTATACCTGATAGTCACCTTCCCCTTCAAAAACCTAAGGAGCATTGTGGCAAAAACAAAGGAGAATACCCAATCTTTTTTCCTTGTCAAAAGTGAAATAGCAGGAACAGAAACCAGATTACCTAAATCAATCGGTCCTTCTCTTAATCCATCTAATTCATACAATCTTCCATTTACAGGAACATAACTGACAAAGTGAAAAGCATCTTCTTCTTTTGCTGATGTCTTTGCATCAAATTCAAACATTTGCTGTCTACAGTAAAGAAAAAAAAAATAGTGAGAGACAAACAAGCAAAAAAGAAAGTGTTTATTTAACAAAAAGTCTCTTTACCTGGCAAAACTGTTGTGTACTTGTCGAATCACATCTGAATTGCTCAGTGCCAAACCTTTCATCTAAAATAATTGTTAAAGTAGCCTATTAAAAAGAGAATTATCACAAATAGAGCATTTTAGGAATAGTAAGATTATACTCACAGCTGCATCAAAACTTTGTGAAAATTCTTTAAACTCTGATAATGTCTCTCCCAAATGGACATCTTGATGGGTACAGTTCAACAACACACTTACTATAGCTTGGGTAGCACAAGCATTGTTAATTACCTATAAAACATAAAAGCAAAAATATTATCAATTTATTTTTTTAAAAAGCAGCCTTTAACTGATGACAATGCCCTCCAAAATATGAATAACGTTAACAGTTTTCAAAATGTATTTCATACAGTCTTAACATAAACATAATAAATGTGCTTAATTCCATTCTAATGTATTTTCAGGAATTTGCTGCAATTCTGGAGTTGAGGATACTAGGAAACCAAATAAATTAAATAAACTCATAACATCAGTGAAACCAATCCAGTTAGGGTAATAAGACCAATCTTTCCTGATCTAAACACAGCTGATTAAATCAACAGAACTTGTCCCCCCCTCCTATTCACACTTCTTCCTAAATTGACTCCTGCCTATCCAAATTTAACCCATATTTCAGTATTCAGCACAAGCTCCAACTCACCTAGGTGGCTTTTAGAGAAATTATCCAACAACTGCTATTAGTTTCTACCTTCAAGTTCCTAAAAAGGATATATACTGTCCACACAGTTTTTCAGCTCAGTCATATATAGTCTTTGCACTGCTGTCATCTAGTTGTTAACTATTTATTTAACAAATTATGTGGACCTTACATTTTAGAGTGAAAAAACATTTAGATAGCACTTACTATGTGCCAGGTACTTTTCTAGGCACCTCACATGTATTAATTCTTTTAATTCTCTCAACAACCTATGAAGGAGTAATATTATTATCCCCATTTTACATTTGTGGAAGCTAAGGCACAAAGAAGTTAAGTAACTTGCCCCAAGGGCACAGAGCTAAGCAACAGGCAGATAGTCTCATTCTAGAATTTGTGCACTTAGCCACCATGTTAGGCTGGCTCTGTACATATATATGGTCTAACAAGATTATAACCTACTGTGGACAAGGGCTTCTTCCATATTTCCTATAGCCCCTATACAGTGTTGAGACTATAGAGCTAGAAAGAACCTCAGATGATCAATGTGAATACCAGCAACATTAATTATAAAGTTGAACTAAATTTGGTGAATGATTTTTAAAAATACAGTTTAGTCCTATTGCTATATTTTGTTACTACATTATAATTAAATACTATTTTCTAAATAGAGTCTTTCCAAAATGCTAATTCACTTATGATTTTACAATTTAGCAAACTATTTATAACCTGCCGGATTTCAGAAGAAAAATTTTCAATTATCTTCTGTCTTTTTAATTCCTATATTCCTCTACTTATTGTGTTGCCAGAGGCTTTGGAGGTCTTGTGAAATCCACTAGATCTTACATCGTTTGCTGCAATATGTTTGAAAAATTCCTTGATAACACTGCTTTCTCTACTAGGAAACATTCTCTTACACCCAGTTCTCAAACAAATATAATGATACCACCACACTTCGGATATTCCTCTCTGATATTATCTTGTACTCAAAACCATCTTATAATTGACAAATTAGAGAAAACTAAAAGGAAGTCTAGAATCCAATTAATATTGCTGATTTCTTTTAATATGTATTTTTCTCTGAATCACAGTTCTTTAGTAAATTTGGAGAAAAAACTTCACTGACTAAAGGAGACTTCATAAAGGTGGTTAACTAACACTTTGTAAGACTCAGTGCCCCTTTATCTTGGACCAAAATTATCTGGGATAAAATTATCTGGGAATGGGTTGGTAGGAGTGAAGTTAGATGAAGTTAAAATTTATATTCATTCACACATTCTTTCAAATTCACACATTAAGGACACACAATGTACACAGCGCCAGGCTAGATGCTGAGGCTATGGCAGAGAATACTCTCAAACATTCCTATGACCTAAGGACTTCAAATCTGTAATCCATCACTTTAGAAAACTTTTTTAAAGAATTAGAAAAAAAAAAACTCCTTCCAAAATCATCAAGTTATATACATTAAACATGCAGTTTTTGTATAATCAACTTCAATATTTTTTTAAAAAGACAAATATCCTGTGGTTACTATTTCTCCTTCAATGTTAATAATGATTCACACTGTCCATGATTTATTACAACTTATTTTGTGTGTGTATGAAGAATAGTAATCATGGGGTGCACGAATATAAAAAATACCTTTCCAGGTTTAAAAATGAGTTTAGCACCACCAAGTGGTTATGCTATATATAGCATAGAATTGCCAAAAGAAAAAAGACCTTAGGGGTGCCTGGGTAGCTCAGTCATTAAGCGTCTGCTTTCGGCTCAGGTCATGATCCCAGGGTCCTGGGTTTGAGCCCCACATCGGGCTCCCTGCTCCGTGGGACGCCTGCTTCTCCCTCTCCCACTCCCCCTGCTTGTATTCCCTCTCACTCTGTCTCTCTCTGTCAAATAAATATCTTAAAAAAAAGAAAAGAAAAAAGACCTTAAAAAGCGTACCTCCATATAGTCATTCAAGTATTTACTAAGCACCTGCAGTGTGCCAGACATTGTGGTGTGTGGGATGCACAGTGAACGAGAGAGTTAGAGAGGTCTTTCATCTCATGAAACTCACATAAAAATCACCTTATATACATCTACTTGGCAGAACTTTAACTTTAGTTCATGTCACAAAAAATTCACTGTAGCATAAATTATTTTGTAGTTCCCAACTTTTTAAATCTTTAATTTATCCTGAGTATTCTATTATATGCTCTGGCTTGCAACACATTTTCAAAAAAAGTAGTAGAGTTTAACAGGAAAAGGAAGACTAGAGTAAGAGATCACAGACAGGGCTGGCCCAGGCCCTTAAGAATTTGGTTTGAATTCCTTTGAGAGAACATATATTCTTTAGTTCATCCAGGCTCTTCACTCCCTATTTCTTACACACAACCTGATTCATGCATGCATACATGTTGCCAACCTGATACTGCAGCCATTTGACTTATAACCCCTGGACTAGAGAATAACTTCTTTTCATAGTTTATATAAAAGAATATGGTGGGTGCTCAGAGGAATGCTCCTAAAGTAGTTTAAGGTACTGCATTATAAATTACAATCTTCACTGAGTTGTAGCTATAAAATAAAATTTTCACTATTTATACTCAAGGGAAAAAAAGGTTGAGAATGAAACTGTGGGTTCCTAAAGGGAAGGTGACTCTAAAATAAACACAAAACAAAAAAAGTATATGCTCTGCCTGTGAAAAATTTAGAAAAAATCCATACATGAAAGAGATGAATAAAAAACCAAAATGATGAAGGAAGAAATCATCTTTAACTGAAGTATCAGAGGTTTCTCTATGAATGTAAAAAAAAATTTTTTTAAGGGTTTATTTATTTATTTATTTGACAGAGAGATACTGAGAGAAGGAACACAAACAGAGGAGAGGGAAAAGCAGACTTCCCACCGAGCAGGGAGCCCGATGCGTGTCTCGATCCTAGGACCCTGAGATCATGACCTGAGCCAAAGGCAGATGCTTAGTGACTGAGCCACCCAGGTGCCCCTATGAATGTAAAATTTTTAACAGAACTTTTGAAAGCTTGACAGGACCTAGAGAATAGAGAAGGAAATTCATTCAGGGAAGCGAGAGGGTATGAACAAAGGAACAAATTTACATGGTATGTTCAAGAGACAATGTGCATACTGGTTTGTATTAGAATGGCTGTGGTCAGGGTATGGCATCATTTGCTACCTTGAAAATCACTGACCTTGAGCAATCAGTACTTTGCCCTAGGAGCAAAAGATTTTTAATAGGGAAATAACATAATAAAAAGTTTTTTTTATTATGAAAGATTCAGTCTGACAATTTACAGCAAGGATTGAAGATGGCTGAAAACAGAAACAAGATCAGCTGGATTGCTACCCTAATGCAGATATGAAACAATAAAAGGTGATAGATTAATGGATATATGAAACCTCCATCACACAAATATGCAAGTCAGAATTCTAGGAGTCAGGAATACAACTATAAAAAAAAAAAGGTTGGGCACCTGGGCAGCTTAGTTGGTTAAGCAACAGCCGTCGGCTCAGGTCATGATCCTAGACTCCCAGGATGGAGCCCCGCCACGGGCTCCCTGCTCAGCAGAGTCTGCTTCTCCCTCTGACCCTCCCCCCTCTCATGCTCTCTCTCTCTAACAAATAAGTAAAATCTTAAAAAAAAAAAAAAAAAAAAAAAGGTTGAGCGCCTGGGTGGCTCAGTTGGCATCTGCCTTTGGCTAAGGTCATGATCCTAGAGTCCCAGGATGGAGTCCCGATTGGGCTCCCTACTCAGCAGAGAGTCTGCTTCTCCCTCTGCCCCTCCCCTTGCTCATGCTCTCTCTCTCAAATAAATAAATAAAATCTTTAAAAAAATAAATAAGGTTAAAAAAGATAAGGGAATACTAATAACCATATGAAACAATTTTGTAAATTTAAGCTAAAATGGAGAAATTTTTTAAAAATCTTATCAAAACCAAGTCAAGAAATAAGTGATCTTTTAAGTTGAACCAGTAGTTACATATATACTTACAAAGAAAATACCAGGCCCAGAATTGACTGTAAAAGCCCAGAATTGGCTGTACAGGCCAATTCTATCAAAATCTGAAGAAAAAAATCATCTAAATTTTATACAAATTCTTTGGAACTATAAAAAAAAGAGGAAATTCCAATTCATTCCATGAAACCAGCAAACCCCTAATACTAAACCTAATCAAAGCCATTATGAGAAAAGAAAATTAAGGCCCATTTCATTCATAAATACAAATGCAAAACACTAAACAAATAATAAATCTGACAGTACATAAACAGAGAATGTATCATGTTCAACTGGGCTTATACCAGATATGAAGGATGATGTAATATTTAGAAAAATCATGAACATAACTGACTGCACTAATTTATTAAAAGAGAAAATAAACACAATCGTTACAATAAGTACAGAAAAAGCATCTGAAAATTTCTCATAATAAAGACACTCACTAAATTAATAACAGAATGCCCTTACCTGAGAAAGAACATTTTAAAAAATAAAAATAAAAACCTGAGTAAACATTATCCAAAACAAGAAAATGGTAAAAGCATTCCCTTTAAAATCATGATGATTTCTGGGGCGTCTGGGTGGCTCAGTCGTTAAACGTCTGCCTTCGGCTCAGGTCATGATCCCAGGGTCCTGGAATCGAGCCTCACATCGGGCTCCCTGCTCCGCGGGAAGCCTGCTTCTCCCTCTCCCACTCCCCCTGATTGTGTTCCCTCTCTCTCTGTGTCTTTCTCTGTCAAATAAATATATAAAATCTTAAAAAAAAAATCGTGATTTCACTGAAGCTCTTAGGCAATAAGAAAAATAAATTAGAAGCATAAGGATTTGAAAGGAGGAAATAAGACTGTTATCATTCGATATAGTAATTTAGATAGAACCCTCTCAAAAAAAACCAACAAATAAATATTAGAGATAATAGAAGAGTTTAGCGATATAGCTAAATATTAAAACATAAAAGTGAATTGCATTTTTTTACCAGCATCGAACACCTAGAAAATTAATTGAAGAGAAGATAGGATTTATAATTACAACAGAAATATCAAGGAGTTAGGATAAATCTAACAAAAGAGGAAATGACCTCTACAGAGAAAATTATACATGTTAAAGATAATAAAGATCTAAAGAGATACATACTATGTTCATGACTTAATTTGAAGATATAAATTCTCCCCAAATTGATATATATAGTCAATGCTATTCCAGTCAAAATTCCAACAGAATTTTTCATACAACTTGATGACTCTGAAATTTACATGAAGAGCATGGGGCCAAGAACAGAAGGATATTTCTGAAAAAGAGCAGGGAGGGGAGACATGACCTATTAGATATCGGACCTTATGAAGAAGTGAAAGGAATTAGGACAGTGATACTGGCACAGAGACAAACTGATGAATGGGACAGAGGACAGCCCAGAAAACACACAGACACACACACAACTCTGATATACAACAGAGGTGTAATGTTAGATAAGTAGGGAAAACAACAGATGTTTAATAAATGAGGCTAGAAAAAAATGATGATCCATATGGAAAAAGATAAAACTGAACTCCTACTTCACTCACCAAAACCCAACTCCCAATGAATTATGGACATAGATGTCAAAAATTAAAATTTAAATACATAGGTAAATATCATTTACAACTTCACACAGATAACAATTTCTTAAACAAGATACAAAAAGCACTGGCTCTAAAATATAAAATTCTATTCATCAAAAGACACCCAGGTAAAACATTAAGGTGCCAACTTGAAGAAGCAATATCAAGAATACATAAACAACTCATACAAATCAAAAAGAAAAGCACGATTCACCCCAAAGAAAAATAAAAATAAATAGAAATTTCAGAGAAGAAATTTGGCACATATGGCTACTTTCAAAATGATTAGTGTCCAAGCAGACATAACCAAGACCACAATGAAGTACCATTTTAGGACAAGCAGGCTGGCAAAAATTAAAAAGGCCTGACAATACCACATCAGAGCATGTGGCTACACAGTTACTCAGATATTGCTAATGGGAGTGTAATTGGAGCATCTACTTCAGAAAACATTTTGATACATTTATGTATCACATGAAGTAGTCAATTCTACTTCTAGGTATACACCAGAAGAAATCTGCACATACACAACAGCAGACAAGTAGAAAAATGTTTATGGCCACACAATTCATAGTAACTCATGTAAAACCCAAATGCCAACCTAGGAAGAGTAAGTAAATAAACCCAGCCTGTTCATGCAGTTGATATTATACAGCATGCAAAATAAAGGAAATACTATGATGAACAAGTTATAGAAGAATCTTAAAGATATAATATTAAGTCAAAAAGTAAGTCCCCCCAGGAGTCCTGGGATCGAGCCCTGCATCGGGGCTTCCTGCCTGGCTGGAGGCCTGCTTCTCCCTCTCCCACTCCCCTTACTTGTTGTATTCCCTCTCCCGCTGTCAAATAAATAAACAAAATCTTAAAAAAACAAAAAAAAAGTCAGTCCCCCAAAATCACACAGAGGATGTGAGAGATGAAATGAAATGAATCACTTATGTCAAGGGGTTTTAAAGTGGAGCCATGAGGGATGCCTGGGTGGCTCAGCTGGTTAAGCATCTGCCTTCAGCTCAGGTCATGATCCCAGGATCCTGAGACTGAGTCCCGCCTCAGGCTCCTTGTTTTATTAAACAAATAAAATAAAATAAAATGGAGCCAGGAGGCCAATAAGGAAATAGGCTTTATGCACATCCTCACAGGATAAAACCACGAACTTTGAATGGGCAAAAGGGAATAAATTCCAAGGCCTCTGCCCATACACCTGCAACTTGCTACAGTAAGACTTTGTTTAGTGAAAGCCTTAGCAACCAATTATATTCAGTCAAGATTAGTTTTCTGTGAGCCAACACCAATAAAAATTCTTTGTAAACAACACATACAAACATTCCTTTTGTCTTTTAAAACCCTTGATTTTCGGGGCACCTGGGTGGCTCGGTCGTTAAGCATCTGCCTTCGGCTCAGGTCATGATCCAAGGGTCCTGGGATCGAGCCCCGTGTCGGGCTCCATGCTCCGAGGGAAGCCTGCTTCTCCCTCTCCCACTCCCCCTGCTTGTATTCCCTCTCTTGCTCTTTCGGTGCCAAATAAATAAATAAAATATTCAAAAATAAATAAGTAAATAAATAAATAAAAATAAACCCCTTGATTTTCATTCCCTAGGGAACACAATTTGGATTGCTACCCAAATCTCTGCTCCCCAACTGCAATTTTGAGACCCCAAATAAATGCTTTTATTTTATTTCAGCACTGCCTCTTTTCTCAATTGATAAGCATAATACTTTTTATCTAGCCAAAATTTTATATACATACACCCTTTTTAGGATTACAAAAAATACATAAAAAGAGAAAGCAAGGGGGTTGCCTGGCTGACTCTTGGTTTTGGCTCAGGTCATGATCTCGCAACGAGCCCCAAGTCTGGCTCTGTGCTCAGTGCTGAGTCTACTTCAGATTCTCTCCCCCTCTCTCTCCTGCTCAAACTCTCTCTCTCTCAAATAAATAAATTCTTTAAAAAAAGCAAGGAAATGATATACCAAATTCAACAGGAAAGATTACAAGGAATGGAGGGAGGGAGAATGAGAGTTATGTTGAACAGTGGGTGAGAGAGAAGGAAATAAGATGAAGTTTACTTGGTTGGTGAGTTCTTAGGTGCTTAACGTAGTACTTAAAATTATGAAATAAACAAATAAATAGGAGTCATGAGTGTGTGTCATCAATCAAGGATTATCATAATCCCATTCCATGTACCTGAAGATGGATTTTTTTAAAAAAGAAAAAAAACAGGCATCATCATTGATTGCTATGTCTTCCTCCTTCATCCCCACATCCAATCCATTACACATTAAGGGTGCTAACTACTTTATCTACTAAGTATTATTCAAATCTGTTCATATTCATCTCTACCACCAGTCTTTCATCTACTTTTGCATGTACTTCTGCAAAAGCCTCCTGATAACTAGTCATATTCTACACCACTGTCTCCTCCTCAAATGCATTCTTAACACTATAGCCAAAGGGAATCTCTTCTAAATAAAAATCTGATCGTGTCATACTTCTTTAAGCACTTCAATAACCTTCTATTACTCTTAGGATACAGACAAAAAGCCTCAATCATGGCCTAAAATACAATGCATGATATGACCTCTGTCAGCATATTTGGCAGAAGGCTGATATTCTCTAATAACCATCTTCTCCTTCTTCCATATAAATTAAGTACCCAAATTTTATCTGGGTCCATGACCACCTGGAATGAAGACAACTTTCCCACTCTCCTTTGCTGCTAAGTACAGCAATGTGACTGAGTTCTGGCCAGAGAGAATTAAGTATGTGACATTGGCAAATTCTAGAAAATGTCCATAAAAGGAGAGAAGTGTGCTGTCATCCTCTTTCTGCTTTCTGGAATGTGGAATTAAGATAGAATGGCTAAAACTCCAACAATCATCTTGGGCCGCGAAGTAATCTTTAGAATAGAATCCACACACAAAGGAACAAAACAAAAGAGCCTGTAATCCCGACAGTTCTTGGAAGTGAAAGAGAAAAACTTCTATTTCTTATAAACCATTGTGTCTCTACACCTAACTGTACCTAATTCTGATTAACATACTGCCTGTTCAGCCTCACATCTCATGCCACCTGCCCCCTGCTCTGTATATGTCAGTTACACTGGCCTTCTTTTAGTGCATTTTACGTCTTACTCCCTTTTGCTATAAAGCTGTTACTAATCTGGGATGATCTTCAACCTCTTTCCCCCATTTAATACCTACTTAACCTTTAGACTTCAGCTGAACCGTCACTTTCTCAGAGTTTTCTCAGATCTCCCTAAAGGGGTCAAGTCCCATTTTATATATATATAATAAAAAACTTAATCTTGCCCAAAAAGAGGCCTTACCTTTGCCCTTGGCTCCTGGGAGCTAAACCCTAAGCTCTTGAAAGACCAGGCCTCATAAGAGCATCTTTGTTTACCTGGGCATATGGTCCACAAAGGTAGTCTAACACTGTGATTTCGAGTAGAATTTTGGGTCAACAGTATCAGCTCAACCTCCAAGGTGACTGGAGACTGAAGTCAGCCACATTGGGTGGTCAGCCAGGTCTATGAGACTGAGGCCAAAAAAAAAAACTCTGGATACCAAGAATTGGTTGAGATTCCCTGGATGACAATGCTCTGTATATACTGTCACATATGGTTACCAGGAAAGTTAGTGCCATCTGTGACTCTATTGTTAGAAGACAACTGGAAGCTCTCAGCAAGGAAATTTCCCAGACTCTGCCCCATCCATCTCTTCCCTTGGCTGAATTTAATCTGTATCTTTCACTGTATTAAATCATAACTGTAACTATAACAGCTTTCAATAAGGTCTATGAAGTTTTTCTGGCAAATTACAGAAACTGAGGGTGGTTTTGGGGACCCCCCAAATTTGTAATTGTCAGAAGTGAGGGTGGCTTGGGGAACCTGAATTCTGTAGTTGGTGTTCGAAGTGAGAGTGGTCTCAGATTGTTTTCAAACTTCACAGTATGATATGGTTGTCATTTCACTCTACGTAGTACTTATCACCACCATAATTTTGTATTTCATTGATTAAAACCAATCTCTTCAACTAAACTCTAAGCACCTTGTGGGAAGGGATTACGACTGTTTATCATTCTTCAAGCACCTAGCAGAGTATCTGGCACATTGTAGGCAATCATCCTTTCCTGGAAGGCTGAATAGATAGACAAACCCAGTACAAACTTAGCAAGTACAATCTTAGCAAGTAAATCAGTGAAAAATGATAACAAGACAATGATGTTTTGCAGAGAAGTATTACCAAAATGTCATTTCCTACCCACAAATTATAATTACGAGATTCTTTTCTCAATACTTTATTAATCAGTGATCCGTGTACATGCATTCCTACAATTAGAGTGTATGACCAGCTTAAGACAGTCAGTTTTACTATTACCTCCCTAAATTGGTGCGATTCCATCCATAAAGACCAAAACTATATACTTAGTTAATATTTATGAACTCTATCATAAATAAATATAATTTTAATTACAATTTCTGAAAATAGGAGACTCCTGGATAAAATTATTAGTTCTTGAAGCCTAGAATTAAGGATTTTATATTTATGCAATGCAAAGTTTCTGGCATAGGCTCATAGGAGGCATACGCTAAAAAGACTAAAAGATACTATTGGGAAACTACTGATCTGTCCGTTCAATAAGAACTATTGAGATAATACAGTACAAAAAACACCCAGTATTATTGGAAAATCACTAATCCTAGACATTAATAAACATGGCAGGAATAATACAAATAAAACATTAAATTATAGTTAAGACAGAAAGACAGACCTAAAAAAATACAGACCTAGAAAAATATCACAAATTCAAACCCTAGTACCATTTTTCCTTAGAGTACTTTCTTTTACCTTAAAAATACTTAGACCTCTATAAGTCATTAATGCCGTAGTGTTAGTGAATACTAGTGTTAATTGTAATATTCTTAGAGATGAAGAGCTCAGTCTACATTTATTGGATATCTACTATGCGCCAAGGACTGTACATAGAAACAAAAGCCCAGACTCCCAGGTTCACAATTTAGTGTGGAAGAAATTAAATGCACACATATACACAGAAAAAATCCGGAAGAATATAGATCATTTTCAGTGGTTATCTCTGAAGCAGGGATTATAAGGGACTTTAATTTCCTATATCATATAGTTACAATGCTTAAATTTTGTAAAATGAATATATATATTCATAGAACTTAAAATATAAAACCTTTCTTTAAAAGGAGAAAAAACACCTGAAGGGCTTTTAAAATTACCTGTCTCCTACTTTTTCTCTACTATTGAGATCTTGAAAATCACAAACTGTGGTTTTGAAATTATAATTATTGTTGTACAATAATACATCAGTACAAGTAATATATAAATTATATAGTTATATATAAATGTATAAAATTATTTGTGTTAGAAAAGTAACTAGAAACTCAAAATGTTGATCATGAAGAGATTAGTTAAATAAATTATAGGACATTTACACCAAGAATACTTTTAAAAGAGGCAACGTTGTCATGTGGTCAAGAGCATAAACTTCAGAGCTACAGTGCCTGAGCCTATACTCCAGCACTGTCAATGACTAGCTGCATAACCTGGGCAAGTTTCATAAGCTCTCTGGGATTCAGTTTCCACATCTGTGAAATAATAAGGAATCTATAAAACCAAAAAGCATTGTTGTATCAGCTACTATACATAAATTAATACATAAAAAATAATACATATGGAAGTATCTAATAAGCCTTCAGAAAATGTTAGCTAATACTATTATGTGTATGGAAATGGAACAGAGTCAGACTTTTAACATTAAGTGAAAAAAGATACAAAATATTTTGTATGACAATCCAGTTTTAGTAAGAAAATTATGAGAATGTGTTAGCATATAAAAAGACAATGTGGGAGGTAGTATAACATGTGGAATCACAAACCTGTGTTTTAGACCTGGGTTTAAATTCTGTGTGACCTCTGAAAAATAAGTTAATTTTTCCAGGTCTCAATTTCTTCATCTGTGACATTAGGATAATAACCTTACAGAGTTGTTGCAAGGATTAAATAAATATTTCTAAAGCACAATATCAGATACACAATAAAAATGGTAAAGGTTAGTTACTGTTGGTATTGTTTTCATTATTGTTGAAACTAAGAAGACACATGCCTGTCTTATTCACCATTATATCCCTAGTACCGAAAACAATGCCTAGCACAAAGTGGATGCTCAATAACTACTTGTTAATTAAATGAATGAGTCAAACCATTAAAAGTGGTTAGTAGAGATGGGTGTGGGATTACAAAGATACTTTTATCACTATCTATTTCTGTACTTTACGTTCTGCTATCAGAAAAAAATACACAATAATGTTCTCTAAACCTTTAAAGTAAAAAGAAGAAAGTACTAATTTCTCTAAAAAAACACTCAATTTTAAAAAGTTGGGGGAAAATGGAAAGAAGTAGTAAGAGAAAAAGGGAAAACAAGTTACTAAGTTGAACAGCAAAGGCTTGATCCAAAAGGGCAGTAACGAGAATTAGCAGTTTTATTTTCAACCTTTTTTTTTTTTAAGATTTTATTTATTTATTTGGCAGAGAGACACAGGGAGAGAGGGAACACAAGCAGGGGGAGTGAGAGAGGGAAAATCAGGCCTCCCGCGGAGCAGGGAGCCCGATGCGGGGCTTGATCCCAGGGCAGATGCTTAACGACTGAGCCACCCAGGTGCCCCTATTTTCAACCTTTCTAAAGGTTAAATAGATTATCCTAAGAAATTTTTTGAGTCTCAGAAATAAGTGTAATTTTCAAACAAATGTCATCATATTTAGCTTAGATTTTAAACATTAATCAAACCTCTTTTATCATTTTCTTTTTCAGCTTTTCCAAAAATGGACCAAATGTATGGAGGCATCTAATAATATTCAACACTTCACTGTATATACTAGAACAGCAGTTCTCAAGTGTGGTCCATGGACCCCTTGGAATTCCTAAGACACTTCTCAAGGGGTTCATGAGCTCAAAAATTGTTTCCTTAATAATTTAAAGACAGTTTTGCCTTCTTCCCTGCTTTCACATTTGCACTGATAGTATAATAGCAATGCTACATAATACTGCTGGTATTTTAGCACCAATCTGGGCAGTGGCATTAAACTGTTTGATTGACACAGATAGTTTAAAAAAAAAAAAAAAAGTCAGGTTTACTGAAGACTGTCTTTAATGAAGCAGTAAAAGTTATTTTTATTAAAATCTGAAGTATAAGTCTTTAATATTCTATCAAATGAAATAGGTAGCACAAATAAAGCACTTTGCAGAACAAAATATGCTAGTCATTTCAAGGGAAGGCAGTAGGATGATTGAGTTGTGAGCTAGGTTGGCTGCTTTTACCTTGGAACATCTTTTTCACTTGAAAACACAAATGGCAGACAAATACAGTTGTCCAAACAGGGTATGTGGCAGATATTTTTCTTTGAATTGAGTGAAATAAAACTGTTACTTCAAAGAAAATACCTGACAGTATTTGGGTTTTTTTGATAAAATTTGAACTTTCAAGTGAAAATCAGAATTTGGTAAGACTAAGATCCTCCACTGTTAGTTTAAAAGTGTCATGATACTTAACCCACTGTGAGTTTAAAAGTTTCATGATACTTAACAACTTTTCTGATGATACACATGTGACTTGTTGATAATGTATGTAATCAAATGTGTCAACATTTAGAAGATCTGTATAAGTCAGTGAACTTTCAAAATGACCAATGCACCATATTATCAAATTCTACATGAGTAAAAGATCCATTTGCAGAACAAGATAAACCAAAGAATTTTAATATAATAAAGAATAAAGTTCATTGATGTGGTTTCAGATTTCACACTGCAACTAACCTTTATGAAAGCAACATTTTTGGAGTTTTGATATCAAAGAATATCCATAATTCTCTGATATAAAAAGATATTAAAATACTCCTCCCTTTCCAACTACACATATGTGTGAAACTGAATTTTCTTCATATACTTCAACCAAAAACAAAACAAAACAAAAATACTGCAACAGACTGAATAAAGAAGCAGATAGGAGAATCCAGCTCTCTGCTATAAAGCCAGATATTAGATCTGCAAAAATGTAAAACAATGTGAAACATAAATGTAAAGTTTCTTGCTATTTTTTTATTTTGGTAAGTGTGATTGTACTTCACTAAAAAATGTGTTATTTATGTTAACATGTAATGCATTTACTGTTTTTTAAAATCAATTAATATTCTCAAAATGTCTCAGTCTTAATGTCTAATATAATAAATATTGATAAATATAATCCATATAAACAGAGAAGCTCTTTGGAGATCTCAGTAATTTTTGAGAATGTAAAGGGGTCCTAAGACAAAAAAGCTTGTGGACTGCTACACCAAAAACACAAAAGTGAAATAGAGTTCTGTTTATAGAAAGGATTGCTCTCAAGACTTCAGAGTATCCAAGGACCATACCTGCTTGGCAAAAAATATTGTGTCAAGTCTGGAGTCCTGAACTACAGAGCCGGCTGGTTCTTCTCCTGGCTGCCACTTGAAAAGAAAAATTAACCCATGAACTGGCCTACAAAATAAAATACAAATTAGTGACACCAAATCCTGCTTCTTTGTGAACACGCTGTCAATACATTACATTTTAGCAGCTACTTAACAAATACATTGCAACAAAATTAAGTTTGAGAAAACTATTTAAGATTTCTATTGCTATTCACAGTCACTAGAATGTTGCCTATGACATGGCTAATAAACCTTAAAATTACACAAACCTACAAACCAAATAATTATAATGAAAGGTTTATTGTCAAATCTGGATTATTCACTTCCGCCTTGTATCACTTCACTTAAAAACTAAAAATAAGAACATAGCAAAACTAAAAGAAGCTGTTAACCCTAGACTGAATTCTAATCTATATGAATAAAGTCCATGTGGGATGTTTATAGATAAATGGTTTATAGCATATATATTACAAAATATATTAAGTCATCTTTATATAATTGTTGGATTCATGAAAAATTGTCAAACTGCAGTATGAATGGATGCTACCATCTTATACATAATTAAGTCATCCACTTTCCTAAAGGAACTCTTGTTGCCCATGAAACATTAAATCACCACTTTAGGATTCTCTTCAGTCTCTTATAACTGTCTTCCATGCAACAAGACCCATTCCTATCCTTTGAAGACAGTTCAAATGATGCATTTTTAATTAACCTTTCCTGATTACTCAGCCAGAATTAATCCCTTATTTCATTTCAAGTCATTGCTCTTTCTGTGGGGAAGGGGAAAGTAGGGGGAAGCAAATGATCTCTTTACTATTAAAAACAGTAGCTATATCCCTGCAATCCCCATTTCCCCTTTAGAAGCCTACTCTCTGTCACATTCCAAGAATCCAAGAATTCTCCCTCCAGTGAAAATTCCTCTAGCCCTCTATTTACAATACAGGGTCAATGCTTGGGGGCATGGAGGTTGAAGGTAAGGGGAGTCTCAGAGAGTCTCTAGCTAGAAGGATGGGGGAAAAGGAAGATACTCCCTGGCATCTAAATTTGGAATTTGAACTGTAACCTCCCCAAGAAGCAATGTGATAATATATAGACAAGTTCTGAATTACTATTCATATATGTTATCTACTAAATATGTTTTTGTAGACTAACCTATTAGTCACGTTTTTAATGTTAAAATATGTTCTACGATCTAACCCTATTGATCTATAAGTGAATATTGTAAAAAAAATAATCAACCAATTCTGATATGGAGTTACAGAGACTTAGTTTTTAATCCTTTAAAAGTTAATTATATCTGAGTCTCAGGTCTGGGTTATAAAATAGAGTAATAATACCTATCTCACAAGATCAAAGAAAGACTTAAAGGAGATGATGTAATCAGCCCGTAGCAATCCAAGTAAAATAAACAGACAACAGTCTGCTTAAAGTACAGACATATTATTTTTAACACAACTAAGATCATACTTACTTTAATTTTTCAAAATTCTCAGGCTCTAAACTCCATATTTCTTCTACTTGGGCTCCTCGGCAACCTGAAATAAGAAATTATTTCTTTAGAAAACAAAATAACTCATTTTTTTCCTTCACCATTAAATAAAATACTAAGTGAAAGAAATGCACATTTAGGGACAATGAGACAAGACAAATTAAAATGGTAAAACTGATAAAGCTCACAGCCATATCTTTTTACTTCCTTTACTACTGCCTAATTATTTATAATGGGAGTATATTCCTTTCATAATTTAAAGAATTTTCAAGAGTTTGTTTTCACTGAAACACCACCCCAGACTTCTCAGTCTCAATCTGTCTCTTCTGCATCTGCTCTTTTCACTCAAATGCCGTTTGCCTAGCTCTGCTCTTGACCCTCTTCTTAACTAGACACTTTTTTTTAAGTGGTAATAAATACCATTTAACAGTAACTTTAATATCACATGTTTAGTTCTGACCCTTTTCCTAAATTCCAATTCTATACTGTCTTTAATATAATTTTATTTTCAACTACCTCAGAGTCCCCCAAACATACCCTTCCTTAGGACAGTGTTTCTCAATCAGGTGATGTTTTTTGCCCCCACCTCGCTGCCTGGGAAATACTTTACAATGTCTGGAGACATTTTTACTGTCACTACTGTCACCAGTGGGAAGGCCTTGGCATCTAATGGATAGAGGCCAGAGATGCTAAACATCCTACACCGCACAGGACAGCCACCAAAAGCAAAGAATTATCTGGCCCAAATTGTCAACACTGCCAAGGTTGAGAAACCCTGTCCTAGTAGATGTATCATAGTAAGAGTGTACTGGTTAAGATGTTGGCTTCAAAAATGCCAGGGTTTGGATCCCGGCTCCTCCATTTACTAGCTATATGACCATTTAACCTCTCTGTTCCTCATACTTAGGGAGTTGTTATGAGGAATCAATGAGATAATTTAGTATGCATGAGATACATTTAATACAGTGCCTGACACCCCATAAGGGCTTACTAATAGTTAATTAATATATTATCACAATACAAAAACCAGCCATATTTACCATGCCTTTTATCTGTAAACTGCTTTAAATGCATTTCCCTAATCACTGCAAGGCAAGTATTATACAAAAGTAGCTTAGGGATGTTAAGTGGCTTGCCTAAATTCACTACAGTTAGTATATACTAAAAAATTAAAACCCACATCTGGTTCCAAAGTCTGGACACTTTTTAAAATTCCAGATATTTTCAAGTAAAAGCTAGAGAAGCCTTTGACATGGGGAGGAAAAAAACAGGTGGGTCAACCAACTACATGACTTTGGGCATTCATACCATCCCAGGACTCAATTTGCTCTATTCAGCAAATACCTATTAAGTACCTACTCTCGTATTAAACATATGTACAAGGGAGAGTTACTAGGTTGTCTGTAGTAGAAAACATGTTGCTAGACATTCACATATAGGAAGCTGGAGGAAAAAGCCTTTTAAGTGTGAACCTATATTTATATGAGTGTTGAAAAGGGCACGAAAGGACACTAATGGAATTGTTCTTTGGGGTTTTTTTTTTAAAGATTTTATTTATTTATTTGCTAGGCAAAAAGAGAGAGCGTGCACACAAGCAGGGGGAGCAGCAGGATGAGGGAGAAGCAGGGTATTTGCTGAGCAAGGAGCCCAATATGGGACTTGATCCCAGGACTCTGGGATCATGACCTGGGCCAAGGGCAGACGATTAACCCAATGAGCCACCCAGGCATCCCGGAGACGATTCTTTTTCCTTTTTTTAATTTGTCAGAGAGAGAGCGAGCATGCACAAGCAGGGGGAGTGGCAGGCAGAGGAAGAAACAGGCTCCCTGATGAGCAAGGAGCCCAATGCGGGACTCGATCCTAGGACCCTGGGATCATGACCTGAGCCAAAGACAGACGCTTAATCAACTGAGCCACCCAGGTGTCCACTAATGCAACTGTTAACACTGGTTACTGCTATTGGAAACCAATTATAAAGAGGTCAAACATTAAAACATTGCACATATCATACTAAAACAACAAAAACCCATTGAATAAACGTGTCCCAAAATCTGTATAGGCTGAATTTCAAGTGGTCACACCTGTTTAAACAACCTTATGCTAAACACACACACACCTCTTTCTGTAAAGAAAACATTGTATTCAACTCTTAGTATCCATCTCCTTATATACATTCAATATCTAATAATCCCCTTATGTACACTCAATTTCAAATAATGCATGGTATAGGAAAGAGAAAAAAGCAGTGATTCAAGAGACCTGGGTTCCAATCCCAGCACTGCCTTATATTCTTAACCTTGAGCAAGAACATAATGTTTTTGAGCATCACTTTCCTTGTGTAAAAAACAAGGGTATTCCTACTCCCTGCTTCATCCAATCCACACAATTCTTGTGAGGTATACATTATTAAACACTAAATATAAAGAATCCCCTAATGCAGACTCCCTAACATATATTAAGTAAAAAGATGGGGCCAGGGTGGGGGGAGGCTTTAAAAAGTTAACAAAATGTTGGTATTTTACAAACACCTTCTATGTGCCAAGCATAGTACTAGGCCCTGGCAAGGACAGAAAATAAACTATTGTCACAGTACTTAAGAACATCACAACTAGGGGCACCTGGGTGGCTCAGTCGTTGGGCATCTGCCTTCAGCTCGGGTCATGATCCCACGGTCCTGGGATCCAGCCCTAGGTCGGGCTCTCTGCTGGGCAGGAGGCCTGCTTCTCCCTCTCCCACTCCCCCTGCTTGTGTTCCCTCTCTCGCTGTCTCTCTCTCTGGCAAGCGAGCAAGGAAGCGAATGAATGAATGAATAATAAATAATAAATAAATAAATAAATGAACATCAGGACTAGGGGGCGCCAAAATGAACGAATGAATGAATGAACGAATGAACATCACAACTAGGGGGCGCCTGGCTGGTTCAGTCAGTAGAGCCTGTTACTCTTTATCTCAGGGTCTTAAATTCAAGCCCCACACTGGGGTTAGAGGAAGGAAGGAAGGAAGGAAGGAAAGAAGGAAGGGAGGGAGGGAAGGAAGGAGCAAAGGAGGGAAAGGGCTTCACAGCTAGTAGGAAACAAGTATGTAAAATTCAAAGACAATGCAGCATACATAATTTGCATATGAAAGGTACACTGGAGAGCCTTCTGGAAGTTAAGAGGTAGGAGAGACCATTCTTATATTTGCTGATCAGAGAAACTTTCCTGGATAATTGAACTGGGTCTTAAATAGGATGACCATAGAATCTGTCATCCAAACTGGAACACTACTCCAAAATGAAAGAAAGTACTAAAATTAAAATATGTTTAAAATATTTACGTATTGACAAACACATTTGCATCATGATACAATGACGTGTGATTTTATGATGGCTCCATAAAATAGTTCTATTCAAAAACTAATTTCAAAATTAATTCTCTTAAAAATATACCTGGAGCATTTCTCCCCAAGAAAAATACCCTGGTGGGGCCCCTCCCTGTTGCCAGTGCCTTAAATTTAAATTTAATGCTATCTTCCAATCCCCTAACCTCACCAAGTCTACCAGAAGTAAAGGCATGGCCCCAGCTTCTGTACCTCCTACAAAAAAAATAGTCCCAGATATCTTCCTTAATCGTGTCATTTCATGTTAGTTAGTGATGTGACCAAACAGGAAAAAGTGGATTGTGGTGGGCACTCCAGGCAAGCACTCCAAAACCAAGGACTAGACTCAATTTGGGAACCTCAAGTTGGAAAGCTGTTAATTTGTATCCCTAATGAGAGGGTTCCATTTTGGGGGCTCCAACGATTATAAATACTTGTTTCTAGGGGTACCAGGTGCACTCTCATTAAGTATACTTTTACTTCTTGTGTGAAAGCCAGGCATTAACTTGCCTCTCTCCTGAAAACAAGGGAACATATACCTCAAGAGAAGTGATAACCAACCTTCTTGTCAAGGAAACACTATGTTGGCCCCAAAAGTCATTCAGATTTGTCTCAACTCCTGGGCCAGAGTTGTGGATGATGGAATTCTGCAAGACTTCTTCCTTGCAAGCCCAGGAGGAGTCCGTGCAATCACTAAAATACCCTGCTCTACCTGAGTTCATGCCTTAAGCCAAGATGAAAAGTCAATACAAAAATTTAAGGAGAAAGCCACCTGCTTTCTAATGTAAACACTACAAGAGGTAAATTAAATAGATTTGGTACCAGCCCTGTGGGTCAGATCAAATAAATCAGAGTAGCTGAGGGAAAGGTATGTTTGGTATAGAAAACAAGAATGGATTTTGTTGGAAAACAATTTTCAATGAATTTCTCCTGTTTCTGCTTGTCTTCTGAGAGTTCTGGACTACCTTTTCAAGGACGTTATTTTAATAAACAGACTTAAAAGACAAAGCGTCTCCTCCTGGCGCAGAGACAAGACTTATTTGCTATCCACAGAATCTTCCTAAAGCTAAAGGTAGATCAGGTTTGTTAGCAACCTCTTTAATAAAATTGGGAGTTCCCTAAGCTCAGGGTTCCTTAGCTATGACATAGACCCACGTGTGCAACATCCACCTGGATCCACCTTCACTCCCATGGACCTGTAGGACAAAGGAACCAACAACAAACATGAATCCCCTGCTGCTTACTGTGCCAAAGGTAATACAATTCTTTATCTCTTTATCAATCTATCAATAATACAATTCTTTATAAAACAGTAGCAGGCTAACTCGTTAGCTGGCAAACAGGATAAAATATAATAGTACATATTTCTTTACAGATGTTGGATTTTATCAAATGCTTTTTGTGTCTATTGAGATAATCATATATTTTTCTTAGTTTGTTAATATGGTAAATCACATTGAATCTCAAATGTTAAACCAACATTGAATTCCCAGGATAAATTCCACTCAGTCATGATATATTGTCCACTTAATATACTATTAGATTTGATTTGCTGAAATTTTGTTTAGAATTTTTATATATATGTTGATGATGGAGTTAGGTCTGCAGTTTACTTTTCTTGTAATGCCTTTGTCTGGATTGGGTGTTAGGATAATGATGGCCCTCATAGAATGAGATGGGAAATAATTCCTTCTCCATTTTTGGGGGGAAGTTTGTGTAGAATTGGTATTACTTAATCCTTAAATATTTGAAATAATTTACCAGTGAAGCAATTTTGGCTAGAGTTTTCATTGTGAGAAAATTTTAAATTATAATTTTATTTTATTTAACAAATATAAGGCTATACTGGTTATCTATTCTTGAGTTTTGGTAATTTTTGTCTTTAAAGAAATTTATACATTTCACCCAAGTTGTCAAATTATTGTCATAATGATGTTTAGAATACTCCCTTATTATCTTTTTAATCTATAAAATCTATAGTGATATCCTCTCTCTTACTTCTAATATTGGTCATTGGTGTCTCCTCTTTTTTTTTTTAAGATTTTATTTTTAAGCAATCTCTACACCCAACATGGGGCTGAAACTTACAACGCCGAGATCAAGAGTCACATGCTCTATCAACGCCCCTCTCCTCCTTTTTCTGATCAGGCTGACTAGAGGTTTATCCATTTTATTGATCTTTAAGAAACCAGCTTTTTGTTTCATTGATTTTCTCCACTATTTTTCTTTTTTGTTTTACTAATTTCAACTCTGATCTGTACTATTTCCTTTCATCTGCTTACTTCAGGTTTCATTTGCTCTTCTTTTTCTAGTTTCTTGACATGAAAAGTTGGGGTCATTGATTTGTTGTAGGAAAAGTAATTCCTGTTATTCCATTTTGGCTGGAAACAGAAGTTTACAGCTTCTGTTTTTAATCAGTAGACCATAATAGTTTGTTTTGGTGCATTTATGAATTATGTATGTACCACACCAATTAAAAGTTTAAGTTCTGCTCCATCAGTTTCTTAATAAGAACTTTGTTTTTTGAGGCGCCTGGGTGGCTCAGCCGGTTAAGTGGCCCACTCTTGGTTTCAGCTCAGGTCATGATCTCAGGGTCGTGAGACTGAGCTCCGCATCTGCACTGGGTTCTGTGCTCATCCGGGAGTCGGCCCGAGGTGGGAGTCCGCTTGAGGATTCTCTCTCCCTCTGCTCCTCCCCACACTTGCACACATGCATGCACTCTTTCTCTCAAATGAATAAGTCTTTAAAAAACAAAAAAGTCTTGTTTTACCATGACGTTATATTCCACTAAAACGTGTATTTATATATTCACTGACACCACAAATACTTTCCCCACCAGTGAAGAAACTTTCAAAATAAATTGACAATAGCATTCATAACACAGTAAGATTGTCCACTTTTTAAAGAATGAACTTCAAAAAGCTTTTTAAATCCATGAATTGGATAAGAAAAAAATGGAAATGCTTGGAATAAACTTATTTTCTCTTTGAAGTATCTGATGATGATATACAATTTCCATCATTTAACTTTTTGCAAAGTTTTTCTGCTAATGTAACCAATCTATTAATAGCAATTGCTCCACTTTTTATATGTGCCAGTGCAGAAGATACATTTACATATCACTCTCTTATGCACGACTTTTAATCATTTTCAAGTTTTCTATACATATGGAACTGAAATAATAACTGTTAATGGAGTGGATTAATTTAAAAACAAACTTGCCTAGTATACTATTTCTTAAAGTTAACTTTAGTATGTCATAATAGTTAAGGTTTTGAAAGTAAATATTATGCCTAAACCTGCAGACATCTCAAACTAAATATCCAAAAATGAATTCATTTTCTTGTCCATCAAGCTTGTTCATCAAGCTTCACCAGCCACTTAAGCTAGAAACCATGGAGTCATTTTCACACTTTCCCCTACATCCAGTCAGTCAGCAGTCCTGTTGATTTAAATAGAGCAAAATTACTGCAACAACCTCAACTCCTCTTTAACCCATTACTTTATGTCAAGCTAATCAACTAATTCCAACCATTTTAAGAGACTTCTAGCTTCTTTCCCTTCATACTACTCCACGCTGCACACTACACATAGTTAAACCCTTTTAATTATATATGTCATTTCAGCATTCAATATCCTTGGTCCCAGTGACAAACCATACAACTCAGCATACAATCTGGCCTCAGTTTACTTTTCAGCTTCAGATTCAAATAGTCCTCTTGTCTGTTACATTATGTGCTTTCCGTCACTTTGCTATTTCCTATGGCTATACTTTAACATTACTACACTTTGTTTTTCTTTGCCTGTGTTCTTCCATAACGTGTGTTCCCATAACATTTTGCATATGCTCTAACATAGCAATTGATACACCATATTAACTTGAGGGTCATATCTTTAGAAGAGCAGTCATAGTTTATTCACATTGAGAATTCCCAAGCCCAACAAGCGTGCCTGAGATATAGTAGGTAAACAATATAAGCTTGATAAATTATATTCCAAATATTCAGCTACGTACAATAGACAATATCTGTATCAACGTTTAGTTTTTATCCCGAGGACAAGTTTTAACATAATAGCTAGAATTAATACTTGAAGAAATGTAGCAATAAAGTTACTGCCCAAAGAAAAGGATAGGTACAAGGACAAGAAAGGATATAAAGTCAAATACGCTGACTATTTAGGATGTAGGACAAGGAACACGGCCAGAAAAAAACCTGAGGAAAGCATGTGGCCTCTAGTTTAGAGCACTAGATCAAGAAACCACACTTTACCGGAAGCCAAAAAATGAGCAGGGAGAAGAACTAGCCAAGTGGCTCGTCAGTCCCATGCAGTCAGCGTGTGTGAACGTCCGCAGAGCGATTCACACACTCCAGGGGTTCTGCTTTGAGTAACCAGAATCTCGGGTTCCTGCGCGGCTTGGGCCATACACACCCCACCGTCGAGGAGGCACACCCTAGCTTTTCCTGCAGGACTGAGGGCCTGAGAACGTGCATCTAGACACACCTGCCGGGTAAGGGGAACGCGCCCCAGAGGAGCGACGGTGCAAAGGGAAGGATATGTGCGTAAGGGCGGGGCGGGGAGCGCTCAAGTCAATTAACAAGTAATTGAGTGCCGAGTCCTGAGGATACGACAGCGCACAAGACAGATACGATCCCTGCCCTCGTGATGTGGCTCTCAAATTTAATGCGGAAACGCGACTGCCCAGGACTGAGGAGGGGGCGAGAGACCTCCGCGATCCAGGTTTCTGGAGTCGCCTCCCTTCAGACACGAGGCGGCGGTGGCCGCAGAGAACCACTCCATGCCCGGCTTGGGCCTCCTCCCGTGACCCCCGGCCCAGGACTGTCCCTTGGCTCTCACCGAATCCTTTAATGAGCTCGGTGAAGACCCCGGGGTCGCTTTCCATGAGGCACCACTCCCCGGCATTGCCCGTCATGGCCCCGGCCACACACCGCCCCGCTCCACCTCAAGCTCTGGCCGCCCCCCACACCAGCTGCAGCCAGCCACTGATCTCGGCAAACCCGCCGCTGAGCTCGTCAATCCCACGTCACCCCGCCTACTTCCCGACAGCCTCCGGGCGCCGTCACCTGCAGCGCGACAGAGCGCGGGAGGACGCTCTAGCCACCCAGGAGACAGAGAAACTCTTCCTAGGCCATGCAGGACCCGTAGCGGATTCGGAAGGGGCTAGGGCCTAAGAAGAAAGGGCGGGGATTCAGAGCGCCGTAGGAGGTAACATCCGGGATCCTCTCCAGCCGGGGGTGGGGCAAAAGGAGAGGGGCGGGGCTCGTTCCCGGGAGCCCAGCCCGGAGTCCCCGGCGGCCGTGGAGTTGGAGCAGTTACCGGCCGTGGGGTTGCAGCAGCTTCGTATCGTTTCCACGCACCGCGCAGGGCTTCTCCCGGTGGCGCTGCGGGCTCGGAGTGTCGGCCGCCAAGCATAGGTGAGGAAACTGCGGGAGGCCGGCTGGGGCCCTTTGTGCGGTCTGAGTTGCCCCGGGGACGTGCAGGGTTTGGCTGATCCTCCATGTCCCTCATCCAGCATCCCAGCGGCTGAGGCCGGAACAAACACTTCGCCAAACCATCGTTCTCGCGTCCTGCCGTTGCTGGATAGCGGGAGCAGCATCTCTGCGGGCACAACCTTGCTTGGCCCGGCTCGTTCTCTCCCGAGGGTGGGCCCTTCCCAAATCCCGGATCGCTCCGTCTTGTGCTTGCATAGCTTTCCACAGGCCAGCGTCCGGAGGGCCTGCTTTAGCTTTACTCCTCCTCTTCCTCTCCTCCTCCTCCTCCCGCGGCTTTTGCGCCGAGAGGCGTTGCCCCGGATTTGGAGTTTGGGAAGAGGAATCTTTGTGGGAAGACAGAAGGTGAATTTATCCTCGAGGGAATGACGAGAGGAAGAGCTGTAGTTCGTGGAGATGATAGATGCCTCAAAGAAAAGGAGGTTGAAAAAACGTAGTGTATTAACTTAAAATCATTTGTAATGTTTCTAAGATTAAATGAGGAGTTAACCCCAAAATGCCTGTTTTCGCTAAATCGTGAAATTGCCCTCATTCAGCAGGCTTTTGCAGAAGAATAGTGTTAAGATAAAATCTTCAGGAGTATGTGTATTTATGCATCACTCCTTAAAGCTCTGAATTCCAAGAAGGGCCTTTGGATTCCAGACAAAAATACTTCAGTAGACAAAACTGACCTGTACCTCAGAGTTAGCGAGCATTGTGTTACGGACTATGTGAAGCCACAAAATAAACATGACAAATATTACTGAGGGAAACAACAGAACAGCTTTACACTAAAACAAGCATGGCTATGGGGCGCCCGGCTGGCTCAGTCGGTAGAGCATGCAACGCCTGATCTACGAATTGTGAGTTCGAGCCCCCCATTGGGCGTAGTAGAGATTACTTTTAAAAAAAGGGGGGGAGCATGGCTATATTATGGAGTAGAAATGAAAGTTTGTATTAAGTGTTTGATTTTTTTTTAATTTGAAACTTTGGTGGGGGGGACTTTTGTTCATTATTCCGTTAAGTATACTAAATGGAAAAGTTTGTGAGGCACTCTTGTCTAGCTGTATTTCCTCCCAAAGCTGTCTTTGGCAAATTTTAACGTATAATATTACTGTGAACTTGAAAGTATTTTCTGTGCTGAATATGCACTCATAACTAACATTTGATATCCAACTTAACATGGTGCCTGTTGCAGAAAGACCAAACAGAAAATTTAGCCCTTTACACAACCTAGAAGTAACCAGAAGGGAGGGTTAAAATTTCTTCAGTTATGTTAACATTTAATCCCAACTTCACATGAAAATCCAGATTTCTGGGTCTTTGAGAAAAATAAGATTTGGTAATACAAGGTCCCTATCGCATGGCAGCCACTTGGCTGAAAGTGTGTGCCTTTCAGGATGGCATGCTGTCATGTTTGCCACAGTTCCTCACCACTTTTTATTGCATCACATTTGACTTGATCAACTCAGGTACACTACCAGGAATGATACAGTTGTTTGAATTTGTGGCCTCAGTTTTTGCAGTAATGTTTCTTTTAAATTGTCTTGCATGCTCATGGATGTATGTCAGCTTTGACTTCATTTAGAAAGGATTAAGCTGCAAAACTTGTTTGACCTCTTGTGATGAAAGCATTTTCAAATAACAAATGATCAAGAGACTTTGGAAAGATACTCAGATGTGTACATTCAAGAAAAACAGTAACCCAAGAAATAATATTAGTACTGTTAAAAGATAGCTATACGGACGCCTGGGTGGCTCATTCAGTTAAGCGTCTGCCTTCGGCTCAGGTCATGATCCCAAAGTATTGGGATCAAGTCCCGCATCGGGCTGCCTGCTTGGCGGGAAGCCTGCTTCTCCCTCTCCCTCTGCCTGCAGCTCCCCCTGCTTGTGCTTGCTCTCTCTCTCTCTCTCTTCTCTCTCTCTGACAAATAAATAAAGTCTAAAAACAAATTTTAAAAAAAGATAACTATAAATGTTGTTCTAATGAACACAGAGCAGAAAGAAGTGCTATTACATATTGTGTATTAATTACTAGTGTTCACTGATTTTTGCATTCAATATTAAGAGAGAAGTGGGCAATGTATAAAATGGCCACGACCGATTCCAAATCGTGGCCATACCTTTAAAAATACTGTGATCTGTTTAATTCTTCCCTAAATTTTAATTTACTGAAGTTTAAAACAACTTTAGCTCTATTAAAGTCTTTGGAGTAGTGTGCTGTAAGAGCACTGGATAGGACAGGCCAACCCAAAGAATTAACTGTCTTTTTTTGTTGTTGTTGTTAATCTGGATTTACAACACTTGATTATTCAGGAGTGGATTAATTGATGACCAGGCTCTGACCTCGCTCACTGCCCAGAATGCCTTCTAAATCACTGACAATGGAGCTTAAGCTTTGAGGAGGGAGATGATGGGAGTTGGGGGAAAGGGAGATTAAGGTCCTGTATATGTATGCGTGTATCTCAAATTGCTTTCTGAAGACAAATTTAAAAAATACAGGGTTAAATATTGTTTGAATGTCTATTTATTTAAATAACTTCCTGGCTATATTTTAATATAGTTAATTTTTAGTGTTCATTTTTTTAATGACAGATTTTTGAGACAATTCCTGTCATGAAATTCACTATTTTTAAAATATGCCATACAGTGAATTTTAGTATATTCACAGACTTGTGTTGCTATAGGCAGACTGAGTCCATGGAACCAGAAGGCGTCCTGCAGGACCAGCCAAGAGGGTCCTTGGCTTTACAAAGGATAGAAATCAAACACCATTTGAGAGGAAGTGAGAGCAGAGTTTTTTTGAAGATACAGAGAGAGGACAGATAGAGACACAGTATCTGAGAGACTCCAAAAGGAAAGGAGAGTGAGTCTGTTTTGCTTGGGGGATGGGGTTTTTATTGAGGATTGTGATCTGGTGTGCATGTCTTCTCAGACGTCCAGAAACTGGACAAAACAAGGACAAGTCCTCTGTGTCCTCCTTAAGTCACTTACACCAGGAAGCTTGGCGTCGGGGTGTCTAGAGTCAGTGGTCTGCAAAATGTACATGACAACTTGCCCTGTCACTCCTATTTATTGTAATGAAGACTCCAAAGAAATCATTAACTCCTGGACCCTTACAAGAAGGGCATACATTTTTTGTACCATAAGTATAAGGCATACATGTATAAGGTGGGGGTGCAGGTCCTAGCAAGAGTAGAAGCAGGAAAGGGAGCAAAAAAGCAGTTCTTCATGGACTCCCTTCAGTTTCCCTATCAGTGTAACCATCACCACTATCTAGTTTCAGAACATCTTCACCACACCAAAAAGAAACCCCTTACCACTTCAGAGAAGAGTCTGGCAGTTCTTCAGAAGGTTAAATATAGAGTTACCATGTGATCCATCATTTTACATTACCACTAGCAATGTATGAGGGTTCTAATTTCTCCAGATCCTTACCCACACTTACTTCATTTTCATTGTAGCCATCCTAGTGAGTGTGAAGTGGTATCTCATTTCAGTTTTGACTTGCATTTCCCTGATGAGTGATATGAACTGTTGGGGTTCAGGAGCAAACAGTCAAGAAAGAATTCTTGAAATGTCTTTAGTGCAGAAAGGGTGGTTTTATTTAAACATAGGAACAGGACCCGTGGGCAGAAAGAGCTGAATTGGGGTTGTGAGGAGTGGCTGATTATATACTTTCAAATTGGGAAGGTGTTAGGGAGACTTAAAGCAAGGTTTCCAGGACCTTGAGGGGCTAGCTGTTAGGAAAATGTCATTTATTACTGTCTAATAAAACCTTAGTTATAAGACTCAGATGTATATCAGGAGGCCAGATGCTTGGAGGATGACTGCTAACATATATCTGGAGGAAGGGGATAGAGATAAAGGAAATTTTCAAAAGGATTGTGATAGGATCCTGGAGGTTGGGCTAATGTCAAGCTAAGGTTGCCTTTTGCCTTATTAACGTTGAGACAGCTACCTAAGCTCCTTGATAACCAAGTTCTCTCTGCCTGTCCCAAGTACTTGTCAATGGGCTGCAAAGGAAATTTAATTTTTTCTGTATTTCTTTCTCCTTTGTTCTCCACATCAGTGAGTACTGATATTCGGCATCTTTTTATGTATTTATTGGCCATTTGTGTATCTTTGAAGAAGTGCCTACTCAGATGCTTTGCCTGTTTTTTAATTGGGTTATTTTATTATTATTGAGTTAGGAGGGTTTTTTTAATATATATTCTAGATATAAGTTCCTTATGGTATGATTTGCAACTATTTTCTCCCATTCCATGGGATCTCTTCACATTCTTGGTGGTATTCTTTGAAACACAAGTTTTAAATTTTGATGAAATCCAGTTTATCTTTTTTTTCTTTTGTTACTTTTGCCTTTGGTGTCTGTTTTGAGATCACTTCTCTGTCACAGACTCTGTCCTGCAATTCATTTCAGTTCCAGAGTTAGCTTCAGATCCCACAAGTTAGAGGGCAAGATCCCCAACAAGACTGCCCTTATTTCAGACACCAGCTAGAGTAGGGTCCCTAGTCTATGCAACCAAATACAGTAAGTCTTCCCACAACCCCCCTGGGGTCGATAATTCACTAGAATGACTCACATAACTCACTAAAAGCACTATCCTTATGATTATAGTTTTAATATAAAGGATATGACTCAGGAACAGCCAAGTGGAAGTCACATATAGGCCAAAGTCTAGAAGCAGGAGAGGGAATACCCTCTGTGTTGAATCCTGGTAGTTCATACTCCCAGCACATCAATTTCTTAACCAGTTAGGAAGCTCCACTGAACTTCGATGTTCAGAGTTTGTACATGGGATTTTATCATGGGGCATGATTGATTGTGACTGGTTGACTATGTGGTTGAGCCCAGCCTTGGACCCTACACCCCTCCTGGGGTGTTTGATCTGGCCCAGAATTCCAACTCTTTAATCAAATGATTGGGCTTTCCGGTGACCCTCCCCCATCCTGAAGCCCAGAATGAATTGCCACATTAGCATAACAAAGACTCCTATCAATCTGGAAATTCCAAGGATTTTTGAAGCCCTGCCAAGAAACATGGACAAAAACTAGATACTCTTTATTATACCACTGTCTTATCACCCAGCCAATTTTAAAGTTAATTTATATATCAGCACTTAGGGACAAGGAGAGTAGCTTAGAACTGCTGCCATTCCGCTTTTCATATTTCACTTTTAAAAATTTGATTCTGGCAAATTTATACAAATGAGTAGAGAAGGGCCATTCATGTGATCTGTTCCACTGTTTTATGTTGCATCCTGGAAAGAATAGTCACCGAAGCATGTGAAAAGCTGAGCCTTTTTTCCTGCAGAAATGTTTAAAGGGTAGGTCTTCGTGGTTGTTTTTAATATATACAAGAGTAAGATTCCTTTGATAAGGCAGTGAGTAAGTAACTACATTTCTTGTAATAGGGATTACAAGGATTACATTTAGGGATTGCTTTTAAGCATCTACCCTAGATTTAAAAGTTCATTTTTCTGCTTGCTCAACAAAAGATAACTTGAATACCTAATATTAAATATATTAGAAAAACTTACAAAGAGATAACTGTTCTGCTCAAAAGACATTTTTACTCCGTACTCATTACTTCCTCTTTGTAACTTTTTCACGTTTAATTTTTCTTGATTGTATATCCACTACCTGTATATAGTATATTTTTTCTTGATTACAGAATTTATCTTAAAGGCTTGAATTACATTTTTAATTGCACACGTTGAGTCTTATTTTCAAAATAAATGTGTTACAGGAGAGAAAAACCAGTCATACATGATTCTTAGATGGTTCAGAAAATCACTTAATACTGCTTAGTTATCCTCAAGTATGTATTACTTAGTGGTGCTCTAGGTTCAGAGAAGGGATACATAACTAAACCAGATCCCTGCTCTTAAAGGAACTAATATTAGCTAGACATACTCACAAAGAATAATAACAAGGGAAAGAATTTTGAGGGGAGGGAATTTTGAGATTTGGATTGGGACCTTTAAATCACACCTCTTGGATTTTGGTTCAGGAAAGCTGTTTTATTAGCATAATCTGATATTGAGTATCATTTCAATATTATTCATCTAACAAATACAGCTAATAAGCAGGAATAGCCAGGTTAAAGTACCACCCAAGGATATTTTTGTAAAAGCTTTAGAGATGAAGCTAGCAATGTCAAATGCAGTGTAAAAGTCAAAGTAATAGAAAATTTTCCACTGGAATTAGCAGTTAAGGTGTCAGTCTTTGAGAAGCCTGTTATTCTCAAAAGTTTTTTTGATTGAAAGGCGGATAAGAAGCCATATTGAAAAGGGTAAGAATAAATAGCAGAAGCATCATCTGTTGCACCAGGAGTTCCAGTCTATACTGCACTGGGTAACTATAAATCAGTCCCTAATGACTAATATAATATGATCATTACACTTGACACCTGAGGCCTAGGCCTGCCTTAACATAAGCTACTTTATACCAGAGCTTTATTTGAAATGTGACGCTGTTTATTTCCAACACAATCCAAATCACCCCCCCGCCACAGTCACATTCAAAATGTGAGGGTTTCCATTCTCCAGTGCATTTATCCCCACACCATTCTGAGACCCAGCCTCATTGCTCCCTTGCATACCAGACTTCCTACATTGGAAACTTCCTCAATTTCCGTATTCTTCTCTCTTTTCTCAAACCCACCATCTTCACCCTTAGTGAAGGAGATACCTCTTTTGCTGTCAATAGGCCAGTCTCAACCTGGACGCTCTAAAGCTCATTCTGTTCCGCTTTTAGTGATCTCATTCCCTCAGTTATATTCTTTACTGTTTTCCAGTCTCCAAATTGAATCATTCAACTTCAGCCTCAGTGTCCTCTCATCTAGAAAGGTAAAAAGATTTTTCTTCATGTTCTCATCTTCTCTGTTACCGTCCTGAAAGAGTAGTCCACCTTTGAAGTCTCTCCCTCATTGCATACTCCTAATCTTTTTTTTTTATTTTTTTTTATTTTTTGAGAGAGAGAGAATGACAGAGAGACAATGAGGGGGGAGGGTCAGAGGGAGAAGCAGACTCCCTGCTAAGCAGGGAGCCCGATGTGGGACTCAATCCCGGGACTCCAGGATCATGACCTGAGCCGAAGGCAGTCGCTTAACCAACTGAGCCACCCAGGCGCCCGCATACTCCTAATCTTACCACTGTGATCAGGCTCTCTCTTGCAGAACTCTACTACAGTTGCCCTTCCTCATCATTACTGTTTGCTAATCCAGTGGTCATTTTCCCGAGTTATTTTACTTCATCTCTGAGCATTTGGCAATTACCAGCCACTGACTCCTTGAAATTCTCTTCCCTATGGTCCATGATACTGCTGTTCTGGTTTGCTATGTACCCCTCCTTCTCTTTCTCCTTTAAAAGGGGCCTTTTTCTCCCTAGCTCTTTTTTTAAAGATTTTATTTATTTATTTTTGAGAAAGAGAGCAGGAGCAGGGGGGAGGGAGAAGCAGACTCCCCGCTGAGCAGGGAGCCCAATGTGGTCCTCCATCCCAGGACCCCAAGATCATGACCTGAGCTGAAGGCAGACACCCAACCGAGCCACCCAGGTGCCCCTTTCCCTAGCTCTTAATTATTAATATTCACCAGGATTCCATCTTAAGGCTTACCCACAATATATAAACATGTTCAAACTTGTACCATCCCCAAAACAAAATGTCTTACCTTGTGTTGCTCTTTAAGCTACTACCTTATCTGTCATTTCTTTATAGCTGTGCCAGTATACTTAGTTCTTTTTCTAAAATCTAAAGATAGCAAGATTTCAGAATCCCTTTCTGGAACACATTCCCCCAAACTTAATATACCAGTTTTTCAGTTTGCCTTCTCTGCACAAGTCTTCTTGTATTATTGAAACAGCATTATTTTATTCTCCTCTGCTGACTCACACAGTACTTTTTTATTAAAGCACTTAATTACAGTTGGCTTTGTATGTGTATATATTTCTGCCTCACCAAACAGAATGTGGTTTTTCTAAGGGCAAGAAAAAAACCTTTTGGGGGGGTGGGGGGGAATTTAAAAAAAATATTTTTAATTGAACAGGAATCTCTTTAATGTCTTACACATAACATGCAGTAAATGCTGGTTAAGTTTTTGTTGTTGTTGTTGGTTGTATTGTTTTGTTTTGTTTGCCATGGGGAGAAGCCTAGTGCAGTGCACTATAATGGTATAGGCAGGAGACTTGGAGCAACTGGATAAGCAGCTCTACTGTATTAAGAGTAGCAGTGGACTGATAAAGTAGTGGACGGTTATGGTTGCGCTGTTAGGAGGACGAAAGGGGATATTGCTGTCTTACAGCTAGTTCTAGTAGCTTTAGGGTTAATGGAAGGAGGAAAGCACAGGTAGTTACAGATCACATAAGCTATAAATGAGCATAGTTGATAGGAATTTAATCAATTAGGATGCTCTCAACCATAGGTAACAGAAAACTTACAAATGGCTTAAACAATAAGGATACATTTATGATATATTCTGAAATTTGTAAGTAAGGCATTTCCAGGTAGCTCATAGATAGCAGGGACCCAGATTCTAATTTTTTTTCTTTTTTCAGTTCTACTGTGCTTATAAATTAGTGTGTCTTCATAAACTGACTCCCCTGTGGCTCTAACCCACTACTCCAAGCATCACTTGTAAATGAATATCTGAAGGTAGAAAGGGGAACATTCCTTTTTAAGAGCCCAAGCCCACTTTTAAAAGTGAAGAAAATCTCAAAAGTATTCTCTGCAGACTTAAACGTGCCACAGTGGCCAGTTACATGCCCTTTCCTATACTTGTCACATGGCCAAAGAAATGAGAGCATCATCTGGGAACTTGTGATAAGTACAAATGCATAGGCCTTACCCCAGACATACTGAATTAAAAAAGAAACTTTGGAGGGGCGCCTGGGTGGTTCAGACGGTGAAGCATCTGCCTTTGGCTCAGGTCATGATCCCGGGGGTCCTGGGATCCAGCCCCACATCCGGGCTCCCTGCTGAGCAGGGAGCCTGCTTCTCCCTCTCCCTCTACTTGCCGCATTCCCTGCTTGTATTCTCTCTGTCAAATAAAAAAATAACAATAATAAAAAATCTAAAAAAAAAACTTTGGGGATGGTGGGTGGGTCCCACCACTCTGTGTTTTAACTAGCAATTCAAGTACATGTGATGCAAATAGTTTGAAAACCACTGGCTTAGAGCAATCAGGATTCATCCCTTAGGGCTGGAGAAAAGGCTAGCCTCCCCTGAAGAACTTTCCTGCCTGGGAAAAAAGGGGAGGGAAGGAATGGATGTTGGATATGCAACCAAAACTGTGTACCCAGTTATTGGGAGAGTAAAGGGAGTAAGATCTTTTTTAGCCTCAGCTACCAAAGCTGCCCTCCCTAACCCTTTTATTCTCTTTCTAGGCCCCCAGGCCCCATGCTGAGCTGTGGGCTTAGTCTCTGAAACAACAAACTATACCTCAGAAATGTAACCTAGTTGCTTCTGGCTATCATGCTACCACTTAATGAGCTTAAAAAAAATACCTGTTAAGTTAAAAAGATTGTGTAACAGGGGCACCTTGGGTCGGTTAAGCCTCTGACTTCGGCTCAAGTCGTGATCTCAGAGTCCTGGGATGGAGCCCTGAGCTGCAGACTCTACAGTCAGTGGGGAGTCTGCTTCTGCCCCTCTACCCTGTGAGTGCACGTGTGCATCGTGTGCATGTGTACGCTGGCGCGCGCGCACACACACACACATGCTCTCAAAATCTTTTTTTAAAAAAATCAAAGATTTTGTAACATTTCAAAAAGCATAGATTAATAAATGTTTTCCTTTTTATAATTTTACTGTTTTCTTTCTAGCTATAATAACATTTTGCTTTTTGATAGGTTTCCTAAAAGAAAAATGGAGGAATCAGTAAACCAAATGCAACCACTGAATGAGAAACAAATACCCAATTCTGAAGATGGATATGTATGGCAAGTCACTGATATGAATCGACTACACCGATTCTTATGTTTTGGTTCTGAAGGTGGGACTTATTATATCAAAGAACAGAAGTTGGGCCTTGAAAATGCTGAAGCTTTAATTAGACTGATTGAAGATGGAAGAGGATGTGAAGTGATCCAGGAAATAAAGTCATTTAGTCAAGAAGGCAGAACCGCAAAGCAAGAGCCTATGCTCTTTGCACTTGCCATTTGTTCTCAGTGTTCCGACATAAGCACAAAACAAGCAGCATTTAAAGCTGTTTCTGAAGTTTGTCGCATTCCTACACATCTCTTTACTTTTATCCAGTTTAAGAAAGATCTGAAGGAAAGCATGAAATGTGGCATGTGGGGTCGTGCTCTCCGGAAGGCTATAGCAGACTGGTACAATGAAAAGGGGGGCATGGCCCTTGCTCTGGCAGTTACAAAGTATAAACAAAGAAATGGCTGGTCTCACAAAGATCTGTTAAGATTGTCACATCTTAAACCTTCCAGTGAAGGTAAGCATAAGATCTTTGGGTTGGGGGAGGTTGCAGATATCTGGTAAACACCAAATTTTTATTTGACATAAGATAATTATGTAATATCTTCTAGAAATAGCCTTTCAGTTTCAAAACACAGTGGTTGACTAATTCAAATGTTTAATGCCAACCTGGAATTAAACCCCTACCACAGGCAATCCAGACGTTACTAATCAAGGATCAAATGACAGATACAGATTAATCTAAATCTCAGAATGTCACCATGCTAACTAGAATGCTTACCCAAGTGATTATACACTATGAAAGCAGCATGGACATGATTAAAGTTGTAGTAATAAGCAAAACAGCTCCTAGCCAATAGATGGCAGATAGCCAGAGGCTATACTGCTCTAGTCCCTTACGATTTTTTTCCCTCCCTGTCTTCCTAGGATATATGTTCCATGGAACCTAAAGGCTACCTGAAATAGTGCTGAACTTAACAATTCAGGATGTTAATTGTCTCCAAGCAGTCAGCCAGGGGACCTGGTAACTTGGGGCAGTTTTTCTGTCTATGGAAAGAGACTTTTGAGAAGTTAGTTGGATGTATGATAATTACTTAGTCCTTCTTAGAAGGGAAATAAGAAAAACATTTGGGCAAGAATAATGTAAAATATGAACTTCCATAACATTTCCAAAATTTGCTCCTTTTTAATACCACAAGTGAAACTTGAAAAGACAGCTCCTCATTAATTCCTCATTTATCCATTTTATTATGAATGGCCTTTTTAAAATGAAATTTAAACAGTAAATTATTGCAAATAGTTATATAAACAAACCCATTTGTATTTTGGTTTTTTATTAGAAATTATATGTTTGTTTTAAAATAGCTGGATAATACATAAAAATATAATGCAGAAAGTAGGAGTCCTGCCCTTCAAAAGAAATCACTGTTACGTGTTGTATATGACTCCTAAACATACAGTGTTTTAAATTTTTATATACCTTCTTTGTTTCAGTTAAAAGCATATTGATATTTCTTCAAGTCAGTAGAAATAGTTGCTTATATACCATTGTATGAATATACTGTAATTTAGCTAGTCTCTTACTGATGACAGTGAAATAGCTTCTGGTTTCTTATACTATTACAAAACTGCTACAGTGAAAAAACTTGCATAATGTAAATATTTATATAATGGGTAAACCCACAGAGTATATAGAAGTGGCCGGTTTCTCCACATTTGAACACCGACTATTACCAGTGTTTTTTAATCTCTGCCAAGAGGGTAGGTGAAAAATTATATCTTATTGAATTTGTGGGCAAATGTTCATCTTCTCATATGTTGATTATATGTAATTTTTTGAGTATATCTTTGTCCTTTTTTCCATTGAGTTGCTTATCTTAATATTGATTGTCACCATTCATTCATTCAACAAATATTTATTGAGCACCAAATGGATGGGCGCTGTTCTAAGAACTTGGGACACATAGGAATTTATAACTTCATATTATATACATATCATGCGCATTCCCCCCCTTTTTTTCTTTGTCTTTCAGTTTTTTTTGATGGGGGTTTCTGGCATATTGAGGTTTGGAATTTTAATGTAATGAAACTTGACTGTTTTTCTTCATAGATTTTTTTGTTTTGTTTTTAAAGATTTTATTTATTTGAGAGAGAAAGAGAGCACATGAGAGTGGGGAGGGTCAGAGGGAGAAGCAGACTCCCCGCCGAGCAGGGAGCCCAATGCGGGACTCGATCCTGGGACTCCAGGATCATGACCTGAGCTGAAGGCAGTCGTTTAACCAACTGAGCCACCCAGGCGCCCCATAGATTTTTGTTTTGTGTTAGGTTTAGAATGGCCTTTTCCAACCTAAAGTCATAAAAATATTTACCTGGTTTTTTTCTCTAACATATTCATGCTTTAATTTTTTGTTTTTAAATCTTTAATTCAGTATAAGAAGAATGTAGGGATCCAGCTTTGTCTCTTGAGACACTACATGGTGGTGTGTACCTAAGTGCTAGTTATAATTGGAAAAACTAGTTTCTGAATTTGTGCAGATAGTTACTCTGGGTTTTGAATTCTTGTTCTATAAAATGAGGAATTAGTAGATGTTCCCTAAACTTGCTCCCACAGACAGTATTCTTTAATTCTAAATTTTTTGAGGGCAGAACTCATACTTAAAATCTTGTAGTAATAGCAACATGTTCAGGTGTAAGAGATCCCTAGATTTCTCAGAGTGAAAAGAATTTGGAAAGAAACTCTAAGCTTCCAAAATAAGTAATATTGGAATACTTTAACTGAAATGTGTATTTGAAACAGATGAAACACGTCAAAATGTAATTTAATTAATCAGGTATTTATTGTATACTTACTGTGTGGCCAACATAGAACTTGAGTAAGATAAAAATAATAATAAGCCTGCCTTTAAGGAAGTTATATTTTAGTTGGAAAGACAAAATAGAAGACATGCTCACATACGAAACATTTAGTAATTTAAGACTATAAAATTCTGTACTAAAAACTGGATGTTAGCAAGAGTCAGAATACTTTAGAAGTCCCTACATATTAGTATTGACTTTTGATCAAATTATTTAGAGTCCAGAGATAACACATAGTCTCAGTCTGCCTTAAGGATGGATTTTATTTGGCCTGCACAATATTTTAAGGAAAAAATGAATTCTTTGCTAACATCACTTTAAAAAAATCAGAAGACATCACATAAAAATACCTATTCTAGCTTGAAAATACTTTATTTGGTAGCACTAAGCCAAAATTTCGCTAAAACATTAGTAGGTTGTACTCTTTAGTTCGTTCCATCATCTTAACCACTCTCTATTACATGACCTGTGCCATTTATTTATTTTACCAACATTTACCCCATAGGCCTCTTTGAGTCTGATAACTCAAACATCCTCTTCCCCATTTTACAGAAGTGAAAGCTAAGGCCCAGATTGGTCACACAGCCATTTATTGATAAAATGTAGGCTAGAACCCAAGCTTCCTCAGCACCCCAATCCAAAGTTCTTTCCACTATTAAAAGAAATTACAAAAGAAATGAACACCTTGTTTTTCTTTAGTTTGGCCTGTAATACTTTCTCATTTATTTAAAAAAAAAAACGAATTACTTACCTACCTGTCCACTTCCACTTATCTCTGCTACTTGTAAATGCTTATTTATTTAGTAGTGGAAAGGGACAAGTGAATAGATTATTTGAGACAGATCTGTACTTTGTGAACCATTCTGAGATTGTAGACCTGAGATAGGTATTGTCTACCAAAGTTTCTAATGCTGGTGTCTCAAAAAAGAAAAAAACTCTATAATAAAATGACTTAGAATATAGGAGATTTTTTTCCAGAGCCTCATATTAAAACAATTATGATGGAATAAACAAAATTATTTGACTCCATTGGCTTAAATGTCTTTTTTATATCATAGAAAGTAGCCTCACAGTGTAGAGTTTAGCTCCTCTGTATCTAGTTATTTCATTCTCAGTAAACATGTTCTGTTTTTCACCCAGAAATTCTCATGCCATTTCAATTCTTTATTTTCTTAAAGGACTTGCTATTGTGACCAAATATATTACAAAGGGCTGGAAAGAAGTCCATGAATTGTATAAAGAAAAAGCACTTTCTGTGGAGACTGAAAAATTATTAAAGTATCTGGAGGCTGTAGAGAAAGTGAAACGCACAAAAGATGAACTGGAAGTCATTCATCTAATAGAAGAGCATAGATTAGTTAGGGAACATCTTCTAACAAATCATTTAAAGTCTAAAGAGGTAAGTATATTATAGCATGTGATTAAACATGTGAGTAATTTGTGGTTTGTATTATGTATTAAAATTTATGATGTGATATGTATAAAATTTAAGATATGTAATTTATAAGATGGGTAACATCAGTTCTTTTTAACAAAAATGTAATTAATACCTTGAAATTAATATTTATTTAAAATACTTAATACAGTGCCCAGATGTAGTTGGCATTCAGTTAAGTGTTATTTCTGCTTCATAAAGGCTGGCTAATTTGCCTTGCTAATTAAAAATAAATAAATAAAATTCTGTGCAGTTCTTCATAAAATATACTTTACTTACTCTAGTAAAGAGCAAATTAATTTGATAAGCCTTTAACCAATGTACAAATCTTTTTATTTAGGAAATACTTAGAACCCCAAAAGAAAGCCTTAAAGAATATGTTAGTAATATTATTATTGATACCACTATTATACTGATTCATTTGCCCTTAATTTCTTATATTTCTACCTGTGTCACTTCAATAGGTATGGAAGGCTTTGTTACAAGAAATGCCTCTTACCACATTACTAAGGAATCTAGGAAAGATGACGGCTAATTCAGTGCTTGAACCAGGAAATTCAGAAGTATCTTTAGTATGTGAAAAACTGTGTAATGAAAAACTGTTAAAAAAGGTAAGCATTGGGTGGCTCGGTTGAACATCTGCCTTTGGCTCAGGTCATGATCCCGGGTTCCTCAGATCCCCCTGCTCAGCAGGGAGCCTACTTCTCCCTCTCCCTCTCCCTCTCCCTCCTGCCCCCCCCCGCTTGTGTGTGTGTGTGTGTGTGCGTGTGCACGCTCTCAAATAAATAAATAAAATCTTAAAGAAAAGAAAAGAAAAAGGTAAGCATTACCTTTGTTAGCTACTACTAATTGAAAAAGTCACCTCCTAAATTTTGGAAATGTAGCCAGTGCAGTTACAGATGTTCTGAGACTTGGATACTTTTATCATACCAGATTTCATTTAACTCTGAAATCTATGTCCTCGTTTTTGTTTTTTCTCTATGAAATATATTTATTAGCTACAGTAACAAAACCTAAGACACATAATGACTATCTTTCATTTGAATTTTGCATTTACTTTCTGTCTCTGTCTTGTTTCTAGGCTCGTATACATCCATTTCATGTTTTAATTGCATCAGAAACTTATAAGACAGGTCATGGTCTCAGAGGAAAACTAAAGTGGCGCCCTGATGAGGAAATTTTGAAAGCTTTGGATGCTGCTTTTTATAAAACATTTAAGGTAATGGTTTGACTTTTGTTTTATAACAAATGACCCAGTTGGGACTTGATATATTTTATAAAAACACATTTTAAAGATGATACTAGTAGTTTAACCATTTTTTATTAGATACTCATTTGTTTTTCCATAGTTCATGTAAATGTGGATATATAATTAACATTGTTAAGTTTATGATTAAAGAATTTCTCCTTACCTATGGACAATACCCAATCATAAAATAATTTTGTTAAGTTTTAAGATACCAAATTTAAAATTTTTTATTCCTGTAGAGTCCTTTGACTTGGTCCTCTGTCATTCTCTTAATCAGTAGTGGATCTCCTCTGTCTTGGTGGGAAGTGATTTTTTTTTAGGACTGAAAATCCTACATCAGAGCTTTAAGTTAAAGTTTTTGGCTTTAAAATTGTTTTAAATTTTAAAATTTGTTACTTGTTACTCCGCAAAATAGTAACTAAATTCAGCAAATTAAAGGGATTATACAAATGAAATTTATCTTCAGTATACAAAAATCAATGTAAAACATCACATTAATAGAATGAAAGGACAGTCACACGATCTCAATGCAGAAAAAGCATTTGGCAAAATTCAGTACCATTTCATGATTTAAAAAAACAATAAACTAGGAATAGAAATGAACTTCCTCAACATGATGAAGGCCATATATAAAAAACCCAGAGCTATCATTATATTCAATGGTGAAAGATTGAAATCTTTTCTCCCAAATCTAGAGAACAAGACAAAAATGCCAACTTTTTTCCGCTTTAGTCCTACAAAGTACTGGAAGTTCTAGCAGTTAGGCAAGAAAAATAAATAAAAGGCATCCAGATTGGAAAGGACGAAAAATTATCTCTGTTCTCAGATGACATGATCTTATAAGGAGAAAAGCCTACAGAATTCACAGAGAGCTTAGAGCCAACAAACAAATCCAGCAGAGTTGCAGGATATAAAACCAATAGGTTTTTCTAAAATACTAAAATCATTAGTATTTTTATATACTAGCAATGAACAATCCAAAGGATTTAGCCTTTGATTAGCCTTAAGAAAACATTTCCACTTACAGTAGTATCAAAAAAATAAAATAAAATAAAAAGACTTAGGAATAAACTATGAAGGTGCAAGATTCATAAACTGAAAACTATAAAACATTGCTGCAAGAAGTTTAAAAAGACATAAATAAATGGGGAGAAAGACATGGTTTGGAAGACTTGTTAAGATGACAGTACTACCCAAAACAATCTGCACATTCAGTGCAATTCCTCTGGCATGTTTTGCAGAAATAGAACCCACTGTAAAATTTATGTGGACTTTCAAGAGACCCCCAAATAACAAAACCAATCTTGGCTCAGTCGGTTAAGCATCTGCCTTCAGCTCAGGTCATGATCCCAGGGTCCTGGGATCGAGCCCTGCGTCGGGCTCCCTGGTCCGCGGGGAGCCTGCTTCTCCCTCTCTCTCTGCCTGCCGCTCTGCCTACTTCTGTTCTCTCTCTCTGTCAAATGAATAAATAAAATATTAAAAAAAAAAAAAACCAACCTTGAAAAAGAAAGAATGAAGTTGGACTACTCACACTTCCAAACTTAAGGGTTTCAAAACAGTATAAAGCTACAGTAATCACAACCGTGTGGTACTGGCATAAAGCAAATACATAGACCAATGGAATAGAATGCAGAGGCTAGAAATGAACTCTCACACGTGTGATCAATTGCTTTTTGACAAGAGTGTCAAAACAGGCTAACGCAGGAAAAGCTGGTCTTCAAAAAATGGTGCTGGGGAAACTGGATAACCACGTTAAAAGAACAAACTTGCCTCTTTAAATTACACCACATACAAAAATTAAAGTGGACCAGTGACCTCTATCTAAGAGCTGAAACTATAAAACTCTTAGAAGAAAACATAAGAGTGGAAGTTTCACGACATTAGATTTGGCAATAGATTCTTACATATGTCACCAAAGCACAGGCAATAAAAGGAAAAGTAAATGGAGTTCATCAAAATTTAATAAACCTTTTGTGCATCAAAGGACACTATCAAGAGAATGAAAAGATAACCTACAGAATAGGAGAAAATATTTGTAGATATATATTTGATAGCTTTTTAATGTTTAGAACATATATAAAGTGCTCTAACTCCACAGTAAAAATACAAAAAAACCAATTCAAAAATGGGGAAAGTACTTGAACAAGATATTTCTCCAGAGAAGATATCCAACTAGCCAATTAGCACGTGAAAAGATGTTCAACATCATTAGTCATCAGGGAAATGCAAATCATTGGTTCTTATCAAAAAAGCAGAAATAACAAGCCTTTGGGAGGATAGGAGAAATTGCAACCCTAGTACACTGCTGGTGGGAATGTAAACTGGTATAGGCCTGTGGAAAGTTTGGTTGTTCCTCAGAAAGTTAAACATAGCATTACCATGCCATCCAGCATTTCCACCACCTATGTATATACCCAAAAGAATTGAAAACAGAGAATCAAATGTACCTGTAAATGAATGATAATAGGAACACTATTCACAATAGCTAAAAGGTAGAAACAACCCAAGTGTTCATCAAGAGATGAATGGATAAACAAAATACAGTATATACATACAGTGGAGTATTCAGCTTTAAAAAGGAATGGATTTTGAAACATGCTACAACATGAACCTTGAAAACATTATGCTAAGTGAAATAAGCCAGATACTAAAGGACAGGTATTATATGATTCCATTTATATGAGGTATCTGGAATAGGCAAATTCATAAAAAAGAAGTAAAACAGTTGCAAGGGGCTAAGGGGGGATGGGAATGGGGAGTTATTAATGGATACAGAGTTTCTATTTGGGATGATGAAAAGGTTCTGGAAATAGATAGTGGTGGTTACATACCATTGTAAATGTACTTAATGCCATGAAATTGTACCCTTAAAAATGATTTAAAAGCAATTTATGTTATTTATATTTTACCACAAACATTTTGCTAGAAATTCTCAGTTTACTTTATGAGGAATGATTTCTAAAAAAGAAAACACAGGAATATGGTAACTTCTTTAAATAAAATTACTAAGTGGGCTATCTTATTTCCTTTGTTTTTCCCCTCTAGTAAAAGCTAAGCATTTTCAAGTACTTGTCAATTAATTGGTAAATCAAAAATCACATCTTTTATCTTAGAAGTCTCTCAAGTGAAAGATGAGTAAATAATGATTTTTAGGAATCTAATTGTAATTTCTGTGATTGCTTTTAATGATTTGTTTTGTTTTGTTTTGTTTTCAGACAGTGGAGCCAACTGGAAAGCGTTTCTTGCTGGCTATTGATGTCAGTGCTTCTATGAACCAGAGAGTTTTGGGTAGTGTACTCAATGCTAGCACAGTTGCTGCAGCAATGTGCATGGTGAGAACACTAAGACAATTTAGAATTTTTGCCACCCTAAAAAATGTTTAATGTGGGGCAAAACTATAAAGTTAGGTATGATCAGGATTACGTTTTCACTCGCTTTTGTCATTTTGCTTCATAAGCAAAGTTTTAAGCCTGGGTGGCTCAGTCAGTTAAGCATCCAACTCTTGATTTTGGCTCAGGTCACAATCTCAGGGTAGTGAGTTTGAGCCTACATCGGGCTCCACACTGGGCATGGAGCCTGCTTAAGATTGTCGCTTTCCCTCTGCCCCTCCCCACTGATGTGCGTGCTTTTTCTTTCTCTCAAGAAAAAAAAACAAGTTTTAAGTATACTGTATGCATACAGTATTGTAGGTAATATTTATAAAGCATGTCTAATAACAATAGAAATTTTAATTTTATCAAATATTAAATAATGTATTGTTGAGAAAGTAGATAATGCTTAGAGAAATTATTAATAAATACAGAAGTTAAAAAATCAGGAACTAAGAATAACAGACTTTGGTTCTAGCCTGACTCTGTCACTTCTCTTCTGTGGCTTTATTCTTTATTTAATAAAATGAGAAGAACATATACTCTGTTTGCTTCAAAGGATAGTTATGAGAACCAATTGCTTTGTAACAGTTTGTGAAAGTACTTTGAAAGCTATACTGTTACTGTGTAGTTCCAAAACAAAGTAAGTTTAGAAATAAAATAAGTATCTTTTCTTTTAAAGATTTTATTTGAGTGAGAGAGCATGGAGTAGGAGGGAGGGGCAGAGGGAGAGGGAGAAGCAGACTCCCCACCGAGCAGGGAGCCCGATGCAGGGCTCCATCCCAGGACCCCGGGATCACGACGTGAGCTGAAGGCAGACGCTTAACCAACTGAGCCACCCAGGCACCCCAAATTAAACATTTTCTAAAGATGAAGTTTTATGAACTTCAAGATACTGTGTTTATTTCACCCAAATCTGCTGAAAAGTACCATCTTTGAATTTTTCAGGTTGTCACACGAACAGAAAAAGATTCTTATGTAGTTGCTTTTTCAGATGAAATGGTACCATGTCCAGTGACTACAGATATGACATTACAACAGGTTTTAATGGCTATGAATCAGGTACGGAACTGTTTTATTAAGTTTACTTAACGTGTTATATAATAATCTTATTTTGATGTTATGCCTGATATTAATAAGTTTATGAGAACAAATAGTTTTATCTCAGTTTTCCCATGAGCACAAAATAATAAATATATACACATGCTTTGAGAAGGTCTGTGTATTAGCTGTAAGCAAAGTGATAATGTAAAAAATAGTATTTTTAAGTATTTAATTATTTCAGACATCTCAGTATGGAAACTAGGACACTTTTATTCTTATCCATGTTTTTGTTCTGAGTTAGATCCCAGCAGGTGGAACTGATTGCTCTCTTCCAATGATCTGGGCTCAAAAGACAAACACAGCTGCTGATGTCTTCATTGTCTTCACTGATAATGAGACTTTTGCTGGAAGTGTCCATCCTGCTGTTGCTCTCAGGGAGTATCGAAAGGTAAAATTCTAATATTCTTTTTCACCCCAAATAAGACTTAGTTCTCAAATATCCATCTTGTTTTTCCAAAAAATACTGAAGATAGTTCTGTACCTTTGTATAGGGATATGCCAGTTCAACAGTACTTGAAATAAAAAATATTGGCTATACATACATGGTTTATTTCAACTAGTCCCAATTCTATACATTACTAAAATATTCTCTGCAAACTATTTTTGGCAATAATAAAAATATTTTCCCTTAACTCTGAATTTTTAATAATTCATTGTGCTCCTTGAAAAATTAAAGTATCATTTATTAATTTTGTTAAAGCACTACATAAAGTTAAAGCAAAGCTATCATCTGTGTTTTAAGTTGTATGGCTATTTCTGTGTTCTAATCAGTGCTCTCTCTGAAATCATGGAAATGTTCTTTATCTACAGTATCCAGTGTGGTAACCACTAGTCACATATGGCTATCAGGCACTTGAATTGTGGCTAGTATGATGAGAACTAGAACTTGAGGAGTTCTGGTTCTCAGATTGGGGTTTTCCTATCAGCAGCCTTAGCCTGGGACCTTGTTAGAATTGCAAATGCCTGGACCCCATGGGAGACCTGCTAAATAGAAACTGGAGAGTGGGATTATGTTTTAACAAACCCTCCTGGGGATTCTAATGTATGTTAAGTTTGAGAAAAAGGGAGAGAACAGAAATTGTAGTCAAGGCAACCTGGATTCTGAGTCCTGGGTCTTTCTCTTTTACTAACTGTGGACCTATGCAAATTATTTAACTGATACATGTCATAGTATTTAACAGTACTAATCTTTTAGAGTTATAACAATTACATTAGATAAGTTACTTAACGAGTTCATTATGGTATCTGGCATATTGTATACTCAGTGGTTATTGGGTTTTCTCCAAAATTCAATTATTTTAACCTAAAGTCATAGCTGTAGAGAACAAGTTCTTACATGTGACATGTATATATAACAAAACCATAGACCAAAAGTTGATAATCGCAGGGAAATATTTCTTTATATATACCCACACACACTGCCCCAGTGTTTCATATATTGGTAAAAATATCTGATGCCCCCAGATGTCCTGACAGGTTTCATAAGTAGAAAGTCTAGGCTGCATAAGAATGCACTCTATAGGGGCGCCTGGGTGGCTCAGTCATTAAGCGTCTGCCTTTGGCTCACATCATGATCCCAGGGTCCTGGGATTGAGCCCCTCATCAGGCTCCCTGCTCCGTGGGGAAGTCTGCTTCTCCCTCTCCCACTCCCCCTGCTTTGTGTTCCCTCTCTCGCTGTGTCTCTGTCAAATAATAAATAAAATCTTAAAAAAAAAAAAAAAAAGAATGCATTCTATGGCCCATGGAACAGAGAAGTGGGAATTTCAGGCAGGCTGTTTACATTCCTGTCCTGAAGATCACAGAGTCTGACCCTGAAAGATTAACCAATTTTATGGGGAGAAAAAAATAAAAGACTTTGAAATGAAAAGTTGTGATAGAATTTGAAGTGTTTTAATTTTGGAGGTTACTTGCTTTTGCTTACATAAATTTTTAAAATATGTATTTTGATCTTTTCCTACAGAAAATGGACATTCCAGCTAAATTGATTGTTTGTGGAATGACGTCAAATGGTTTTACCATTGCAGACCCAGATGATAGAGGCATGTTGGATATGTGTGGCTTTGATACTGGAGCTCTGGATGTAATTCGAAATTTCACATTAGATGTGATTTAACCATAAGCACCAGCATGATCTAAGAGGTCGGTTGCCATCAGTGATCTCACTAAAAATATGTAGCTACTTCCCAGCTAATCTTAATCCAATGAAAGATGGTAAGATGATAGTATAGTATGTGCATAATGGAAAATTTACCTTACCAAAAAAAAAAAAAGATGAGCCCAAAGTTCTTTCTGTCTACTAAACTAGCTCTTGGGAAATAGCTTCAAAATACACTGTAGCTCCCTCTATCTAACAGAGAACTTCTTGTTGATAGACACTGTAAAATAGTCAAACAGTTTTGCTGTGGTGAATAATCACATTTGTACGTAAAAGAAGTAAGAGCCAAAAGTAAGTAGTTCCTTATGTCACTTGTTTGAAAAGTGCTTAAAAGTTTTCTTAAATGTTTGCATTGGGAAAGGACAGCTATGATAATGTCCAAATACTCTGAAATGCACTGGACCATGTAACTGTGATGGAATATGAAATTCATATGTAAATTTTTATACCAAGCAGTTTTAAAAAAAAAAGACATTTGATTAAATTATGAACAAGTTTTACAAATTCCTTGGAGTTTTCTAAGATCACATAACTAGCAGCTTTCTTACTGGGTGAAAAAGATGCTTTGATATTTTATTTACACTTGTAGGATTGTTACATTAACCAGAAAAATAGTGGAAAAAACCCCTGAGAAGTTTGTGTCAGGTGAGGAAGTCTGTTTGGTTTGCTTTTCGTTTTTGTGCATTTTATTGCTGTGAGTGGGGGCATGACTTGACAGTTTGTGCTGAAATATAACATAGCCAGGTGTAGCCACACTTTCTCTTTTTTTCATAGTCCTACCAAATGAAAACAACAAACTTTTAAGCATTTAACTCCCCCACTCATAAATCTAAAAGTATGATAATTAAAATCTCAACTGTAACCAGATTAGCTTTTTCCTTACTTGAAAATAAATATTCTAATTAACTATTTTTTTAGTCAGTTGTCAGTGGGTTTTAGTTATTTCCTAATTGTAAACATGTCAGTGACATATTTCTCTGTCCATTATTCATTTGTGGCAAGACATTCTTTTTTGATAGTGTAAAAAAAATAATAATAAAGCAAGCTAGGTCTTTCACGTTTCAAAGGCAACTTTTGAGTAACATTACTACTAACCAGTCTGTAAGAAAATTTTTTCTTTTTTACTTGTGTATAATTAAACTTCCTTTTCATTACACTAAAGTGCATTATTTTCTTGAGCAAATGTCCCTTCTTTCTGGGGAGGCTTAACCTATTGAAATGCCAATATTTTTGCTCATAATTATATCATGGTTGTTTAAGATAACATAAAATTTCAATTTTTATGTGTTCTTTTCATAATAATGATTTACTGAGGATTTATAAAGCCCTTCTTGCTGTCATGTGAAAAGTCAAACTAGTAAATGTAAATTATAGCCTTCTGTGGTTAGGAATTTGAGGTTTTGTTTTGAGGGCAAAGGGGACTTCAGTAGCGTCACGATTTGTGAAGATATTTTGTTTCATGAGAAATTTGGGCTCTGGAAGTGACAAAATGTCCCTTTCAACCTTATTTGACATTAATGCTGGCTCTGCTATGAGTCATTCCTTCAAGGCAACTGGTAGCAATTAGTAAACATTGTGATTTACCTGAGATTTTTTTGTCAACAAAGTAGTATGTGCATACCACCAACCCCCATACATTGCTTCTGATGTCATTGTTTTTTGACCCTCTGTCAAACATTGGATGTAAGGTGTTAGCTCCTTTTGATAACATTAAAATATGTTCAGACTGAACTTAAAGTTTAAAGAGCCTAGTAAAATTATATAATAGTTTTTGAAGTTTCTAAGTAAACTCAAGATCTTAAATTAAAAATAACATGATCTAACTTTTTATTCCTAATAGAAATGTTAACTGGAATATAGCATAAAAGTTTTATTTCCTTCACTTACGTACTGTTCCTATAGTGCTTTTAGATGTTCACAAGCTAATCAGTCTGTCAGAGAAGATTAGATGTGACCTTTTTAAGTATTTAGGTACATCTAATTAAATGGATTAGGGTAAAATTTAAAGAAGAAAAAATCTGAAATTTAAAAGATTATTTTTAAGTGTAGGTTAGGCAAGGTCTAAAATAGTATGGCTTTGGAGTACTAGATCTAGCCATCTTGGACTCTTCATCCCCATTCCAGAATTCATCTCCCCACAGAATGGGAAGACATGACTCACAAGAGTAGGAGGTAAAATAAAATTATTCAAGACTTTTTATCTTTTTAGGTATTAGGAGATAATGTATCTACATGATTGCTTTAGGAGTAGAAAAACAAATTGTGAACATGTATACTTTTGTAGTTCATAGTAATCCTCAATTACGATTAATGTCTTAACAACCTGTGTTGCTATATATAACATAACCCTATAGAAAAAATTTTAAAACTTTACCTCATTATGAATAAAATTTACTCAAGTGATAAAGTTTTATTTTCTGATTTACTTTTAGGATTATTGCTACATTAATATTTAGGGAAATTTGCTTTAAAAACAATTCTAAGAAAAACTTTATTTCTTAGAAAATATGTAAATATTTTCAGGATATAGTTATAATTAGTCAAACAAAACTAATCTTATACTCATACCCTTCCTTATTAGTTGAAATTTCTTGAAAATGGCATTTATTAACACTGTTATATTACTTAGTTTAGTTCCTGTTTTATGGGAACATGAGTGAGGAAGATGCTAGGGAAGGGAATTTAGTGTCACCCTTCTGGAACCTCTTCCTTTATCTTACTGTGACTGTAGACAACCAGTATAACCTTCAGTTTTTGTTATCTTTTGAAATGTGACCTATCTTGATGCTGAGATCTTAGAAGAATCAATGATTTAATATCTGTATAAAAGTTTAAATTAGGAGGAGGGCTTGCAATACAAATTAGAACTTTTTTTAATTAAAAACATTCTTAATAGGAGATACATGTTTCAAATGATAAAATGTTTTCAAAAAACCGTTCAGTAGGCTCAGTAATTCATTAAAACATTCCTGTTCTGAGTGGGAAAATGTGGAAGATACATGTTCACAGTGAAGGTGAGTATTACTGACTAAGAAGTCACTACTGTCTGATCAAGAGAAAGTCACATATTCCAAGTCTTAAGATCCACTTGGATAGACCTAGAAAAACTTATACTCTAAATGAAGAAACACTATTAATAAGCATTTGATTAACCTTTTAAAATAACAGATAAATCTACAAATGATAGTATAACATTTTATCAGGATTTACCCCTCATTTTCAGAGATTTTGCAAAAATAATATAAAGTTTTGGAAATTTAAAGCAAAATTCCTGAATAAATTGGAGGATCTGACAATTAAGTGAAAAACATTTTAAAAGCACATCTAAACAATAAGTGAAAGGAAATCATTGTGATCACTTATTGCACTTAGCCTAATTTAACCGAAAGATTACATACCCACAAATAAAACTTTCTTGAAAAATTGTGCCCTTAGAGTAAATTATCAAAAATGAAAAATTCTAGTCTTATATGCCACAGGTTTGGGGTGATCTGTTAAGGCAATATCCCCTCTAGAGAAATGCTCTATAGCCTCAATATAAACATGCACAAGGAAGAATTAGAAAAAAAGGTATGAATTCAGTTATATTTACTGTACAGATTTTATTTAGCATTTCCCTATTATCCGCTTCCTAATCTTATTTGTTCGAAGATTATACCTTGTTTTTTTTTCCTTTTTCTTAAAATTACTTTATTCTGACATTTTTGTCTTCTGTTTCTAGTCCTGCTCTTACCTCAATAATAAAATGAATGACAGGAAAATCACCCATATTTAGGGTTGGGATGAATTTCTTCGCAGATTTCCATTTGTTCCATACAGATTTAAGATCATATTTTTTCAAACTAATAATGGGCAGGTCTCTTGGAACAATAATTGGATTAATATATTTTCTCCCCAAATCAAATTACATTGTATACTTTTTACGTTAGATGGTTGCAAAAATTTTGTGGCCTTTAAGTAAGATTATTTAGCCTTTGTTTGCAATTCTAGATCTACTTTGCTCTTAGAAAAAGCACTCTTAGAAAAATAATTAACTGAATACTCAGAAAATAGCATCATGAGCATCATGCTCATATTTCCATATAAAAATGACTTTCAAATCTTTCATCTACTAAGTACTTCACTGAGCTTATATATACATCGTTTGTGGTGTACAGGATCTTGTAAATAACTTGTATTCACATTTAACATTTTTTTAATTGGTAAGTTATTTGCTTTTAAAAAATTACAAAGTTAATTTTAAAATTCTATGGCAATATTTTTTCATGTAGTTAAGCATACTGTTTGAATAAAATTATAATAAATAACACATTTTCCTAAACCATGAAAGTATCAAGTTCTATATTAGAAATTGGTAGAGACATAAACTAGAGGAGTTGCATTGCAAAATTCTTATTACTGAAATTAAGGTGATTATTTTCAATGATTATGAATTTTATAAATACAATGAAAATATACAAAAGCTGTTTCTGAGCCTAAAGAGATTTTTCCCTTTGCTTTTTTTTAATTTAGCACCACCATGTGTCATATTAATTTTATGAACATAAGTCATACTGAATTTTAAAATATATTTGGATTTCTGTACTTTTAGAAGTTATCAGAAAACTGAACAAAAGAAACAGTAAGTTAGCTACATTTTTGCTGGTTTCACTTAATGAACACTTGGATTGTTGAGGGTAGTAAATGAGGTAAAGCCTTGCTGTTTTATATATCATTACCACATATAATCGATAGAATATTGAAACTTTCGTTTAAATACTTACTGGGCTTTATTTGCAGTGTAAACTCTAGAATTCATATACAGCCAAATTAAGTTTAAAATATTATACAGCTAATGAATAGTAATCAAATGTTTTTGTTGTACTATTATTTTAAATATGGACTATAGATAATGTGGTTTGGTGTGAGTAGACAACATTTCTGCAATGCATTTGAGTTATATTTTCTTCCTTTATGTCAGCTTCTGATAAGAAGTTCTCTAAAGGGATGAGACACATGAAATCATCTTTTTAAAAAAGTTGGTTAGGGGAGAGGTGTTATAATCTAGTTCTAAAAAACTGTCCATTTGTTTTATATAAAGGCTTTGATTTCCATAATTGACCACTTGCTGAATATTTAAATTACACAGAATAATGCCTGCATAGAATAAAATATAAGTATGCAAGAGCCTTAAAGTGAAAAAAATGAATCTTCTGACTGCCTTACAATATGACTAACTCTCCACCAGGCATACTAGTTGCTTTCGACAGCGTCTGTTCATTAAGTAATGCCTTAATAGTGCTAGTGTTTCTGAAGTACAGAGCTCAAAGGGTCTTTTAGAGCTTTCATTTTTACATAATGGAAATTTAACTGTTAAGTTTTAAAACCTGATAGTACATTAGTAGTTTAAGCACCCATTTACAGGATAATCTGGGTACACTGATACATTCTACATACAAGACTGTTAACATCAGTAATATTTTGTGGTAGTTTAAGGTTTTTTTGTTTGGTATAACAAGTTATCCAAGAAGCTGGACTTTGTATAACATAATCTCCAAGGACCAAGCTGCATATTTAAACACTATGAATGAAAAACACAGTTGTACAGTTTCAAAAATGATTACTTTTTTGAGGGACTTTTTCAAGACAAAAGGCAAATACTTTGTTTCAAATCTATAAGCAAATTCATTCAATGAAGTGAATATAGTTGTAAAACATTGTGATTGTTGCAATAAAAACCAGGCCCGTCATTTAATTACATTCACATTTTTACATTCACGTTGCCTTTCAAAGCAGGAATATTTTATAAAACTGAAAGAAAACTTTAAATTGTCAAGCTGGTGCTTAAGAATACAAAGTTTTATTTATACAAGTTTCATTTAAAAGGAAGGGACCCTGCAAAAGGGGGGGTTCTTAGGTCTGTTGATAAATTTACTGATGCTTTGTTGAGTCTTCCATGTTTTCACTGTAATATACTTAACAATGTAATTTTGATGTTTTCTGGTAGAAAATGGATGAAATACTAATGAATTAAATTTATTTCATGATAAAAGTTTTCACCGATACTGTGAAATCTTGACTTTCTCTCCTTTTCTAGCCTTGCAAAATACCATACTGAATACATCACTGTAGACATGGGGTGCAGATGCACATTATGGGAACTGCTTCTGATCAATTGTATTGTAGAAATTGATAGATACACCAAATAAACTCTATGCACATCAAATAATGGTCTTCGTTTCTTTAAAGAAATAAGAATTTTAAGGTTATAATATGCCTTATAGAATCTGAGGCTCTTAGTAATCTAATATTTCAATAAGATGAAACTAGTTTGATAATTTTTTTTTAAAGACTCTATTTATTGGACAGAGACACAGCGAGAGAGGGAACACAAGCAGGGGGAGTGGAAGGGGGAGAAGCAGGCCTCCTGCTGAGTGGGGAGCCCGATGTGGGACTCGATCCCAGGACCCTGGGATCATGACCTGAGCTGAAGGCAGATGCTTAACGACTGAGCCACCCAGGCGCCCAAAATTAGTTTGATAATTAACATTAGCCTTATAATGCCTTCTAGTTTAGTTATATATGTTTAAAATACGTGTGTGGCGCCTGGGTGGTTCAGTCGTTAAGCCTCTGCCTTTGCCTCAGGTCGTGGTCCCAGGGTCCTGGGATCGAGCCTCACATCGGGCCCCCTGCTCTGCGGGAAGCCTGCTTCTCCCTCTCCCATTCCCCCTGCTTGTGTTCTCTCTCTTGCTGTGTCTTTCTCTGTCAAATAAATAAATAAAATCTTTAAGAATACATGTGGTTGAATCTCTCCCAGTGGATTTCTGGATTTAACCAAAATGCACATTCTTAAAGAGTTTTATAACAGGATTCTTTTGTGAAGAAATTACTCAAAAGTTACCTTTGGGAAGTGATGTTAACACCAAAAATCAATTATGTAAACAAAGTTTTAGTGCTAATGCAGACATTCCTCTTTTCTCTCTGAACTCCCATAAAACTTACGAAAACCTCTAAGATCTGAGCATATAGGTTATACAAAAGAGTAAAAGCAAGTTACATCAGAATATACCTACCAAAACTTTGAACATTTGGTTGATTTTATAGTTCTCTATTTAAAGATGACAGCAGTTGTATGGAGAAAGTAAGATCACAAATTATGCATTCTTCATGGATGAAGAAAACTAGACTTAAAAAATGTTTAACAGTAGGGGGTGCCCGGGTGGCTCAGTTGGTTAAGCAGCCCACTCTTGATTTCGGCTCAGGTCATGATCTCAGGGTCCTCGGATCGAGCCCCACGCTGGGCTCCCTGCTCAATAGGGAGTCTGCTTCAGGATTCTATCTCCTGCCCCCCCTCCCCCCCCCCGCTTACTCTCAATTTTTTTTTAAAAAAAGTTTAAAAAAATGGCGCCTGGGTGGCTCAGTTGGTTAAGTAACTGCCTTCGGCTCAGGTCATGATCCTGGAGTCCTGGGATCGAGTCCCACTCGGGCTCCCTGCTCAGCAGGGAGTCTGCTTCTCCCTCTGACCCTACTCCCTCTCGTGCTCTCTCTCATTCTCTCTCTCTCAAATAAATAAATAAAATCTTTAAAAAAAAGTTTAAAAAAACATTTAACAATATTAAACCTATTTAATATTGACTTTAAAACTATTGTTCAAATAGTATTTTTAATATTAGTAAATCCAGATCCATTTAGACAAAAGACCAATTTTCTTCTCAACAGCTTTTTAGCTTCCCTATTAGATATTTTGTCAATTCAAGGATAAAATGATTAGTGGTTAAATGAGAAACGATCCATTTTTTAATATTAGTAGGCTACAATAAACAGTTTATCTTCCAAATCTCAACATTAAAAATTAAATAGACTGAAAAAAAAGGTAATATTACCTTTTCTTAAACATCACCATTCTCTTCTTTCTAGCCTTTGGTTCTAGAAAAACAGCTGCTGAGACAACTTACACCTAGTTTTGCCTTAGATCTGTATTATACTTTTATCAAGCTGTAAAATACAGTGTTACGGAGTAAATTGTCTCCCCAAAGTTTGTATGTTAAACCCTGATTTCTAGTGTGATGGTATTTGATGATGGGGCCATTAGGAAGGTAATTAGGTTGTGAGGGTGGAGCCCCCATGATGGTTTAGTGCCTTTGTAAGAAGAGACAACAGGGCTTGCTTTCTCTCTGCTGCCACGTGGAGACACAGAAGATGGCCATCTGCAAACCAGGAAGCGGGTTCACACCAAAAACCAAATTAGTGGGCACCCTGATCTTGGCCTTCCCAGCCTCCAGAAATTTGAGAAATAGATACTTCTTGTCTAAACCATCCAGTCTATGGTAATTTGCTCTAAGAGCCCAAGCTAAGACATGGGAATAGAGAAGTAATGGAAATCTACCCCTCTAAAATCTTAACTAGGATGCTGGAAAATCCTGATGGGTCCACAAGAAAACCATACATACTTCTGAGCCATTGTGATTATAACAGCCATTACATACTGAAGTCTACTGTCCATGCTAAGGACCATGCGGTGTGATTTACATTATTTCCATTTCCCAAAATAAACACTAAGGAAGATGGTATCCGTATTTTATAAAAAGGAATTTATCGTTCCAAGAGATTCACCTACCTACGGGTAGGTAGTTAAGTGTGTGATCTGTGTTTTGAACACTTTTCTGTCTTGATCTAATATGTATTAATCACTGTTTAAGTACTAGGGATGATTTTCTTTCACTGAGGATTTGGTGGTTTGTTTAGTCCCTATTCAAATCCCCCCCCCCTTAACCCTAGGCTTTGTAACTAGCTCCTTTCAGTTAAAAGTAAGTAAGTATTGGTTATCTGGGATGGGCATGTCAGGGCAGCTGGTCAGTCCTACAAGACTGCCCCTCAAACACTGCTTCAGGCACCAATCTGAAATCCAGGTTGTCACCTGTTACTGACTGACCAGCTATAGATTAAGGGTTCCAAGGACCCTGCAATGACTGATTTGCTAGAATGGCTCACAATCTCAGAGAAACATTTTACTTATTACATTACAAGTTTATTATAAAAGGACATAGGAGGAACATCCAGATGGAAGAGAACATAGCAAGCATCTAAAATTTCTCATTGGCACAATGCAAGATAAAGGACTAAAGGACATGCCATTCTGTTCCATTCCAGTGTTCTAATTTACCACATGAGAATGAAATAATTCAAATTCTTGCTTTATCAAGGTCTCCTAATGGCAGTTTAATAAATCCATGTATGAAGCATCACTGATGGCATATGGCCAAAAAAGCCACCAGCTGTCTCCTGCAGAACTGTCCCCGATTCCTTGGTCCATCTTGACCAGAAAGCAGAAGCACTTCACTTAAAATGCATTGTCCTTCCACCTTTGAGGAAGTTTTCTCTTCCTAGCATCTGGCAATCTGCCCTAGTGACTCTGTGGGATCAGCTAGGAAAATGCTTCCTAGAAAGTGCACTTAAAAAATTCTTGTTGATAACAAGTTTGAAATAGGGATGTGATTAATCAAGTATCCAAAATATTTTTAATTATTCTATTTTTTTAAGATTTTATTTATTTATCTGACAGAGAGTGAGAAAGCACAAGCAGGGGGAGCGGCAGAGGAAGAGGGAGAAGCAGGCCCACCACTGAGCAGGGAGCCCAATGCAGGACTCAGTCCCAGGACCCGGGGTCATGACCCGAGCCGAAGGCAGACGCTTAACCAACTGAGACACCCAGGCGCCCCTATTTTTAACTATTCTAAAATAAGACTTCCTATAGAATAAATCTTGCTTGCTAAGTTTATCTGAAATAAGATCAGTTTGAATCAGTCACAGAATTGAAGAATATCTACATCAGAAATTACTTTAAGGACAGTCTAACCTCCCACCCAATACTTGGATCTCTTATGGAATGTTTCCAACAGCCTTTTGACACATTTTGGAAAGCAGAACTTTCCACCTCACAATAAAATTCAAGTACATTTCTGAACTATTTCAAAAGTTCATCTTCATACAATGCTGAAATCTTCCTCCTTTTAATTTCTGCCCCTTACGTACAGTTCCATTCTCTGGAACTACTAAGACATTAAAGGAGTGATTTGGTTCCTCTGAAATAAATTTCATTCCATCCTACAAATTTAATATACTTCTCTCACTCTAGAAGTACAAAGTGTGAAGATTTGTCACAATACAGTACAAGGATATCCCTACTGAGTTGACAACTACATCTGGAAGAACCTTCCATTTTAAAGAGAAATCACAAATCAGTCCTCACCACTAAAAGCCATAAAATATGGTAAGGAGTCAGCTCCTTCTGAATATTACACAGAATAAATAATCCCAAATGCTTACCTTCTAGCTCATGGTTGTGAAATTCATATATGAATTATTAATAAAACATTCTTTGCTTATCTTTTGATACAATTTCACTCCTGTAGTTTTAAATATCATCTCCTTTGGTCAAGAATTGGCAAGTAGGAAGAAGAGATTTCCACAGCAATTTATTATTAGTTTTACAACTTTTTCAGCAAGATAATTTACATATTTAAAACATCCTCAAACATTTAAAAGGCATTATCACTTTCAATCACTGACATTTTACCAGCAAGGTTATAAGCACCTACATAACTAAAATTCTTTTCTCTTACTTTTTTTTTAAATAACACTGATGAACTAGTGGAAGCAATTTCCCTTCTTTGTGAAGCCTATGAGTGTCAGTTGCACCTCCAATAAAAGTTCCATTGATAAATATTCTTGGTACCTGTTGGATAAACAAAAGATTAGCTGTCACTCTATTGTCGGAAGTATTAAGACCTTTCACATAATAGTAATAGATGCTCATACTCTGGGTACTTTTATGGGCCAGGCACCAGACTAAGCTCTTTCACAAAGTACTTAAATCTTTACAACTCTTGAGGTAGGTACTAATTTTAGCCTTATTTTGGAGGGAAATGAGGCACAGGAACTTGTCCAAAATCACAATGACAGCAAATGACAGGGGTAGGATTTAAATCCAGGGCAATCTGACACTCAAGCCTTTCCTTCTAATTGCTATGGCATATAAAAGGTAAAATAACACAGTCTGTAATTATTGTTTATAAACATCTTCCATGCACATTAAAACAAGAAGGAAAATGGCAACATTATATATTTTCCCAATAATGCATTTCACTGAAAAAATGCATATGGTTGGACAAATTTCAGGAATCTAAAAACATGAAGAACTAAAGCACTCCTATTAGCACAGTAACTGAAGACTGACCCATGGTCTGTACTGTTGAAGTAAAGGGAGGAAGGATTTCATCTTGAGAAGAGCTACAGGAGGATCTTAAAGATTCACAAACACCCATGACAACACCATCACCCCACTCTCCTAGTCAAAACACACACACATACACGCACGCACACACACATGGCAAGAATAAAAATAAAATGAATGAATTCTGCTGTTTCCCAGTCTCTGAATTTTGTTCCCAGATCTGCCATTTCTTTATCCAAAAAAGATTCTCAGAGGATGAGACAGAGAGAATGCCTGGCTCCCTTTATGTAAGCGTCTAGGCTCTACGTGACCCAGGTACCACCTATTTGGAGGAAAAGCACCATAGAGGATACACTTACAGTTTTTTCACCAGTCATTTTGTAGAGAGCATCTTGAAATTGACTTCCATATTCAAGCATGTCCAATTCCACCACTTTATACTTAACATTCATGTCATGGAAAAGTTTTTTTGCCATTGTACAGTAAGAACAAGATGTTTTTGAGAAAATCACCACACAATTATCAGAAATTGTTTCCTGAAGTCAAACAAACAAACAAAATTTTTTCTTTAATTCTAGACATTACCTTCTGGAAAGAAATCATTATTATAGTGGAAACAGGATGGATTCTGAAGTCTCATGATTCAGTGTTCAAACTAAGTCTCCATCAGCTATTTTCTCATTTGCAGATTAAGAATATTATTATTCATTTAAAAGGGATGTTTTTAGGAAAAAAGGATAGAACAGATGCAAAGTTGGCATGAAGTGATAACAATAATCACAGTCAATTCATATACAGCAAACATCTCTGTGTGCCAGACACAATTCTTCACATCTGACCTTTACTAGCTCATGTAAACCTCACTGTAATCCTGAGATAGGTCTTATTATTATCTCTACTCTACAAATGGGGAAGTGAGACACAGAAGAAAATAAGTGACTTACTCATAGTACTAATAAGAACTGGAAAGCTGAGATCTGAGCCCAGGCAAGTCTGACTCTACAGTCCAGGCACTTAAACTCTGTTATATTGCCTCTTAAATACTCAGTAGGTGTTTAGGAGTTAACTCCTTACCTTCCTTAACTTTTAATGGTGAGGACTGATATATGATTTCTGTTTAACATGTAAGGCTGTCACTGATCCAGGTATAGACAACAGCTTACCCCCTCAACTTCCACTCCTTCCTATATATCTTTATAGTTAAAAAAAACTGTCATTGTCATTACAGTATTGCTAAGGCATTCTTATATTGTTGTTCCTGGAAAAGCTACTACCAGAAATGCTGATTCAAAGGATTTCAGGCAGGGCGCCTGGGTGGCTCAGATAGTTAAGTGTCTGCCTTCGGCTCAGGTCATGATCCCAGGGTCCTGGGATCAAGCCCTACGGCGGGCTCCCTGATCAGCAGGAAGCCTGCTTCTCCCACTCCCCCTGCTTGTGTTCCTTCTCTCTCTGTATCTCTGTGTCTCAAACAAATAAAATCTTAAAAAAAAAGGGGGGGTGGTTTCAGGCAGAAGTCAGAAACTTTTTTTTTTTTTTTTAACTTCCCAGATGATTCTATTATCAACCCGGTTTGGAAACTACTCTCCAGGCCTTTATCACAAAGACTATGATTTTGCTATGCATCTGCATTGCTTGTAAAATTTGTTTTCTTTTTTGTTTCTGAGTATATGAATGTCCAGGTCCTTCAAGAGATTCTGAATAGATAAGTAGCACCCAAGCATCTGTCTTAAGTTGTTCTTATGTGGGTCATAAGCAACACCTTCAAGATGAAAGCCAAAAATCAGAAAGTAGAGTACCCAGGCAAAGTAATTCTAAAGTTACATCCATCCTTGGGTGTCAGAAGGGTTTTAAGGCACAGTCTAGCTCTCTGCAAGTTGGTCTATTTTTATGCTTTCTCTTCTAATTACTCATAATGTTCAGTATAGAAGTCTGTCTCGGAGAAAGCCAGCCATACCAGAGATGTATGAATGAATCCACTTTATAGATGAGAAAATTGAGGCTGACAAGTTCACAACACTAGGATTTAACGCAACCTGTCCCAACACCAAAGCCAGCACTCTTTCCTCCACCATGCCACCTCTCAGGTTATAGGCACACTGAGACCATCGTGTAGAGAGAGCTGAGCATCCCGGGTGCTGATATGCAGTAAAAACACTGATGAAGAGATTCCAAAGTGAGCTGAAACTCAAGATGACAGTGCCAGAGTATCTCGAACAATCCTTCTCACCTTCTCTCGAGCTCAACCTTGCTAAATTTTCATCATTTTGTATTCTTGTTTTAAAAAGGAATTCCCTCACAACAGGTTTTTAGCATTGCTGTTACTTTCATCAGCTGTGAGTGAATACTTTCTTAGCCAAATAAATTAAAGGCAGAAATGTTATACATGTGGTGGTGGTTGGTGATGAAGAACAGAGAAAGGAAAACATGAGTATGTCTTGTAGACTGCAAGGGAAGAAAAACATACGAGAGTTTTTCTGAGGCAGAATGAACTGGGTTTTGCAGTGAAAGAGAGGAAAACAGTACCCAGCAGCGCATGGTCTGCAAGTTGGTCTATTTTTGACCTATTTTTGATCCTGAGAGGATCATTTATAGAGTAACTACAGCATACTAAGTTCTGTGTTAGGGGAGAAAGCTGTTAAGCAGCTTCCCAGGCCAACATCAAACAGCATCCCTGGCTAAGAGCAGCTTGACTGGTATCAACAGGAGACCTGAGGTAGGTCTGAGGGAAAGGAAGAGCTAACCTCACAGACCCAACTTAGAGGGAGTAAAGACTCCATTAATAATAAATCTCATAAACTTTGACTGCCAATATGATCTAGAACTTTTCTGTCACATGGATTATTTTGATAGCAGATTTTAAAGTATACATTTAGTAATTCATTTGCTGAACTATGTCAGGCTGGATAATGAATAAGCATATTAAATGTGTAAAACACAATTCTTTTTCTACAGAGGAAAGGTTTCTCCTACGTCTCCCACATCACTCACTTGAATCTGATTCACAGGAACAGTTGCTGACTTCCCCAAAGATGATGATGTGCTGTTCCCCATCCTAAAAAGATTTTAAAAGGCAGTGCAGCTTTAAATATTAAAAATAATCATTAATGATAATATAGCAAATGAGATCCATTTGAAGAAAACCTGATATGCAAATATATATCCAAACCTATGAAACAGAAAAAAGTTTTACTTATTAGTACAAAAATAACCAAAAGGGACTGTATGCTTCTCTAGCCTCCCAATGTCCTTAATTATTTGGTAAAACCACATTTACTGTGTTTAAAGCCTGGCACACTCTTATTTCCGAACACCAAATTTTGAATAGACTGTCCTAATGACTGACCTTAACCTGACCATTAGTTTTAAAAAAGTTTCCATTTTCGTATTAAAATATGCCAAATCTCCATGAACACGCTGTGACACAGAGAACCTACAAAAATTCAAAGATTTTAAGGAAACTAAGGTATGTCAACCACAACATTCATAGCTCTAAGTTTCCCAATCTGTAAAGTAGGAATAATAGTCACACCCACCTCAAAGGGTTTTATGAAGATTAAATGAATTGATAGAAAGCAAAACAGTGCCTTGATCACAGTAAATGTTCAATAACACTATTAGTATAATTTCCTGATTACAGGGACCCTGTAGGTATGTATTATCTAAAACCCAGCTGTTGGGAGCTTGTAAAAGGAGGCATTCATTGTAACAGGAATATATTCACTAAAATATTGACCAGTTTTATATCATCGAATCTCTCTGCCTACCCCTAGAGCTTTTCCCCATCCACTTTATCTTTCTTGATCAGCCAGGCCCTATTGCATTGTTCAAACCATATACAGCATCCTGATGCAAACTAGTTAGAGCAAAATTACAAATCTTAGAAAAGAATCAGAATAATATGGGCTTCAAAAGAGAATTTCTTGAATATCTAAAGATTAAGAGAATAAGATAAAGAATTGAAGTTTCAAATATTTCCAAAAATAGTCTCCTTATGATTATGTTCCAAATTCAAGTTTTGATAGAAAACCTTTTCCTTGCAAATACTTCATTCATTCATTTTGAGTGCATTTAAAATTTAAATGTTGGGGGCACCTAGCTGGCCATAGTTGGTAGAGCATGTGACTCTTGATCTCGGGGCTATGAATTTGAGCCCCACATTGGGTGTAGAACTTACTTAAAAGAAAAAAATTAAAAGGATTTTTTACATTTTATCCTTGGATGATGAGTGGCTGATCTACACAGCCATGCCCACACACTTAGAATAAGGATGCTGTAACAAACATCACCTTCAGTAATTAGAGTTAGAGGCAGGAACTACTCCAAGGGAACATTATAACATTAGAACTCCCCAGTGTTTACAATCTATTATTCCTTACTTCCCAATAGTCGGTAAGGAAATCTTTAAAACAAAAAGGGCCTGTGTACTTAGGAAGGCGTTAGGAGTAGCATGCTAGGGAGACTGCAACCAACTTAGGTGGAGGGCAGAAGCTGCGTTAAGAAAAAAGCAGGCTGAGTTCCTGGAGCATAAACAAACAAACAAAATGTTAATCGGCATGGCCTGGACCCAAAAACTTTTTTTGGTGTGATAAATCAGCAGCCTATCTGGTTTATCAACTAAGAAAACAAGTCCTTTTCATCTCTGGTCCAACATCTAACTGTCATCCCCAAACCATCTACCACAATATTTACTATTGAAGCAGGAGTTCCAGTAGAACCTTCATCTCCAAGTTATCTTGGGCAGTGAGAGGAGGTAGGAGGTGCATCTGAAATATCACCCCCTACCCTCCCAAATAAAAGAAAAAGTTTCTGGAAAGCACCTTTCTCCTTCAATTCTGGTTGAGCTTGGCAAAAGTTATTACCTAGTAAGGAAAGAGACATCAACAGAGAAGCGCACGAGAAACGTTTCACTTCAACACTGATGTACCCATTAGCCATGCCAGATTTATGGAGCGCCTCCTATATACTAAGTAGGCGAAATGCTCAATGCCCCAGGGATACACATCATTGGAAAAACACGTCAGGGGCTCAAGGACCTGTCAGTCAAACAGGTAACACCACGTGGTCAGCACCTTCCTGAGTGGGTCACCAGATTAGAATAGAAAGATAATTAGCAGTTCCTACAGTCTGGCAGTACTGATCAGAGTTACCAAACCACGTAGGAAGGAAGAGACTCCCAGACAGAGGGATGGATGCACAGTGGCAGGCACAGACATTCGAACTGGCAGAGAACCACCATGGAGCACAGGCTCGGGCCCGAGGGCGGCACAGCATCAGCCCAGGCAGTGGGTCCTCCACCGCAGGCCTGGTACTGGAAGCGGGGAAGCACAGGGAAAGCAATCCTCGGTCTAGCCAGAGGTGACATCTACCAGGGTAAGTCACAGTCCCCATCCTCAAAGACTGGGCCATTTAGTAGGAAGCAACCCCTTCACTTCCTGCGGTAGGGTTGCCAGGTTTAGAAAATAAAAATGCAGAACGCTCGATTACATTAGAACTTCACATAAAAAGGGAGTAACTGTTTAGTCTAAGTATAATCCGTGCAATATCTGAGATACACTAAGACTGAAAATTAATCGCTGTTTATCTGAAATCCCAATTTATTAGGTGGGGCGGGGGGGGGGGAAGGGTCCAAACCCCCCAATACCACGACTCGCGTATTTTCGACGTAAGAATCACAGGATCCGTAAGAAGGCACGACCGCTTAAGGCATCATTCACCCGCCCCCACCCTTCGTGAGCTCCCGCCGCCCTCCGAGGGCCCACCCGGCGCCGGGGAAAGAAGCGCCCGCGCCCACCGCTCCATCCAGACCCCTGCGAGGCTCCGCGCCACACCAACCCCCACCCCCCGTGTCCTGCCCGCCGCACCCCGTACCCAGAGGCCGCAGCTCCTGCTGCCCCGCCGAGCCGGCCCGCCGGACTGCTCCCGCTCCGAACCAGCCTTGTCCCCAGCAGCGCCGCGCGACGCCAAGGACATGATCGGAGCGCCGGGGTGGCGGCGAGCGGAGAGGGCGGCAACCGCGGCCCGAGAGAGCCCGCCTCCGCCGGCTGGCCGGGCCTCCGCACGCCCGGCCCCTGGCCGACCCGGCCCGCCTCTCCCCGCCCCGCCGGGCTGCCCGAGCGCCGCCGGTCTCCTCGGCGCGGCCGCCTGAGTCCTCCCAGCCGGGCGCCCGGCGGTCCCAGGGCGGAGTCGGGGGGAGTGCGGCACGCGTGTGGTTAAGCTGCGGTCCAGGCCGAAGCCGACGCCTCACCTGCTGGCTTCGAGGGCTCGACCCAGCCCTGCACCTGTTTCTTTAGGGATTAGGGACGCTCATAAAGGCCCACAGGCCCGCGGAAACAGCGCGTGGGGACTGTGGCCGACATTCTGGCGAAACGGAGAAGAAAAAATGTCCGAAAGAAAGACTCGAAATGCTTGGGATGTTTACATGAAGATGGTAGCGTCATCACAACTTCCGGTCAGACAGGTGTTTCTGTCGGTGAAGTAAGAGCCTAACTATGTCATCTTAAAATTAGGCTGCTGATCCAGAACCCATATAAATCGTGGGACTATTAGATTTTACATCCAGAATTAAAAGAAAAAAGTAATCCAACGTAAAACATTCATTCCAAGGAAAACAAAATTTGTGTTTATAAATAAAAATGAAATTAGAAAACAAAACTTGAACTAGCCCAAAGGGTTTTTGCCATGGCTGTGGAAATAGCTGAGTGCTAAGGACAACATTGTGCCACTCGTGGTAATGCTAGCCCTTTGTGCGTCACTATTTGAGGGGGGTAGATCTTTATTTAGTGAGGACATTGAAATCTATTAAGGGCAAAGGGCAATTATAGTATTTTTAAAATTCTAAACAATTATTAGAACAATCCAGACCTTTTTTTTTTACATTTTACTGTCTTTAATTAAGCACATAAAACTGTACTATTTAATGTATTTATCCATGAACTTTTTGTGAAATTCAGATCGCAGCATATCATTTACAAATCTTTTGTCTTTCTTCTGATCATCCACACCTTTTGCACAGTTCTTGAAAACAACATCATCATCCCACCTTCTTTTAACTTTGAAGTTGGCCTGAGGCTGGGATGGGCCAGTGAGATTAAGGAGAGAGTTTCCACTCAAAATGTTTTCCATACGTATTCTTTCTTCTTCAGCTTTCTGTTCTTGTTCCTTCCTGGCCTGCTCTTCAGCTCTTTCTTTTTTAATTTTTTTCTAGTTCTACAAGAAGAGCTGCAGTATCATCGTCACTCTCCTCTTCAAAATCTTCATCTTCATCTTCATCTGTTAGAGGATCATCTGCATCAAGGTTGGCAGCAGGAATCTGGTCTAACTGAGGCTTCTTTGACACTGACGAGGAGGTTGTATGTTCTCGTGTTGGACGGTCTCTATTTTTTTCTCTTGCAGCAGCTCGCTCTCTCTCTTCCAGCTCTCTCCTGAGGTTGCGAACCTCTTCGGGGGCATCCTGAGTAGTTTGTCTATATTTTATCTTTGTATGAGAAGGTAGGTCTCTACTTGAATACTGCTTTGAGAGTTGGCTCAAATCACCTTCTCCTTTTCCTCTCCCACCTCTCGCAGGTTCAAAAGTTGGCCTAGCTGCTGTTGTCATCTTTTATGCTCCCAGAAACCTCTGCCAATCCAGACCTTTTTTGATCCTTCATATTCAACTAGCTAAGTTTAAGATTCGTGTTACCAAATTACAAAATTAGAACGTCTGTTTCTGACGGGTTTTTTTTCCTATTTTCAAGTGAGTTGTTTCATTACTTCATAAAAGGATGAAAGGTAGTTGCAAAAACAAATACCCTAAAAGGTGTGAAGTCATTCTTCATAAATTCAAAATTAACTTTAAAATTTAAGAGATGTTTTCTGTAGTGTTGTGGGGTTTTGTTTTGTTTTGAATCAAAGATAGCTATTTAGGAAATTTACTGTTATTTTTGTTTTGAAATAAAATTTTACCTTACTGTTGTAAAGTTTTACAAAATAAAGGCCATTATGAAGTGAAACAATCATGTCACAATTTAATTTTCATATAGTACAGGCCTATGTTAAGCACAGAATTCACTGGACAGATTTTTTAAAAGGGATCCCCAAAGAAAGTACTTCAAACAAAAGTGTTATGTCTGAATTAAGCATAATATAGTCATAACCTTCAATTTCTTTGGGCTTCATTGGGTAGCTACAGAAGTGCTGATTCTTGATCATGATTGTGATGTCTATAATAGTACATTAACAAGTATGCCTGCTGGATGTTCACTTAAGTGTATGGTGTGAACATAATGGGGGGGTGGCCAGTACAGGTACATCAAGAATAAATGATTAAATACAGACTTATGAGTTCTATACTTTTTTTTTTCATGATTGAACATGATATCAATTAAAAGAATTGACATATCTTGGGGCGCCTGGGTGGCTCAGCCGGTTGGGCGTCTGCCCTCTGCTGGTTCATGGTCCCAGGGTCCTGGGATTGAGCCCTGCATCAGACTCTCTGCTCAGAGGGGAGACTGCTTCGCCCTCTCCCTCTGCCTGCTGATCCCCCTGCTTGTGCTCTCTCTCTGTCAAATAAAAGCATAACATCCTTTAAAAAAAAATGACATATCTTTAGATATTCTTTCAACTTGTTTTTTTATTGCTTAAATTGTCAAGTAAAGCTCATACTTTTTTTTTTTTTTTTTAACCTCAAAACAGGTTTATCCCCTGCCTGGTGTTGAAAGCTACTGTTAAAAAACAAAATCCAGCTGAGTAAATTTGAAGCTCTAACTGGCTTTAGTCAATGATTCATAAATTGGGCAGCATCTCATCTAGCAAATAGCAAGGAGCTCTACGATGCTGTACAAAATGGAAGGCTTTAAAAGGCAGAGGAGGTGGGACAAGGACATCATAAACAAATGAAAGGATTATTTCAGGCAATGTCACCTATCTTTCAGGAAGAAAGAGGTCTATCAAGCAGATTACCTCACTACTTCTCACCAGGAAATTCCCAACTAACCTATTAACATTATATTCCTGGGAAAGGCTGAAACTGCAATTAGGTTAGGTATTAAGTCTCAGTTTGGTGACAGGGGCTTAGCACAAGTGACTCATTTTGGACCTGTTGTGTTTTGTTTGTTTTTTTTTAACACTGCTAAGGTCAGTAAATTATGAAATCTTCTACTTGAAATGGCCCTTATGGGAGGTCCTCCACACTGGGTCCAACCTGTGGACCTTAGCCACATGGGAACCTTCATAAATTCTCCCTCAAAGAAACTTTTCTAAAAAGAGCATGATTCTGAACCCTCAAGGGTTAGCTATTGTATCCTAAGGCTGCTGTAACAAATTACCACAGATTTGAAAGAACAGAAATTTATTTTCTCACAGTTCTGGAAACTAGAAATCCAAAATCTGGCAGGGCCGTGTTCCTTCTAGAGGCTACTATAAAGGAGAACTCGTTTTCTTCTTCTTCCGCCTTCTGGTGGCTTCAGGTGATCCTTGGCTTCTTTGACTTGTGGCCACACCACTTCACTCATCGTCCCATTGCCTTCTCCTCTGTCTCTGATGATGAGATTTAGTCCACACCTGGATAATCCAGGAGGCTCTTATCTCAAGGTCCTTCACTAAATTGTATCTGCAAAGAGTCAGTTTTCCAAATAAGGTAACATTCACAAGTTCCAGGGATTTGACCTGTATATTTTGGGGGAAGGACCATTTTTTTAGTCTATCACAATGACAGTATTTAGCCTGGAGAAAGCCTGATGTTTCATGAAAGTCTTGGGTATGTTAAAAATTCTGTGAATGTTGTGTTATATTCATTTCCTGTTTTTGTTTTACTGTATTACTTCATTCATCCTTTACAATGTCAGTCACTGGTCACAGGATACAGACAAGGTCCCTGCTTATAAGAGATAAAACTTTTATCTTTTATCCGATTTTTTGAACAAGGTATAAAATTCATGGTTCATAAAAATGTGTCATATTTTTACTTTGGCATCACTGTTAAATAGTCCCATCTGAAAAGGTAAAAACAAATTTATGTGTGCCCATGCATTCTTTTAGACTAAACAATGTCTCTCTTTTATGTCTGTTTCCCAGATATACTTCAGCTATAATTAAAATCACATTAGTTTAAAACCATTACTGTAGGGCACCTGGGTGGCTCAGTCAGTTGGGCATCTGACTCTTGGTTTCTGTTCAGGTCATGATCTCATGGGTTGTGGTATCCAGCCCTGCGTTGGGCTCCACGCTCAGTGGGGAGTCTGACCCTCCCCTCCTCTAAAATAAATAAATCTTTAAAAAATAATTACTGCAATTTATTATAAGCCTTTTATCATTATAGAGTTTCTCATTTTACAAGTACAAAAGTACAAAAATTACAACATGTTATGATTTCACAAGAAGGCTTAAGAAGGACCGTTTGCTTTTGCAAACAACAACCAATTTTCCAATGCTGTCATATCAACTGGGTGTTCTACAGTTCAATTCCGTTCTAACACAGACAACCTGGAGTTAGTACAGACCCCACAGGTTAAGGGCTCAGTCCTACAAGATTGCCTCTACTTCGACACCCGCCACAAATGGGGTGTCCAGACTACGTGCACTTCTGCCTGGCCAACTACAATTTGGGGTGTTATCATGACCTACCCTCAGGTTCAATAATTTGCTAGATAAACTAATTAAACTTGGGAAAATACTATACTTAACAATTACAGCTTTATTATGAAGGCTACAACTCAGGAACAGGCAAATGGAAGAGATGCATAGGGCAAGGTTAGACAAGGTTAGGTGCAGAACTTCCATACTCTCTTCAGGTACACCATCCAGCCGGCAAATCAATCTTGTTACCAACTCGGAAGCTCCCCCCAAACCTTGTTATTCAGGAGTTTTTATCAAAGTGTCATTGCTAGGCATGATTGATTAAATCATTTGCCCTTGGTGCTTGAACTCAATCACCAGGGCCTCCCCCTCCCCTAAGGAGTGAAAGATAGGGGGTGGGGGGAGAACTGAAAGTTCCTTAAGCATAGTCAGCCCCTCTCTTGAAACTAAGGGACATCAAGAATCACTTCATTACCATAAACACAGGTACAGGGGAAAGAGACTTGCTATGAATAACAACACTCTTGAATCCCTAAGGAAATACCAAAGGTTTTAGGAGCCAGGGACCAAAAAAACCAAGTATGGTGGTGCCTGGCTAGCTCAGATCGTGGAGCGTACAGCTCTTGAACTGGGGGTTGTGAGTTCAAGCTCCACAATGGGTGTAGAGATTACTTAAAATTAAATCTTAAAAAAAAAAAAACCTTAAAAATTAAAAAAATTAAAAACCCAAATATGTATTTTTTATTAAACCACAAGGACCTATCTGGTCTTTTTATAGAAACGAAGGGATAAAAGCAGTAGCAAATGGAGGTGTCTGATGTTATTTGAAATTCTTATACTCAGAAGGCAAGAATTCAAGAATTAAAGGAATAAAAAATACCTTTGTTGGGTAGAATATCTGCCAAAATAGTAAGAATGGAAAGGATTATTTAAGGATTTATTCAGAATTTTTAAGTGTCAAGTTGAAATATATGTAAATGCTCCAAGCCCAGGGGAAGGAAAACAAGATGGTGTTACATACCTATATTAGAAGAATTGGGAGCAGTTTCTTCCTGGAGTAAGTATGTCCTGGATGTATTCATGAAGGAAATGAAAGCCATACCGTAGACTAGGAGAACTTCTGTTTAAAAATGTGGTAAGTTTATCACCTGAATTTACTGAAGAATTAGCATCCAGTATGTTCTAATGAAAATATTTATCTGGAAAGCTTTTTATTTTTTGCCAAGCATATTTCCTTCCTTCTACAACATTCCTATATCCATAAAATGTGTGTTCTTAAGTCTTTGGGCCAGTAGACTTGGAATAATAAGACCAGCAAATATATTTTCTTTTGAAGTGTGAGCAAATTACTTGTTTAAAGATCTCAGGTCTGTAAGGTCTGTAAGCCTTGCGCTAGACAAATTTATGACTAACTCAGAGTGCCATCTGGTGTTGAACAAATAGCATTTTGTGATAGATGTTTCCTAACCTTTGCATCCTGAAATATTCTTTTCGATCTCTGTGGAGAGGTTAATGTTGTTTTGCCCAGTCTTATTTTCTTTTTGTCAAAGGGAGGTTAAACTTGTATTTTTGTTCTTACTTTTCTTATAAATTGAAAGGGGGAGAATGAGTGGGGGAACTATGTTTTCAACTTTACTGGTGAATTTAATCATATTTGAGACTAAAAATTTACCTAATAGTATAGAGAGTTTTAACTATTGATGCAGATGAATAAAAGATGTGTCTTGCAAAATTTAATAGAGACACATAGCGAGTAGGTAAATTCAAGTTCATAATACAGTAACATTATTTCATTCAAACTAAAGACAGAAATTTCAGTGGTGTTTCAAAAAAAAAAAAAAAGCTATAGTGTTTAGTCGTGTCCCACCGAATCTCTCTTTATACTATAATGATTGATACAAAAGTGTGAGAGAACAATGCAATAGGAGTGCATCTAATCAAATTCCCTTAAACCTAATCTAATTCCTCTTTAATCTTAGAGGACTTCCCTGATCAACTTATCTAAAATAATGCTTTTACTCTGCTTAATTTTCTTCTGAGACATTTATCACCAACTGACTTTGTACATAGGTATATATGTATTTATTGTCTCCTTCGCTGTGCAAATGAAAGCACCAAAGGGCAGAAAATTTGTTTTGTTTAATGCTAAATTTACTTAAGAAACTATAGTTTTGGACGCTCCTGGCTGGCTCAGTCTGAAGAGCATGAAACTCTTGATCTCAGGGTCATTAGTTTGAGCCCCATAATGGGTATAGAGATTACTAAAAAAAATTTTTAAAAAACTGTAGAATTTTCACTATAGTTGCAGAAGTAAACAAAAATTTGTACATTTTAAAATTTGTACAATTTAAAATTTAAAATAGCAAAATTAATAAATGCCACAAAATACAGCATAAATAAATTTACATCGGAAATGTAATAACATTTGGTTAGAACAGTAGGCTGATAATTCTCAAGAAAAAAATTATGATGATCTTATTACTCATACTGAATTAGCTAATTTAAAATTTAATGGTCTACAATATAATATGGGAGAAAAGAGGGCAATCATTTAGGAAGACATCTAATCAAACTCCTTTCGATCTATTCTAGCTCTTTTTTTTTAATATAATGAAGCAGCTTATCAGAGAGGTCTTCTCTGATAATATTATATGAAATAGCTAAGACATCCTGCACTCCCTATAGCTCTTACTGCTTTATTTTTCTTCAGAGCATTTATCATCTCTTGACATATCTGTTTGTGTTTATTATCTGTATTCCCTCAAAGAAGGTAAGCTCCATGAAGGCAGGGGCCTCAACTATTTGGATCACACCAGATTCCCACGTTTTAGAACTGGATCTAGCATGCTGTAGATATTCAATAAATAAATGATAAATGCATGAATTATTTTGTTATATTTGAGTACAGAATATAATATTTTAATTTAGCAGTCCTTAAAACAAATTCATAGCAGTCTTCTGAAAAATAATATAATTTTATTATTATAATAGTTCATATGGTATAATTATCTCATTATAATTAATCTAATATTTCTACTCTGTTTCTAATTTACAAGTCATAGAAAAGAAAGTATTTGACTCTAGCATTTCAGAAAAGATAATCCTTTTATCATTTGCTCCTCCAAACTAGATCCTCTAGCAATTCCTATTTCAGAATGTGCAAAGTGTTTTAGAACCATTAGTAGTTGTCTGATCTCCTTTTAAATTGCAAAAAATAATGTTAAGAACACACAGTTTCAATATATACACATATCAAATTATTGTACTGTACAACTTAAAACGAATACAATATTATATGTCAATTATATCTCAAATACACATACACACATAGCTTATTACTCTTCATCATTCTTATCATTTAGAATTGGAATAAAAATGTGATGTTTTAGAAAGAGATTATGATTTTGTTATGAACCTGAAGTTATCTATACTGAAGTGGAAAGATGTTAAGCATATGTGAGATGGGTTTCAGAAGTAAGCAACTGCGTAATTCTCAAACTAAAAATCTGCTATTATGAATAAAACTTCAAGATACAAATTCTTTAGTGATAATAGCAAAAAAATTTCAGTGTGATGTTTTCCTTTCTTTCTATAATTCTTGTCATCATGTATATCTTATGTCTTTGTGCTTATCTGCCTTGATATAAAGTAAATTAATTTTAGTATAGGCTCTTTATGTATTTCATTGCATTTCCTATGTTTCCCCAAATCATTTTTTTTTTGTTTTCCCAAATAATCTAATTTTTAAAAAGTAACCCAGGGGTGCCTGGCTGGCTCAGTCAGAAGAACATGGGACTCTTAATCTTGGGGTCATGAGTTTGCGTCCACATTGGGTGTAGAGATTACTAAAAAATAAACTTTAAATGTAACCCCAAAAATAGAATAAAATGAAAATAGTATTTTTTAGAAAGGATACAATTATAACTGAAAAACAGTCCATACTCAGAAAATAATTTCCCACTATAAAAACAAATGAAGACTATCCAAATGAGAACAAACAGAGGATATTTATTAACAGTTCGCTATAGTAAGGGAGTCAGCACTTAGCACTTTGGCAGAAACTGAAAGGCAGACATGGGAGTGGGAAAGTTTTGTCGTTAAAAAAGAAAAAGAGACTTCGGGTGTGCTCTGATTGGATTTGTTGCCACGGGGAAGCTGGAGGCAGGCTAAATGGAGGCAGGACATCTCATATAATGGGACTGGGGAGCATATCTGGCTTTCTCTGGTTAATCCTAAGGCACAAGTGGGGGCAAAAACTGGGAAGCTGGCAGTCCTTAACCAAGTCCTGATTTTTTGGCTGTTTGCTGCAGAGTTGTAGTTTGGCTCCCTGGATTTGGTGCCGCCGAGGTTGTGAGTCAGAGTTCTATTGTCATATATAGCCCGGTCATTGTCCTTTTGTATATTCAGTCTCTCATCACTAAATGATGGGAGTTAAACTCTTGTTCGTGCACTCAATACATTTTATGTGCCCATCATATGCCAGGCACTGCAATGAATAATATAAATACTAGAGGGCAACTGAGATTGAATTTGAGGGATTAGGGAAGGCATACCAGAAGGTAAACCTTCTAACTCAAGGTTTCAACAAGAGTAAGAATTAGCTAGACAAGCGGGCGGTGGGGGGGAGATGGGGAGGAAGGGGACGGGGAAGAGCGCTCTAGCCAGTGGAGAAGAAGACAAAAGATATTACGTGCTTCCTTTTAAAATACTTTAATATAATCAGATTTGGAATTTAGCCATGTTCTTTCTTGTAATGTGCTGGTGAAAAAAAACAAGCATGAGTAGTTTCTCTGTTTCTGTATTTCAAACTCTGCATTGAAAGAGCAATCAAACCAACAAATCCAGTTTTGTCGTGTGCCTTACTTTTTCCCCCTCCTTTCTTTTCTTTGGCAAAGACTTTGGCAAAGTTTTGATTGACTTAGGCTTTGCTGCTTCCTCCTGTTGGAAATCCAATACTTCATTCTTTTTAAAAAATTCATTCTTGTGTTGTACCAGTAACCGACCAGATAGAGATGAGACCATCATCTTCCCTCACCCTCACTTCCAACAGATCTCTGATATTTCTTGGAGCATCCTGAAACAATTATCAACAGAGGTACAATTTGTGTGAGGAGACACATATTGTGTGCATTTTCATAGCTCAACTCAGTTCTGGAAAAAAATTGTGATGGTTAATTTTATGGGTCAACTTGGGCTAGGGCATGAGATGCCCAGATATTTGCTCAAAAATTATTCTGGGTGTTTCTGTGAGGGTATTTCTGGATGAGAACAACATATATATTGGTAGACTGAGTAAAGCACGTTGCCCTCCATAACGTGGGTGGGCCTTGTCCAATCATTTGAAGGCCTGAATAGAGTAAAAGGCTGGCTGACCCCCAAACTGAGAGAATTATCCTACCTGACGGCTTTCTTACTGGAACACTGGATCTTCCTGAATGACAGCATTTGAGCTGGGATATCAGCAGTATACATTTTGGACTTGTCAGCCTCCATAATCCCATGAGCTGATTCCTTATAAGAAAACATAAACATATTCTGTTTCTCTGGAGAACCCTAATACAATATCCAACTGTTTTATCAAAGATAAGAACATTGTTCAACTCTTCATTAGCTGTTTGTTCAAAATTACTTATGTCTTTATGGTTTCCCAAAAACAAAAGTTCAAATTCAATGAGCCTCGAATTCCTTTTCTCTATAAAGTTCCTGAACATTGCCAATCACTAATTATAGAAATCAATGAATCAAATCAGAATCCATTCTACAGGGAACTTTTACAGTGCTCAGTCCTTTCATTTTAAATTTTTTTTAATCTTTTTTTTTTTTAAGATTTTATTTATTTACTTGACAGAGACAGAGATAGCGAGAGCAGGAACACAAGCAGGGGTAGTGGGAGAGGGAGAAGCAGGCTTCCCGCGGAGCAGGGAGCCCGATGTGGGACTCGATCCCAGGACCCTGAGAACATGACCTGAGCTGAAGGCAGACGCCCAACGACTGAGCCACCCAGGCGCCCTCATTTTAAATTTTTTGAAAGATGTATTTATTTTAAAGAGAGAGGGAGCATGAGTGGGAGGGGCAGAAGGAATCTGAAGTAGACTCCACGCTGAGCAAAAAGCCCAACGCAGGGCTCGATCCCACGATCCTGAGATCTTGAGATCTTGACCTAAGCCAAAGGCAAGGGTCAGAGGCTTAACCAATTGAGCCACTCAGGCACCTCAGCCACTTCATTTCATTTTTTTTTAAGATTTTATTTATTTATTTGAGAGAGAGGGAATGAGAGATAGAGAGCACGAGAGGGAAGAGGGTCAGAGGGAGAAGCAGACTCTCTGCTGAGCAGGGAGCCCGATGTGGGACTCGATCCTGGGACTCCAGGATCATGACCTGAGCCGAAGGCAGTCGCTTAACCAACTGAGCCACCCAGGCGCCCCTCAGCCATTTCGTTTTAAAAGATGAGAACAGTGTGGCATATGGCATAGAGAAGTTGTCTGACCTACTAAAGATCACACAGTATTTGGAGGCAGAAAGCAGATTAAAACATTCATGTTCTAATTTCAAAGATTTTATTTATTTTATTTATTTGACAGAGAGAGACAGAGAGAGAGGAAACACAAGCAGGGGGAGTGGGAGAGGAGAAACAGGCTTCACTCAACCGACTGAGCCACCCAGGCACCCCATAAAGCATGTATCTAGTAGGGCATCTGAGATGGGCAGTGTGGACAATAGTGGTGAGAGAAGTCAGTACAGCCCTTTACGTATTCACAAAGAGAAAGGCTCTTTTTTTTTCTTATGATCAGTAATTTATTTATTTGAGAGAGAGAGGACACACAAGCATGGGGGAGGAGCAGAGGGAGAGGGAGAGGGAGAAGCAGGCTCCCCGCTGAGCAGAGAGAGCCCGATGCAGGGCTCGATCCCAGGACCCCGGGATCATGACCTCAGCCGAAGGCAGCCGCTTAACCGACTGAGCCACCCAGGCGCCCCGAGAAAAACTGCCCTTGATATCCAAGATCTAGATTGGCACCAACAGCTGGGCTGATATGTTCTTCTATCAGATATAGTTTGACAGACCATCAACATCAAATGCATGACTGCAATGAATTAAGACAAAACAAGACCACTCAGTACTCATGTTTGAACACATATGCCAAATGATCACTATGAGTCCTTTGCCAGTTACAGCTTGAACTTCACTTTGTTTCTCCCACTTGCTGGGTAAGACAAACTACAGACTTGCTGGCCAAATCTGGGCCTTGGCCGTTCTCATACAGACTTTCAGCTAAGAATGGTTTTAACGTTTTTAAAAGTTGTTTTTTGTTTTTGTTTTTGTTTTTTTAAAGGAAAACAAAGAAGAATATGTGAGAGAGACCATATGTAGCCTGCAGAGCCTAAAATATTTTCCATCTGGCCATTTACAGAAAAAGTTTGTCAATCTCTATCCTAGAGAAAATCAGGATACCCAATGATAAAATTACCTTTGCTTTCTGATAGGATCCAATACAAAGCAAAGCTCCACATCCTTGAATGCTCCCCAAAATTACCTAATATGAACCCAAAATCCTATAATAAGTCCTGTTTAACAACCTGTTACAGAGATACTGCACAGATACCAATAATGTATGGTCTTTCTTATAGCAAACAGTCAATAAGTCCAACTTTGTTTTTTGTTTTTGTTTTTTAAGATTGTATTTATTTATTTGACAGAGAGAGACACAGCGAGAGAGGGAACACAAGCACGGGGAGTGGGAGAGGGAGAAGCAGGCCTCCTACTGAGCAGGGAGCCTGATGCAGGGCTCGATCCCAGGACCCTGGGATCATGACCTGAGCTGAAGGCAGACACTTAACAACTAAGCCATCCAGGTCCAACTTTGTTTGACTAATAAATGTGTCAAGAACAATAGTCAGCAAACCCAGAGTCAGCCAAATCCCATATATCACCTGGTTTTGTATGACGGTAAGAATATTTTTTTTATAAATTACAGGGTTGTTTCAAAACAAACAAATGAAGAAAAATATGTGACAGAGACCACATGTGGCCCACAGACCCTAAGGTATTTACTGTTCAGTCCTTTACAGAAAAATTTGCCCAGTCTTGGTCAAGAACTGTGAAGAGTCATATTCTATTGTACTGGCAAACTGACAAGTTAATTTGGAACAGTTTCGTGGATGATGACAAAATTATATATGAAATTTCTGGATCAGAGATGAAAGGTTTATTACTGAAAGCAGTAGCCAGAGTATCAGCATATTTGCTTTGGTTTCCTGAGCCTCAATTCCCAAAGGGAGATATAGAAGGCCAGATGATACCAGCATCTTCAATGGGTGGCTTTACAGGAGAAGAACCCAGGGCTGAGGGTCAAGCACTTTGTGAGCAAGCAGCAAACATGATAGGATGATGCAATTAAACCAGTTCTCTTCACCTGGGGACTGAGCAGTGGTCATGTTGCAGTTACCTTGACATATTTAATTGCCTATAGGACTTTCTACAGCAACTGTTCAGGATCAAGAGATGGATAGATAAACCTTACAGTCTGACATCCCTAGTAAAAACATTCAGGGATGCTCAGGACCCCACACTGTGCTCCTGGTGGTCTCTGTTTGAAGGTCATGATGGAAGTGAAGTTTCCACCAAGATTCAGGGTAAACCTTCACTGCCGCAGACTGGCAGCCTTGCCTCTCTAGTTTGGACATCTGAAATCTCTTGTGTCTCCTTCTGGTGAACGCCCTCATGCCTGGAGTGGGTGGGTAAATTTATGCTTAACTGAGCTCTGATATTTTATTGAAGTCCTTCACATTGGGTTTTCTTTTCGTTTCATTTTGTTTCTTTCCTTAGGAATAGTCTCCTGGGATCTTTCTGTTATTTGACAGATTGGTATTGTTCCTTAGTGAAACTGTTCTTGCTAGCCTTGTAACATTTTCTCCTGTGGTCTGTCTGCTTGTCTAGTTGTTTATTAGCAGACAAGTCTATAGAAAGAGGACAGGCAAAGATCTGTCTATCCTCCAGCTGGCCCCAGGGTCAGAGAAGCTCAGGTCTTTAAATCAGCTTTACCTTGAGTCTCCATTTTTAAAAATTATATAAAGACTTCTTCATTAGTCTTGTCTTTGTAACCCTGCTTTGTGTAATTTCATCTGCTTAGAAGCAGGAGGTTTGTCCAACCTGAATTTGGTGACAGCCTTTGGCCAACTTGCAGAGATAGGAGGTAACAGAAGTATCATCTTTAGGGAACACTGCAGTTATAGGGTCTCCTCAATTGAAAATTGCCGCCCTCATGCCAAAACATTGCTTCCTTAATGTTTTCACACTGCAACATTAACTCGTATGCTTTTCTCTCTAACTTGCACAATTGTACCAGAAACATTTGGAATTATACTAGCCACTTTAGCTACATTTGACAAGAACAAGATTGTTCATTTAGGAGGTGCTTTGGAACAGAAAAAGGAAGAAACCCTGATGAGGAAATTGTCTTACGTGTGTACAAAAAAAAAAAAAAAAAGGAACTTTTTTACTGAAGGTAGAAAACACCCCCTCCTTCATATCCATACTTTGAAGATTAATAAAGGCTGGCTTTTTAAATTGTATGGCTAAATAAAATTGTCAAGGGCCCAAGTTATTCTTTAAATTAACTATAATAAAACTCGTGTGTGTGTGTGTACATGTTAAAATGGTATTTCTATATAAATTCTCTCTTGCATAGAAAATATAAATTAGCCTTTTACAGTGGTAACTCCATATTTGTCTGAAGCTGGCTCCTTAACATTTTGTTCTGTTTTTCTCTCTCGGAAAATGTAAAGATTAACTGATGGCTCAAACAAACAAAAACATTTAGTTTTAATGTGCTCATCCTAGAAATATCTAGTCCAGATAAAGGAAAAATCTAAAAGAAAAAGCAGTTGTCAAATTCTTACTTCTTGTTTTGTGAACCCTGAAAAGCATATTTACTGAATAACCCTTGTTACATAGTTACAAGACAAAATGACAAAGCTTTAGTTAGTTCCAAAATAAAGGAAGAGCTTTTGATATGATTCAGTTTTTATATTTTAATTTACTGTATAAAAATTACGCCAACACAGTATTTTGTTTGTACAGGACTAAGGTTAAATTTTTTATGATTTAAACTTTCTAAATTTCCTATGTTGGTTTTATAAGTTAAATAAATTATCATTGTTTTTATAACATGACTAAAATTACTTATATGTATGTGTTGTACATATATGTGAATATATAAAATATATGAAAATATAAATATATATAAAATGTATATTAACTAAATGAAATGATAACAGATATCTTTTCAAGGATTAAATATCATGAATAATTTTTTAAAATATTTTATTTACTTATTTGAGAGAGAGAATGAGATAGAGAGAGAGAGCATGAGAGGGGGGAGGGTCTGAGGGAGAAGCCGACTCCCCGCTGAGCAGGGAGCCCGATGTGGGACTTGATTCCGGGACTCCAGGATCATGACCTGAGCCGAAGGCAGTTGCTTAACCAACTGAGCCACCCAGGCGCCCAAATTTCATGAAATTTTTATAATACTACAAATAATAAGGATATAATATGTTAGCTAAAATTGTAAATTCCAGATCCTTAAATAATTTTAAGACTTTATTTTTTTAAAGATCTTATTTATTTGTCAGGGAGAGAGAGAGTGAGCCCAAGCAGGGAAAGCTGCAGGCAGAGGGAGAAGCAGGCTCCCCACCAAGCAGGGAGCCCGATGCAGGACTCCATCCCAGGACCCTGGGACCGTGACCTGAGTGGAAGGCAGATGCTTAACTGACTGAGCCACCCAGGCATCCCTAATTTTAAGACTTTAGACAAATGGTTAACTAACTAATCTTTTGATGCCTGGGTGGCTCAGTCGGTTAAGCTGCCAACCTTGATTTTGGCTCAGGTCATGATCTCAGGGTCCTGGTATGGAGCCCCACATTGGGTTCCCTACTCAGCAGGGAGTCTACTTCAGGATTCTGTCTCCCTCTGTCCCTGCCCCCGCTTGCTCACACCCCCCCCCCACACTCTCTCTCTCAAATAAATCTTTAAAAAGGGGAGGTATTACTGCTTATCAAGATGTTAATTTTAAAATTTTTTTATTGTTATGTTAATCACCATACATTACATTAGTTTTTTTAATTTTTTATTGTTATGTTAATCACCATATATTACATAATTTGTTTTGGTGTACTGTTCCATGATTCATTGTTTGTTCATAACACCCAGTGCTCCACGCAGAATGTGCCCTCCTCAATACCCATCACCAGGCTAACCCATCCCCCCAGCCCCTCCCCTACATCATTAGTTTTTGATGGAGTGTTCCATGATTCATTGTTTGTGCATAACACCCAATGTTCCATGCAGAACGTGCCCTCTTTAATACCCATCACCAGGCTAACCAATCCTCCCACCCCCCTCCCCTCTAGAACCCTGTTTGTTTTTCAGAGTCCATCGTCTCTCATGGTTCGTCTCCCCCCACAAAGACGTTAAATTTAATATGATGTATACATCTTCAAGGCCTCTTGAGGTCTGAACTTCATAACCTTCACAGCACCACTTCTGCCACAATCTATTGGTCAGACATCCTGGGGGAGAAGAGGTGCTGCTGGAACAAGCTATTGCAGGTGCAAGTGAAAGCTTTGAAGATGTAGGCCACTCCTCTGATGCCAGAGAAATGCTAAAGCAGTACTATATTGGTGGTGTGCATCCGAATGACCTTAAACCTGAAGGTAATAGCAGGGACCCTTCCAAAGATGCCACATGCAAATGTTGCTGGTCACACCGGATTTTGCCCATCATAGGCACTATTGTCTTAGATTTCCTGTATTGTTACTACACGTCAGAAAGCAAATCCTGAGATTGTGTGGAGTCAGAAAGCATATCCACTGGGGGCACCTGGGTGGCTCAGTTGTTAAGCGTCTGCCTTCGGCTCAGGTCATGATCCCAGGGTCCTGGGATCGAGCCCCTCATCGGGCTCCTTGCTCGGCGGGAAGCCTGCTTCTCCCTCGCCCACTCTGCCTGCTTGTGTTCCCTCTCTCATTGTCTCCATCAAATAAATAAATAAAATCTTAAAAAAAATATATTTAGAAAGCATATCCACTGGAAGTACGAGCTAGAGGCTTGTTTGGAGGCCTCACGAGGCCCTCTTCTTGAATCCTGCCAGGTGTGTGCTTTCCCCCTTGGAGCCCAGATGGTTGGCCAGACATCCACCCCAGAACTGGGGCCAGTGTCCTTCATCTCCTAGAGCCTTACTCCCAAAGCACCTGCTGATTGTTCTGTGTCCCTGCCAGTGCCCCTCTCTCTGCTGGCTTCCACTCGCCAAACTTTGTTTTATAATTACAATCCATATGTCCTAGTGACCATCGTCCTTTGGGGAAAATGTCTGCTTTCCGATACTTAGAATGCACATTAGACTTTCTTAACAGGGCAACACACTCTGGTTTTGAAACTTTTCTTTTTCCATTTTTCTTTGAGATAAATATATATATTTAAATAAATAAACACATATACACATGTATACTATATTAATATACATATTTTAAGGCTATTGTTAAAAACTTCAAATATCAGTGCACCTTGGTGGCTCTGTTGGTTAAGTGTCCAACTCTTGATTTCAGCTCAGGTCATGATCTCAGGGCTGTGGGATCAAGCCCCACCCACATCAGGCTCTGTCCCTCTCCCTCTGCTCCTCCCCTCGCTGGCTCTCTTCCTCTCTCTCTCTCAAATGAATAAATGAAATATTTTTAAAAACTTCACATGTGTTAATTATTTCTATATATATTCATTTGTGCCTAAATACACACATATATCAAGGTATATTTAGGAATCTTATATTGACAATAGTTATGCAAATAATGTACAAAAAGAGTAAAGTTAGAATATGGGTGTTTTTTTTCTGTAAGAAGATTCAGTTATTCTGTGCCCAAATTAGTAGATGTTCCCTTTGTCACCAAAGTATTTGTTAATTCTTAGTGCTTTATCACATATTCTTAAACAGTTTTGAAGAGGTTCCTCTTTACTTTTGAAAAAATTCAGCCTGCTTCTCCTTCTCCCTCTGTCCCTCCTCCCCACTTGTGCTCTTTCTCTCTCAAATAAATAAAATCTTAAAAAAGAATAAAAAGATGTACCACTTTCTCCTGATTGCTAGACATTTATTCTATAGGAGAATTCAAACTGAGACTTGTTAGGAATTCTTTGGAAGCTGGTGACTGGAGAAGTGGACAGCTTTCACCCAAGACAAAGAAACAAGACTAGTTTTCCAATTTTTTTCTGGTTAATTGTCTGCGTTCAGCTTTAGGACTAATCTTGCCTTTCATTGTATTTTGGAATGAACATCACTGAACTAATACTAGTAGTATTTGCATGGGATTTAAACACAAAAAATGCTCTACACATTTCTTTAACTGTTATAAGCAACAAATTACTAATGTCATATCTCATTACATTGAGTTTAAAAATCACTACCCTCAAACTCACAATTTATCCTAAAAGAGACTGTCTGGTCATTGCTATAGACTGAATGTTTGTGGTCACTCCCTTTTTCCTTCCACCATGTGAGTATACAATGTGAAGACTGAGGTCTATGAACCAGAAAGCAGCCTCTCACCAGACAATGACTCTGCTGGCATCCTGACCTTGGATTTCCTAGCCTCTAGAACTATGAGAAAGAAATCTCTGTTATTCATAAGCCCCTCCAGTCTATGGCATTCTCTTATAGCAGCCTGAATGGACTAAGTCATTGTTTGTGTATGAAATAAAATTAAGTATCATTTGAGGGAACTACTGTTGATTCTCCTAATCTACTCATCAAATCTTGAGTTTGTTGAACTCATCTATCCATTTATTAATTTAACATTTTCTAGGAGCCAATAATGTGCCAAATCATGTGCTAGACACTAGGATATGATGACACAGGTCTATTGCCCTTCAGTTTTGCAGGAAGAGGCAGGCAAGTAAATAACGGCTGTCAAGTAATAGTGGGTGCTCTGATACAAGTATGATTAGAGAGTGTGGGAGATTAGAGAGTAGTAAGTTCTTTGTAGTATGTTTTTGCAGTGAGACCCAGGAAAATACCACAGGGATGGGTGCATTTGCACAACAGACAAAATTTCTCAAATTAATTTGCAAAATGGCCATAGTTAGAATAGGAAGCGAATCACACACTTTTATATCCCTCTGTATTGCACATGATAAAAATGGATCCCTTTTGAAGCAGGTCAAGGTATTTGGTTATATCAATACAGAAGTTGCCTTCCCACTCCCTCCTTTCTGCTACAGTACAAGGAATAAAAAAATTATGGGCCCCACGGGGTGATTGTTTTAAGGTATGCAGGCCACAGTATATTGTATTTATATCATTGTTTCCAGCATGGCAAGGACACCCTTTAGCCTTCTGAGTGCCAATAAAGAATCAAGTAATCCTAAAGTGTTCTAATCCTGACAGTTTGGAGTTTGTGTTTTCTAACTTTTTCATTAGCATCTTTGAACAGGGCCATTTAAACCTACCTCTTTGGGGCTGGCAGGGAGAAGTGGCCAGGATGGAAAAAGTCATCCTCTAAGGAATTGAAGTGGAAGATCCAACATTTACGATATTTTGATGATTTGCTAGATGCTTTCTTTCATCTTATTCTCATACTAACTCCTTTTCTCCAGTAACCAATTAATGCTTTGAGAAGGTATGTATCGTAGCCAAGGTCAAACAACAGCTAACAAATATAGGTATCCGGGATTGATCTCCTCCGGGCTAGGTCATTACCACTATGTGAATACACTAAAAACAAAACAAAACAAAACACCCCCAAACTAATCCGCCCCCAAACCGCACCCTTCTAAACGGTTTTAATAAGATCACTAAGACTGAGAGGCCATTTAATGGGTCCCATTTAGTTGGTAAGGTAATCCGAGTGTTTTGCAAATCTGCCAAACTCAGTTCCTTCCAAAGGAACGAGCCGAAAGCCTTTGTCCGCAAAGCGGGTCGGCGGTCACTCGGTGCGTGTTCAAGGGACGCAAGCAAGCGGCTTCCTTGCAGGTGCGCGCGCACCTGTCGCTAGCCGCGTGCGCGCTGCGAGGGAGGGAGGTACGTGTCCGTGCGCGTGCGCCAGGCAATATTCCCCGTACGTGCGCCGTACGTGGGCGCGGTGTCCCTGCGCTCGGAGTTTCGGGCCGACAGTCGGCCCCGTGCCGAGCGGAAGTCTGGGAGGGGCGTGTTCCTGGGCGGTCGCGGCTCCCCCTGGTGGTGGCCGTGCAGCGCTGGAGGCGCGCAGTCAGGCGTTCTCCGCGGGCAGCCGGCGGCGGGGCCTTGCCTTCTAGCGCGGGGTCCTCGGCGGCCTGGGTGTCTACTGCCCCAGCTGCTGTCGTAGGCGAGGACGGCTGCTAGTGCGGCTGCTGTTGGTTCGCGGCGGCGGCGGCGGCGGCGGAGGAGGAGGAGGAAGAGGGCGAGGCGACAGGGGAAGAAGGAGGCAGGCGCGGCGGCGGCGGCTTCGCCCGGGGCGGGCGGCGGCGGCGAGGGGGGGGGAAGATGGCGGACGTGCTCAGCGTCCTGCGACAGTACAACATCCAGAAGAAGGAGATCGTGGTGAAGGGAGACGAAGTGATCTTCGGCGAGTTCTCCTGGCCCAAGAATGTGAAGACCAACTATGTAGTTTGGGGGTAAGTCCGGCGTGGCTGTGGCCTGGGGATGGCCGGGCAGAGTTGGGCGCCCCCAGGCGACCTCTTTCCTAACCCCTCCCCCCGATTCCCTTTGGGGATGGAGAAAAAAAAACGGGTCTCTGGGTAAAAGTTTTCCTCTAGAAAAGAAGTTACACTTTTAGGTGAGGAGGGAATAGGAGGTGCGTCCGGAGTGGTCCATTTTCCTTAAGTCTTTTGGGACGCCAAAGGGAAAGGTACCAAGGGAGTTTCTGGACTTTTCTAGTTCATTTTTGCCGGTATGTGTCGAGTGTTAGTGTGTGTAGGTGCAGAAGAGGGCACACCGTCCGGTCCTGGAGACGTCTTTTTGTGTTCTTCAGTTTTTTCTTTCGCTTCGAGGCTACCATGTGTTCACTATCCCTGCTGCCCCTCGCAGCCCTTGTCTGTTTCTTTTCCCTTCGTAATTCCCTCAAGAAGAGAGAAGGGAACCGACTCTGTGAAGTTAGAACGGGAAAAAGATTTGGTCACTTTGGAAGAGTCCTCAAAACCCGTGTTAGAGGGGGAGGCATCCTCAGGGAGAAAGTTACTGGTGAAATGGGGTGAGCTCTGCAGATCTAAGTAAGATACTGATGGTGGTGGGTGATTTTAGGAAATGTGTTTTAAAGAGGAATGTTTTGGAACGTTGATCTATGCGGGGTTTTCTGAATTGAAGTCATTAAGGAAAATATCTAGAAATAGGTCCTGTAATCGTTTGGGGCCTTTTTAGTGATGTTTCTGTCATTGGTATTTCATTTGGATAATTAGAACTTTGGGCCAGAACTTCCATACTCATTTGAGTGGGAGCACCAGGCTTTGTGATGGAAAGCTAGGGAAGATTTAGTTTGTTGGTTTCTAGTTTTTTGGCCTTGAGGGCTTATGATTTGATTAGCTTTATGAAATGTTGATGCAGTGACATCATTCTGAGTTTCCTGGATTTTGTTCTTTCACCCAGAAGAATTTGCACAGACACAGTTGTATTTGATTGGAATTTTAACTGATTTGTTTTTTTCTTTAAAAAATGGTTAAAGAGTAGTCACAGTGTAGGGTGGTTCAGTCTGAGAAAGAGAAAAATTTCTTAGCATCTTGGTTCCTGACTCAAAGGAGGTTAACTTAATCAGAGTAGATGAGATAAAACAGATTACTTGGTAAGAATTGCATTCTGGCCCTTAAGAGAGTAATCACTTCTAGCTTGGGGTATTAGAAAAGGTTTCATAGAAGTGTGTTTGGGATGTAGATGTGCTACAAATTTTTCTTGAACAACTGAGTAAGCTTTAAAGAATGGGTGAAGAACTTGAGGGTGACATGATGGGTTAGGTCTTAAAGGACATGCTTAAGGGCATGAGAGCTGGAAGGGAAATGTTTTGATAGTTCAGTGAAGCTGGTAGTGAAAAGGGACTGCTTAGGATCGACTTCAACTTTAACAACAGTGAATTACACTAATAAATACATTTTCATTTCATTTATTCATCTTTCTGCATGTGTACATATGTCCAGCTTTGTAACTGTAAACAATAGTTATCCTTATTGCCTGCTGTACGTTGTGTTACTTTGCTTTTTTATATCGTTTAAAAAACCTGGTTACCTGTATATCCCATTTCATAGTACAAAAATTGGTAGTGATATATGATTTGAAATATGTCAATTTAGAGGAAAAGTGGAAATGCAGGCTAGAGAAATGTAGGTTGGGGCTGATTACTTTGGGCTGTATTCAGATGAATTTAATACATTGACATTTTTAGGTGAGGATAATGTAGTAGGAAGGGTGAGATTGGACACTAATATTGTTGAGCAAATAGTATTATGTGCTTTCATTAAAGAGCCTGCACCTCTAAACTGCATTGTTTTATCACAGGTAGAATTCAGTATGGTTTTACATCATTTGTTTAATTTGAGGGATGTCATAAGAATTATACCTCTGAAATTCATTGTTGTGTTTACTGTAAGAATGTTGTTAAGGATGGTGTTTAGCAGTATCTTACTTAGGAGACATAGGATAAATTTCTTCTAAGTTTAGCACTGGCAGTAGTTGTGCTTCTCCTAGTCAGTTTGTTTTCTCTTGTGGATCCTCTCCAATCTGTAAATGATTAGATTTCTCTCTCTATTGACAAAGACTAGAACCAAATTTGGGCCAAATTCTAAAAAATGGAGAGGTGTACCTTAGAGGATGAATATGGTATGCCTTCCTTCTTGCTTTTTGTCATTGTCTACCTTTGTGTTCTGTTGCTTTAATGACAGTTCCACTTACTAAATTTCATACTTCATGGGTATTTTTGTTAGTCATGTTAAATCCATTGTTGGGTAGCAAAGTAAGTATAGATAAATTCATACATATAATTAAGTCCAAGGAGTTGAATTAAAATTGAATAAAAATCTTGTCTTAATTATTTCAGGACTGGAAAAGAAGGCCAACCCAGAGAATACTACACATTGGATTCTATCTTGTTTCTACTTAATAATGTACACCTTTCTCATCCTGTTTATGTCCGACGGGCAGCTGTAAGTACAATTCATTTTAAAACTTTTTTGATTTTTTTTTTTTTTTTGGATGGTAGGTATCATTTTGTCATTGTGCACTGAAATAAAGTTCTCAGACACCAGTCTTCTGCAAGGGAGAACAGCCCTGCAGGGCCGCTCAGATTGGTGTCTGAGAAGTTTATTTCAGCACGTTTGGCGATCAAAGAGGGACCTCTTCAGGACTCAGTAGAGTCCCCATCCACAGTGCGGACAACATCATTTGGCATGGATCACTTCCCTCATGGGTTTCAAATCAAGAGTAAAAGGTTTGTCATTATGAAGGTCTACTGGAGGGTCAAAATTAGATCACTGTGATTTAATGATTTAATGCAGATTTTTAAATCTATGACTTTCAGGTAAAACATGGGCACTGTTTACAAGAACAGAAGTTTTGAAGGCATTTGTAGGAAAGTTTTAAGAAATTCATAAGCCTGTGGAAGGACCCTGATATTCAGAACTCTAGTTTAATCTCAAGACTTTTTGGGGGGCATCAAAAAGAATCAAGATTAACAGACAACTTAAAAAAAATTCAACTTTTAAATAGTACAGTAAACATTTTTAATACTTTATTGACAAACTCATTTGTTTTCAGTTTTGCCTGCCTTCAGCATGTCAGTATTTGAACACTGCATTTGTGAATATGAAATAAATATTCAGCATCTAATCCATATAGAAGAAGTAATATATAAGGTGAAACTACTTGGGATTTGAGAAATAGTGGGATAAAAATAACGGTGTTTCTATAAACTTATGTTACCTCGTCTTAAATCTTTAAAAACTTTTTTAGAGTTAGGCAGGGGTGCCTGGGTGCCTCAGTTGGTTAAGCGACTCCCTTTGGCTCAGGTTGTGATCCTGGAGTCCTGGGATCGAGTCCTGCATCGGGCTCCCTGCTCAGCAGGGAGTCTGCTTCTCCCTCTGACCCTCCCCCCCCTCATGCTCTCTCTCTATCTCATTCTCTCTCAAATAAATAAAAACTTTAAAAAAAATAAAAACTGAATTAGGCAGTAATTAGAATCTTTTGTTGGCTACATCATTCATTTTGTGGTAATAAAGATGATCCATCCACTTGGTTTAGATTTAGAAATTATATTATTGGGAAATGGTGGTAGCATGTAACTGATGGCTGTAATAGTTACCTTTCTTCACATAAGATTTAAATCTTTTGTTTTTCTTAAATACTTCACAGATTGAAAGGGCAGAATTCTATAATTCTAGGGTTCTACAAATTTTGTTTTTTCCTCTTTTGTGTTATTTGCTCTTTCTTGTGAGCAGACCATTTCTGAAATACTTTTTCTTGAGCTATAGCTACTATTTTAGTGAGTTGACTTGTATCTTTCTCAGTTGGCTGTATTATGTCCATAATACATTAGTAACCAAATGATGAAGAGTGTTATCAGACTTAGAAATAGTAATTTAAAGAAAATTAACTTGGGTGCCTGGGTGGCTCCGTCGTTAAGCATCTGCCTTCGGCTCAGGTCATGATCCTGGGGTCCTGGGATCTAGCACCACATCGGGCTTCCTGCTCAGCGGGAAGCCTGCTTTTCCCTCTCCCACTCCCCCTGCTTGTGTTACCTTTCTCGCTGTGTCTGTCTCTGTCAAAAAAACAAAAACAAAACTTAAAAAAATTAAAAAAAAAAAGAAAATTAAAATCTTTTAACTATTTATGATATACTCCATGTAGACTAACTTTTAAAAACAAGCGCACAAAAACCTGTAGGGTCTTAAATGTTTATATTCCCAGCAGAAATTAAAATTTAGCCTGCCCTTTAAAAAAAAGTTAATTTTAAGTGATTAAGTATAGTTTATTTCTATCATCAAGGACTGTGTGCAGAATGGTGCAGTAGTCAGTATAAGATAATTAGCCAAAGGATTCTTGTTACTTCATTTTTGCTTATATAAAGTGACAAAGGGATTTTAATTTATAATCTTGCAGCCACCAGTCATTCGTGTACTCAGTTGTTGTTGATATTATAAAAATGATAGGAAAATTGTGGTAATTACAGGATTCATTGAATTCATGGCCCGAAGATGACTTGGTGACTAAAGTATACAGTTTTGTTTTGCATACCTCTTTACAAACTGCTAATGTAGGAGATTAAAGGAAAATATCCATTTTACCAAAATAGATGCACTATCCAGGTTTAATTTTTTAATCTTTTCCCCTTCCTTACAGAATTTGTATACACTCAGGGGTAAGAAACAAATGTGTAATGTGGAAAGTAAACAACCGCCATTAATGGTTTCCTATATAATCTCCTAAGTTTTTTCCCATGCTTGAATAACACATACCTATTGTTAATTATGAAAACTTAGGTAGTTAGTGTATTTTGGAGTTCAAGTAGAATATTTTGAGGAATTCTGTTTTGTGTTTGAGGCAAAAAGGCACTTGGGAATGTGTAAAATGAGCAGGCAATAGGACTAAAAAGATAATTGCCTAAAGCATGCGAAATGTCATGAGTAAAATAAAATACTTAAGGTAAGCCAAGGGAACAAAAAAGATTGGAATTGATATTTTGAAGAGGGATGGATCATTGTTTCATTTCTAATGGTTTTTTTTTATATATACTTGAATTTCAAGAATGAATTATTAAAGTTAATATTCTTAAAATTTTTCAAGACTTTTATTGGGTTTTTTAGCCTAGTTCCGGAAAGATAAGATCCTAAGTAAATGTTACTGAGATACGTTGGAGTGAAATTCATACATTACATAATGTTTGTCTTTATTATGTTTCTTATAATTGTTTTGATAACTAATTTAAAATTTTGACTTCAGACTGAAAATATTCCTGTGGTTAGAAGACCTGACCGAAAAGATCTACTTGGATATCTCAATGGTGAAGCATGTGAGTAATTTTTAACTTGCTCTCACTCTTAAATAGCCATTGTTTCTTTCCTTCCCCTGTGAAATGAGAAGCAATGGAAAGAGAATTTGTATTTTCACTAAAAAATTAACGTACCAGCAACATATGTGTGCATATACTGTCCATTCTTTTCTGTTGTGAATGCAGTATTTTCGCTCCTAAGGCCAGTCACCACTTCTTTGTCTATAGATTCCATTTCCTTTCACACTCTGAAAGACTTTGCCTTTGTGAATTGTTGGCTTCCCTTTTACATCATCATCTTTCTTCTTTTCTCTGCATTCCCTTTAAAATGCATACTGTAAGATCTCTCATTTAAAAACAGTTTTTTGACCCCACATTCCTAGTATCTACTGTCAAATTTGTCTTCTCCTTTTTATTGCAAAATTCTTTGTTAACAGTTGTATGATATCACTGCCTACTTCTTGAATCCCCCACTCTAATCTGACTTTCCTACTCACCATCTCACTAAAATTACTGTTGTAAGGTCTACATTGACTTAGGGGTTATCAATTCCTTAGGGGTTATCAATTCCAACTAAAGGAATTGATATATAATCAACACTGTTGATTACTCCCTTTTGGAAAGCCTTTCTTCACTTGGCATCTAGGGCACCACACTCTTGATTCTCTTTCTATTCATTGTCCATCTCTTATTTTATTTTGCTTACTTATCTTCAGCACTGACCTATTCCTAAGCTCAAGTTGTAAATCCACTGTCCACCTCTTTCCTTGGATATATAATAGGTATGTGAAATTCAACATATCTGAAATAGAATGCTGATTCCCTCCTTCTCTTCACCCCTTAAACAAAACTAAAATAACAGGTCTGGTCTCCCAGTATTTCCATCACAGTAAATGCTTTCCCCTTCATGGAGTTGTTAAGGCCAAAAACCCTGGAAAAAATCTTTGATTACTTTGATCAATTTCATGAACAAGTCCTTTTCTTTAACTTTAAAAGTATAACAGTTTCTTAACCATTCCACTCCCACCCTGTTCCATTCTTCCCCTTTAGACTTGCATAGCTTTCTTAAGGTCCCCACTCTATAATACCTCTTACAGTCTTTGCTTACCCATTAGAGTGACCTGTTTTTGAAAACGCATATAAACTTGATTGTGTCACTTACCTGCTCAAGCCCATCCTGTGGCTTCCTGTCGTACTTAGAATAAAGCCCACACTCCTTATCCTATCCTGACCTACGTGATCTTGCTTCTGCCTAAATCTCTGTGGCCTCATCTTCTTGCAGCCTTCCTTTGCTCGCAACAGTCCAGTCTTGTTGGTTCTTTTAATAAACTATCCTAACTTTTCAAGCCTTTGTACTTGCTGTTTTCTCTATGTTCAGTTCTGTTTCTCTACATTGTCACGTCTTTTTTCTTACCACCTCATTCACATCTGTGCTTAAATCTTCTGTCAGAAAAAACTTACCATTCTAAAATACAGGATAGCAGTGTTTTCCCACATATGCCCATGTATGTATAGCATCTTCCTGATTTATTTTTCATCAAATCCCTTACATTGACTTGAAATTACATATTTGTTTACTTATATATTGTCTGCCCCACTAGAGGATAAACTGTAAGAGGGCAGACAGTTGTTAAATACCCAGCATTTTAGAACAGTGGTTAATAGTGGGTGCTTACCTGTATAAATGAGTAATCATTAACTTGCTGTCTTAAAAGAATATGAATATAAAGAGGTATAATAAATTGATCTATAATGTAAATTGATGAGTATGAATAAATGGATATAATCTTAGAATAATATGAATAAATCAGTATAAGACTGATTGGTCCTAACCTTCCTTGGGTGGAGTTTACTACCTTTAAGTCATTAATAGCTGTCTCATCACATATTGTGCTCCACGGCTTTAACAGTAAGATTGATTTGCACAGTCTCTTGCATAAAGGAAAGACCATCATCAAGAGTCTTGTCTTTCTGTACTGTCCTCACTGAACATTCAGCAAGCTCTTATGAGTGGTTATTCTTTTTTTTTTATTTATTTATTTGAGAGAGAGAAAGCGGGCGCCTGTGCACGAGTGGTAGGGAGGGGCAGAGGGAAAGGGAAAGAGAATCTCAAGCAGACTCCTCCCTGATTGCCTAGCCCAAAGTGGGACTCCATCTCACGACCCTGCGATCATGACCTGAGCTGAAATTGAGATTCGGACGATCAACCGACTGAGCCACCCAGGCGCCCCTTGAATGGTTATTCTTAAAGGCATTGTACTCAGTGCTATACAAAATGCAAAATTCGTGTCCTGAACATGCTTACCATCTTGAAAGATAGACTGATAAAATAAGGGTTAAAATCCGGGGAGAGGATTGAGGCGGGATTCTAATTCTGCTGTGGGGGGGATGGAGTTGAGGAGGATAGGCAAAGGCTTTTTTTTTTTTAAACCATATGGTGCACTTGTTAGATTTTTTTTGCTTCAGAAGATCTGGTATAGAGTCTAGGATTCTCTTTTTTTAAAAAAGTGTCTCAGGTAAGCTTGATAAATAGGCTGGTTAGTGGGGGAGAGTACTTTAGGGCAAATAAATGGTTTTTCTCTTCAGAATCCAGAAAAAAGTTCCCCTTTACTCATCCATGTCATTATCTGTAGTTTCTTTAAGACAAAAAAATTTAGTCATCAAGTATATGACTTGATTTTGTATATGACCAATTTTATTTTATTTTTTTAAAGATTTATTTTTATTTATTTGACCGAAAGAGCCAGAGAGCACAAGTGGGGGAGATGGGATGGCAGAGGAAGAAGGAGAAGCAGGCTCCCTGCAGGGAGCCTGATGTGGGGCTCTATCCCAGGACTCTGGGATCATGACCCAAGTCGAAGGCAGACGCTTAACCGACTGAGCCACCCAGGTGCCCCTCCTTTGCTATTTTTAAAACAAATTGTTGAATTAATGGTTTAATGAACAAGTTGAGGAAATCTTAAGACATTCCATGTTCTTAGACAAGAAGACATAACAGCTTAAAGATGTCAGTTCATAACATAGATTATATATTTAACATAATCCCAATAAAAATCTCTATAGTTTTTCTTGAGGGAAGGGTGGAATAGACATGATGATTCCAGAATCCATTTGGTAAAAGTAAGTGTCATAAAAGTTTGGAGAAGAGCAATGAGAAAATACTATTCTAGAGTTCAGAACTTATTATAAAGCCCTAATAATTTAAAAAATGTGAATAAACTGATAGAACAGTGTTTTATCTGTTAAATATTAAATTATGTGAATTTGACACAACTAAAAAGATAGGTCAAATCAGTGGGGGAAAGATAGGATTATTCAAGTAATAGGTTGGTAAAAATTAAAAAGTTCTGTATTATTAAAAAAAAAGACCTGACAAGTTGGGAAAAAATACTTCAACTCATCACAGTGAAAGGATCAGTCTTACTGATAATATGAAGTGGTCCTAGAAATACATGCATAAAAGACCAACAACCCAATAGATTTTAGTCGTAAAATTCAAAGAAAAGGTGATGAAATCATACGAAAAATGTTTATTTCACTCAGAATTATAAATTGAAACTGTACAGAGATAGCATTTTTTTTTTTACCTCATTGACAAAAATTTATCAGTTTAATAATACACTTTTGAGTCTCTGAGGAAACCGATACCCTAATATATTTTTAGTTGTAGTGTCAATTGATACAACTCCCGCTGAAGACATTTGGTAGTATCTGTTACTACAAAATCAACCCAGAAATCCTACATCTGGGACTTTATTCTAGAGGTATATTTGAAAATGAATGAACAATGTGTCATTGTTTGTAGTGGCAAAAACCTGTTAGAATTGAACTGCCCGTGGGTAGATAGGAAACTAGTTAAATAAATTGCAGTTAACCCATACATTAAATACTATGTAGATTTAAAAAGAAAGTTAAAGAATGCTCCACATACTGATATGTTGGAGCTCTATTGTTAGGTCAAAAAAGAAAGGTTCAGGACAGTGTGTATAGTATGCTACCTTTTTTGTTAAAAAAGGGGAAAAATAAAAGCATAACTTTGTATTTCTTGTAACTACAGAAAGAAACTAGAAAAATACATGAGACTGTCAAATAGTTATGTAGGGTGGTGAGAACCAGGTGGATGGGGACTGGTACATCCTTTTGTTAGTTTCATTATTTTGAACCATTCAAAAATTAAATGATTTAATTTAAAAAATATTTTTTACCAACTGTGAATAACTAAAAATTGCATTTTTTAAGGTGAATGCTAACTTAAAGCCTTTTCCTTTATACATATCTTTATGTATTTATGTTCAGATACATTTTATGTGCATGTGTGGTAATTAACATCAGAGTATATGTTCTTTGAAGTGACCAGTTGATTTCAGTCAGATTCTAACAATAATTTGTAAGCTAAATTATTAAAGATATTTGTCCTTTTACAGACTTTTAAATACAGATTAATCTTCTATAATGTTTTTATAAAACTACTTTAAAACTTTTTTCCCGTGGAAATCACTGTATATAAAGTAAGAAATAACAAATATTGAGCATTTCACTTGTAATAATGTCAAGTGTGTGTGTTCAAATATTGATCTTCTCACGTAAATCTTTTTAACCCTTCAGCAACATCAGCAAGCATAGACAGAAGTGCCCCTCTAGAAATAGGTCTTCAGCGATCTACCCAAGGTACGTTTTGTCACATATTTATATTGAACTTTCAAAAACTTACTCCAGAACTATGTACTTACTTACTTTTCTTTTCTTAAAAGTGAAACGAGCTGCAGATGAAGTTTTAGCAGAAGCAAAGAAACCACGCATTGAGGTAATGGGACTTTATTTTAAATGTGAATTGTAGTATTACAAAATTGGGTTTGTATATGAATAAGAATTCTTTTTCATAGTTGTCCTAGGAGGTTTTTTCTGGAAAAATTGTTGTAGTATAATGAATGTTTGATTAATAGTAGCTTGAGCTATAGTTTGAGATCTCTTACATAAGCTGTGTGTTGGACAAATCATTTTCTTTTCTTTTATATCCTTATTAATGAAAGTGTTGGGCTAGGTCAGGAGTTGGAAAACTTCTTCTGTAAGTGATCATATAGTAAATATTTTAGGCTTTTTGAGCCGTTTAGTGTCTGTCCAACTATTCCACCCTGCTGTTATAGTGCGGAAGCAGGAAGAGGCAATACATAAGTAAACTGACAAGGCTGTATTCCAATAAAATTTTATAACACAGATGGTGAGCCTGCCCTTCAGTTGTAGTTTGCCTACCCTGGAATAAGATGGTGTGAGAATTTGCTTCACTCTTAAGAACTGTGAACATGAAGTGCTTATTACAGTTATTTCTTAAAATACTGGTGTATATTAGGGGGTACCTGGATGGCTCAGTCAGTTGGAACATCCTCCTCTTGGTTTCAACTCAGGTCATGATCTCAGGGTCGTGCACTCAGCTGGAGTCTGCTTGCGATTTTCTCCCTCTGCTCCTCCCCCTCCTTGCGTGTGCCCCTTCTTTCTAAAATAAATCCTTAAAAAAAATACTGGTGTATTAGGTTGCATGTTTTTTGTAGTGTTTTATAGCCAGCAAGTGGAATACTAATATTGGTAAATAAGGATAGTTCACATGAAATAGAAGCTGTATAAGAAATGCAGTTACCTTTAGAAAGAAAAATCGTTCAACAGCTAGAGTACTGCATAAGAAAGTTAGGCCTTAGAAATTAGCTATTTATTTAAAATTTTTAACAAGCCCCAGATCAATTACATATAAAGACAGTGGAAGATTATGTACTAGAGGTACAACTTAACATCTAAGAAATGACTGAACTGGTCCATGTATCAATTAATAATATAGAAATAACACTTGTAGTCATCACTAATGTTAGTATTACTGGAAACCATAAATCTTTTCCTTTCACACTTGTATAAAAATCAAATAGTTGTACCTTTTGCGTGCTACAGAAACAGCAAAGCATATGTAGTTAAGGATAAATGGTAGATGTTAAAGGGACGGTATCGGTAAGTATGTTCTATATAACCATTGACAGAATTTGATGCTAAAACAGTACAATTTTATTTTAATTAATTATAAAACAATTTTAATTAAGCATACTCTGAGACATGGACTTGATGTTTTTTAGTTAATGATCATAATGATAATTACCTCATTGTTTCTCCTCTGTTCTGGGTTACTTTTGTATACTTTATGTATATTAACTCATGTAATCCTCAACCACAACCCTCTGAAGTTGGCGGTACTGTGCATGTCATAGATGAGCAAACAAACCCCTCAGAGAGAGTAAGTTACTTGTTGATGTTCACAGAACCAGGATTGGAACCCAGACTATCTGGCTTCTAGCCATTCTACTATATATACTGACTACAAATTTTGTAGCAGTAAAACGGAAGTTTTCACCAGCTCTATCTGTATGAAAGAAGGTTGTGACCCAATGTGAACAAAATGAGTGAATTTAGACACACTACTTATTTGGAAAAATCTGAATTTACAGTTTGATGATTTGAAATAAATCAAACATGACAAAAATGCTAATTTGCTAGGATACCATTAACTTGAAACATCAGCAAGAAATATAATAAAATGCTTTGCAGAGTATTTATAGAGTTAAAATGCTTTACATAAACAGCTATGTTACATAAACAGTTTTCAGTTCAGCGTATATATATTGGGAACCTGCAAGGCACTGTGCTAGAAGAGAAACCTTGAGGGCAGAGATTCTGATCTAATCTGATTAAAATTTAGGCTGCAGTTGTCTTTAAAATCAGTAGTTTCCTAAGGAACTTGAGTAATTTGTGTTATACCTTCATTACAAATGGCTAAAATTTAATGCAGTTTGCTTCAATACTACCTTTGCCTTCATGTCAGCAAAATGTTTTTTTAAATGATAGGTTAAAATGTTTTTTTAAATGATAGGTTAAGCGCGCCTGGGTGGCTCAGTTGGTTAAACCACTGCCTTCAGCTCAGGTCATGATCCCAGGGTCCTGGGATCGAGCCCCACATCGGGCTCCCTGCTCATGCAGGAAGCCTGCATCTCCCTCTGCCTGCCGCTCCCCCTGCTTGTGCTCTCTCCCTGTCTCTCTCTCGCTCTCTGTGTCAAATAAATAAAATCTTTGAAAAAAAATAAATAAATGATAGGTTAATATTAGAGCATGAATTGGATGGAGCACATTGAATATACTGCTTTTTATACAATATCATATTTTGTTAGCCATAGACACTAACCCTGTTCCTTAGTTTTCTCATTTGTTGAATGTGGGCATTGAACTAGATCAAGTTTTGTTTTTAACCAAACACTTTTCAGACTGAATTTTATTTGAAATTCTAACATGCGGGTTAGAGAAAAGCTGAGCTACCAGGGTTGAACTCGGAACAGTGGCCCATGAGGCACTTTGTAGGAAATGCCTAATGTTCTAAGGAACATGCTTTGAAAACATTCAAGTTTCACTTCTGGTCATCAGAAATCCTGATGGATTCAGGACCTGGGGCAACAGGTGCAAAAAACTATCTCCAAAATGAAATTTTTGACTGTGGTGAAGGCTTTTCATAAAATTTAGTGATAAATTTTCCTGAAGAGAAGGAATTTATTAGTGGTATAATAACTGTATGAATAAAAATAGATATGATACATTATGGGAAGAACGTTTAATCATAGAAAAAAGTTGCTGAAGCTCTTTGGTAAGCTTTTAATCAGTTCTACTCTTATGTGATCCAACATGTATTTATTATTGTTGTCTTTGTGTAACTAGAAGTAATCTTAAAATCAAGCTGACTTAAGGCCAGCAATGCTTGGCATGTTATAGGCAGGAACTTACGTAAGGAAAAGTTACATGTTTTTTTTGTTGTTGCTCTACAAGTTAAATAAAAATGTGCAATATTCACTAACCAGTGCTTATTTTCAGGATGAAGAGTGTGTGCGCCTTGATAAAGAGAGATTGGCTGCTCGTTTGGAGGGTCACAAAGAAGGGATTGTACAGACTGAACAGATTAGGTAAGATTTTCTTTAGTAGAAAGTGTTAATTGTATATGGAAAAGGAGATATTAATATGTTACCCACATTTACCTTTACCTCTTGAATTTATTATGTGCTTCTGTGCCCTAAGTTCAAAAGAAGATGTGTGGGCATGTTTTATGGTAGGGGAGATTGAAAGTTAAGTATGCTTTCCGGAAAGCCTTCTTGGTTCTATTACCACATTGATCTTCCCTTTTTTAAAATTACTCCATAACCAAGCCACTCATTTATTTTGTGATCTCTTGTTGATTTATAGCAGAGGTCAGCAAACTTTTTTTGTGTAGTGACACATAATTAAATACTTTCAGCTTTGAAGGTCACATGGGGTTTTTTTTCGTAACTAATGCTTGTGGTAGGGAAAACAGTCTATGATTGCTTCATTCATAAAAGAATTGGCATGGCTGGATTTGGCTTGTAATATTTTGTTGATCCCTGATTTTTACTATAATTGGAATCACTTCATAATTTTTCCTTGGCACAATATAATGCTTTGGAAGTTCTATCCAAACTTAAAAATTCAGTGCCTATTTTTAAAAGCTTTATTCAAGATGACTGACATAACAATAAGCTGCACATATTTAAGTTGATAAGCTTTCACGTATGTATACATCTGTGAAACCATCATCATCATCATCACGATAATGAATATAATATCACCCCCATAAATTTCTTGTGTACCTTTATGATTCCACACTTCTACCTATCCCCACATCCTTCCCTCTCTAGGCAACCAATTATCTGCTGTTACTATAAATTAGCTTTTTCTAGAGTTAAGTATAAATGGAATTATTTGATACATACTTTTTTGGGGGGGTCTGACCTCTTACTTAGCATAATTATTTTGAGATTCATCCATATTGTTGGATGTATCAGTAGTTCATTCTTTTTTTATTGCTGAGTAGGTTCATTCTGTTCCATTGTACGGACGTAACACAATTTGTTTTCCTAGGCAACTGTTTATGGACGTTACACTTGTTGCTGTTTTTTGGCTATTGCAGCTAAAGCTGTGGTCATTTGTGTACAAGTTTTTTATGGACATATGTTTTCACTCCCACTGAGTAAATACCTTGGAGAGGAGTGATTTAATTGTGTACTGTTATAGATCTACAGTTTGAAGAAATCATCAAACTGTTTACAGTGATTGTATCATTTCACATTTCTACCATCAATATATGAGTCCTAGGTTCTTCACAGCCTTGCCAACACTTACTGTGATCAGGCTTTTCAATTTTAGCCATGCTAAAAGGTAGAAGATGGTTTATCTTGCACTTACCACATGATTAATGATATTATGAGCATCTTTTTGTGTCCTTATTTGCTATCTTATATCATGTTTGGTGAAGTGTGTTCAGATTTTTGTCCATTTTTTCTTATTGGATTGTTTTCTTATTACTGAGTTTTGAAAGTTTGTTGTATGTCCTTTTCAGACGTAGGCTTTGCAGATATTTCTTCCAGTCTGGCTTGATAGGAGAAGGATCTGCTTCTAGAGCTCACTCATGTGGTTGCTGGCAGAATTTAGTTCCTGACAGGTTGTTAGACTAATACTTCAGTTCCTCAGGTTTTATCTAGAGGACTCTTGGTTCTTTGGTTCTTGGTTCTTGGAATATTTCACAGTATTACAGCTTGCTTCATTAGAGTGAGCAAGCAAGAGTGCAAGAGAGCTGTCAAGCAAGATAGAGGTTATTTTTTTTATAGCCAAGTCTTCAGAGTGACACCCTGCCCTGTCACTTGTACAGCATTCTATTTGTTAGAAACAAGGTTCAGCCCCTACCCCTACAGGAAGTGGATTACACATGGGTGTGAATGCTGAGAGGTGGATATTGTTTTAATGGCTGCCTACCACAATCATGATGTATTATTCTTTTTATTTATTAAATTAGATTTTTAAAAATTTATATAGAATTTTGTACCAATGTTTTTGAGGTCTGTAGTTTGCTTATAACGTCTTTGTCTTGTTTCCTATCAAGATAATTCTGGTCTCAGAATGAGTTGGAAAGTATTTCCTTTTCTTCAATTTTCTGGAAAAGTTTGTGTTAGAATTGGTATTTCCTCCTGCATTTGGGAAAATCTATTGATGAAGCCGTCTGTACTATAGTTTTATTTATTTTCATATATTTCAGGTAAAGTTTTCAACTGCATATTCAGCTTGTTTAGTAGTTAATAGGTCTATTCTGGTTCTCTCTCTCTTCTTTGAGTGTTTCTTTGAAAGAATTTGTCCATTTCATCTGCATTGTCAAATTTATTTGCGTAATGTTCATAATGTTCTTTTAAGTTGTCTAGAATCTGTAGGAATGTCCCCTCTTTCATTTTTTGATATTAGCAATTGGTGTTTTCTGTTAGTTTCCTTATTGCCTGGCCAAAATTGACCAATTTTATTGATCTTCTCAAAGAACCAGATTGGGATTTTCCTCTTTAGTTTTGTTTTTTTTTCCTTCTTTATTGATTCTTCAATTTCTGCTCTCATCTTTATGATTTACTTCTGCTTACTCTGGATTTAATATGCTGTATTTTTTTATGGTTTCTTAGAGGGAAATCAATAACCTCAGCTTCCACTCTAAGTACTGCTTTAATGGCATCTCATATTGGTATGTTGTGTTTTCATTTTCATTCAGTTCAAAATTACTGTCTTCATTTCCCTTTTGACTTCTTTTACTCTTGGATTGTTTGCAAGGGAGTTATTTAGTTTCCAAATACTTGGGATTTTCTGGAGATCTTTGTTATTGATTTCCAATCTATTCCAAAGTGTGGTTATATTTTATATGATTTTGAATCCTTTGATAAGTATTAAAACTCAGTTTTTGGCCCCAAATAAGGTCTGTTCTATAGGCACTTGAATTTGTATTCTGCTGTTATTTTGGACTGTCTTACTATGGTCAGTATGGTTGATAGTGTCAGTAGAGTCTTCTATATCCTCACTTGTTTTTTATGTTGTATTATTAATTATTGAGATGGAATTATTGAAATCTCTGGCTGTGGATTTGTCTGATTTTCTTTGCATTTCTATCAGATTTTGTTCTCTGTCTACTTTGAAGGCCTGTTATTAGGTGTAAATGTTTAGGGTTATGTTGTCTTGATGAATGAATCTTTTTATCATTATGGGGTGACCTTTATCTCTGGCAATATTCCTTATTAAAAAAATTTACTTTTTCTCATATTCACCTAGACACTCCTCCAGCTTTCTTTTGGCTTATATTAGCATAGTGTATCTTTTTACCTTTTACTTTTTAAGAAACATTATGGTAAAAAACACATAACATAAAATTTATCATTGTAATATTTTAAAGTGTGTAGTTCATTGTCCTAAGCACTTTCATATTGTGCAGCCATGTCCAAAACTCTTTTCATCTGAAAACTGGAATCCTTTTACTTTTAACTTATGTGTCTTTATAGTTTAAGTACTTTTCTTGTGTGTGTAGATCTTTTATACTTAATGTGATTATTGATATGGTTAGTTTTAGTCCATTTTGCTTATTTTTTATTTCTCTTTGTCCTGTTTTGGGACTTCTTATTTGGAATAAACGAATATTGGTTGTAATTCTCTTTTTTCTTATTGTTGTTGGCTTATTACTTACAAGTGTTTTGTTATTAGTGTTTGATTTAGGGCTTTTACTATGCATGGTTTATAGCATCACAGTCTCCCTGCAAGTGTTATATTCACTACTTCATGTATTGTATGGGAACCTTAAAATGGTATGCTTATGCATGTGTTGTAAGCACCAGTATGCATTGTTCTTTTTTAAAGTGTTACCTTTTAAAGAGCTTTAAATAATAAGAAATAACTCATGTATTTACAGATACCCATTTCCATTGTTCATTTCTTTGTTCAGATCTATTTACCAATTTTTTTCGTTCTTCCTGAAAGATTTCTTTTAACGTTTCTTCATTTCTTTTTGAGCAAACCTGCTGGTGATTAATTCTTTCAACTTTTGTATTGCTGAAAAGCCTTTATTTTGCCTTTTTTTTTTTAAGGAATTTTTACTGGATTCCTTTTTTTTTAGATTTTATTTATTTGAGAGAAAGAGAGAGGAAGCAAGCACGATCAGGGGAAAGGGCAGAGAGAGCAGGAAGAAGGGCAGAGAGAGCTGGAGAAGCAGAGTCCCTGCTGAGCAAGGAGCACAACTCAGGGCTCAATCCCAGGACCTTGAGTTCATGTTTTGAGCTGAAGGCAGATGCTTAACCAACTGAGCCACCCAGGTGCCTTTTAAGTTACATCTTTTTAAGTACAGATCTTCCTTGACTTAAGATGAATTACATCCTGATAAACCCATCCTAAGTTGAAAATATTATAAGCCGAAAATGCATTTAATATACCAAACATCATAACTTAGCTTAGGCTACTTTAAATATGCTTAGAACACTTTCATTAGCCTACAGTTGGGCTAACACAAAGCCTATTTTATAGTAAAGTGTTGAATAGCTCATGTAATTTATTGAATGCTTTACTGAAAGTGTAAAATAGAATGGTTGTATGAGTACAGAATGATTTTAAATGTATCAGTTATTTATCCTGGTGATTGCATGGGTGACTGAAAGTTGTGGCTTTCTGCCACTGCCTGGCATCATGAGGGAGCATCGTACCACATACCACTAACCTGAGAAAAGATCATAGTTTGAAGTATGGTTTTTACGGAATGCATATCACTTTCATACCATTGTAAAGTTGAAAAATTGTAAGTCAAACCATTGTTAAGTCAGGACCATCTGTACTTTAAATGTTACACCACTGCCTTCTCGATTGCATTGTTGCTGATGAGAAGTCTGCTGTCATCCTTTATTTTCTTAAATTTTTAAATTTTTTAATGAAATGTGTCCTTTTTTTCCCCTCTGGGTACTTTAAAAGTTTTCTCTATTACAGGTTTTGAGCTGTTTAATTATCACATAACTTGGCCTTTTCTTCATGGTTCTTGTGCTTGAAGTCCATTGAGCTTTTGGAGGGAATTTTTGTGTTCATAATTTTTATTGAATTTAGAAAATTTTTGGCCTTGTTTCTTAAAATATTTGGGTTCTTTTTTTTCTATTCACTTGATAGTTTCTATAGTTGTGTCATTCACTAATCTTTTCTTCCATAATTATAGTTGTGATGTATTTGTAGTCTCCAACATTATATTTTTTTTATCTCTGCAAGTTGGTTAAATATATAGTCCATGTCTCATTTAATTTGTTGAATATATAGAATAGAGTTATAAAAATACTTACTTTAATGTCTTTGCTAATCCTGCATCTGTGTCAATTTATAATTGGTTTTGATTTAGATTTCTCCTCATCCTGGCTTGTATTTTCCTGCTTCTTTACATGCCTTGTGATCTTTGGATACTAGACATTTTGCATTTTACCATATTGAGTGCTAGGTATTTTTGTATTTTTCTAAATTTTCTTTTGGGATATAGTTAAATCACTTGGAAACAGTTTGTTCCTTTTATGTCTTGATTTAAGATTTGTTATTTGGGCAGTGTTCAGTTAGGATAATTATTCCCCACCATTGCCTACACAAAACCATTCTGAATACTCTACCTAATGCCCAATGGATGTGAGGTTTTCAGTTTGGCTGGTGGGAACAGGAACTGTTCTTCACCCTCTGTGTGCTCTGGGTATTATCTCCTCTAATTGTGTTGGATGATTTCTATACCTGACTTTTGTTTTCTCATAGTCCTGGGCTAATCAGTATTCTCCTGGAATACTTGATGGGCATCTTCATTGCAGCTCTTTCTTCTCAGGTACTTAGGCCTATGAATTCCAGCCACCTTGGTTTTGCTGGACTCTAGCACCATTTCTCAAATCAGGTAATCCACTCAGTTTTGCCTGGATTTCCTCCCTATGCCATTTTGAAAACTTACAACATGGTTTCAAACTGCAGCATTCATAGGGCTTTCTATCTGGTTTTCATTTGTCAGAGATCATTGTCTCTCATTGCTTGATACCAGGTATTTAGTAAGCTACTGTTCTATGTATTTTCACTGGTTGTTTAGAAGCAGGAGGGATAATCCAGTCCTTGCTACTTCATTTTAGCTGGAAGTAAAACTCCAGTGATTGAAAGTCCAATTCACATTTGATTATGATTTAGAAAAGTATTTGAGTCTGATTTAAGTTATGCTGGTTTGCTTTAGAACTTAAGGAAAAATTGCACAGCATTATATAAAATGAATCGAATACTAGATGCATACTGAGCATCTGCTATAAAGTATCTTCATACCTTATATAAACAAACTAGTATACTATATAATACTACCATATTTAAACCTGCAGGAATTCCTGTCCTTTTTCCAGATGTTGTTTAAACGTATTTCAAGATTGTCACCTTGTGATTAGAGTAATAATTTTGTCAACTGTTAAGGTACCCAAACCCTTTTAATTTTTTTTTTGAAATATTTTATTTATTTATTAGAGAGAGCATGAGCAGGGAGAGAGGGAGAGGGTGAAGCAGACTCCCTGCTGAGCAGGGAGCCAGAGAAGTGGGACTCAGTTCCAGGACCATGACCTGAACCAAAGGCGCCCCTACCCAAACCCTTTTTAACTCTTTCTCATTTTGTGAAAAACGACACTAAACTTTGTGTTAAGTCTTTTTTTTATAGTTCTCAAAGTATAGCTCCTGTTTGCTATTTTGCCTGTTACTTGAAAATCAGGTAAAGAAAAGAAAAAACTGCAAAATATGGTTTAATCTTTCAGATAGTAAGAGGAATATATGTTGATATGGCATATAAAAGCCTTCGTCACCTATAAAATGGGTATGTTATATACATTATGAAGGTTTGAAACCTTGAAATAAATTTCAAGGAAAAGCTAAGCTTTGAATTCTTTACAGAATGAATTTTTCACACACAACCCCCCCCCCGGTGGGGTGTGTTTTTGTGTGTTTGTATGTACAATTTGTGTGGCTAGAGAGGCATTGGCAAATAAAAGTCTGAGAAAATGTTAAAGAAAGCAGCTATATTAATGGGTTCTTCCTTCCGCGGGGTTGGAGGGGGAGATAAACACAAGTGCAGGGATTTTTGTTGCATTGACCCTTCTAAGAAGTTACTGATTTGCTCATGGAGTAATAATGCTACATGGACTCTTGATCTTACATGATTATTAAATACCTATTAAATACCAAGTATGTAAGTTTTAGATAAGAAGAAAATCTTAATTATTGCCACTTTTAAGGTTATTTTTTTACCAAAACCTATAAATGTAACAAAATATATTTATGATGTGCTCAAGAGATCTTTGCAATGAAAATTTAAAAAAAGGAAATTGCTTTCAGGTCTTTGTCTGAAGCTATGTCAGTGGAAAAAATTGCTGCAATCAAAGCCAAAATTATGGCTAAGAAAAGATCTACTATCAAGACTGACTTAGATGATGACATAACTGCCCTCAAACAGAGAAGTTTTGTGGATGCTGAGGTAGATGTGACACGAGATATTGTCAGCAGAGAGAGAGTGTGGAGGACACGAACAACTATCTTACAGAGCACAGGAAAGGTAAAGTATTTCACTCATTCATTAGAGTGAGTATGTGTGTCTAATCTGTGATTGGTTATAGAATTGGCTAAAATTTGCTATTAGGATCAATTTTCAAGTTTTGTCTCTGAAAGATCAGTAATAATGTAGATGTCTAAGTGGCCGTATTTACCGTTTAGTGGTTGGTCACCGAAGAAGCTGATGTAAATGTCTGAATCACAGTGCAAGCCCCTTGATTTGCACCTCATTTGTAAATCCAGCGAATAGCCCAGTTTTCTTGTTGATCAGATTTTTGCTTTAACTTAATGAGGAGGGGATGGTGATGGCTAGCTGTGTGGTCATTAATATCGTTATTAATTTTTTTCCCCACAAAGTAGACACTTAAGAAAATCAGCATTCATTTGTGTATTTTATACATTATATCCTGTTGTGTGGATGTAGCAGTATTTATTCTTTGTTAATGGTGTTAGGTGGCTTATTTGTTTTTGTAGCTATAGGATTGTGGAATTTTTTTCTCTCCCTTCTCCTCATTTCCTCCCTTTCTGTCTCCCTCTCTCTCTATTCACAATTACAAGTAATGCATTAAAAAAACATCGTCGTACATGTACTTTTGTGCATTTATGTGTATACAACAAAAATATAATTCCTAGAAGCAAATTTCTGGTTAAAGGAGTTGTGTACTTTAAATTTTGAAAGATAAAAATTTGAAAGATAGTGGATGTTTAAGTATCTTAATGCATCTCCAGAAAGATTGCTTTGGTTCTGTTTCATTTATATATTTTCATCTGTCTTTCCCTCACCTCCCAATTTTCTCTTAAGTGTTAATTCTCCACTGATGTGCAGTTGTTAATATGTTATGGTAAGAGAGTGTGTAGAAGAATGTGAGGTTACCAATGAAAGTGAACTTTAACTTTGGTCAAGGCAGACTGGTTTTATTTGCAGATTCTGGATTCTGGTCTTAAATTTATTGTGCCATATTAGTAGGAATCGGGTTACTTGAAAAGAGTACATGAAGGAAAGAATTTTCATCCTTTTGTACTTTGTTATATTTTACAAAGTACTTGAGGACAAGATTAGGAATCATTCCCCAGAGCTTAGAATTATAGAGAAATCTGAGAATATAAATAAACTTCAGTTTTTGTATTTACAGTGATCTGTTGATACTCATTTTCACTGCATAATATGGCTGATAGTTGAATATTGCAACTGCTAATGTTCTACCAATGTTCATTATGATAGCCAAAAAATTTGAATCTTATAGTAAAGGTATAAAAGATACGTGCTATGCTCCATCTTACTTTTGGACCAAACATTAAATTTTCAAAAAACTGAGATGAACAGTTTTTTTTGAGCTCTAGGTGGCAGGGTTTTACCATTATTTCAAAACTTAGTGCTTTCATTTAAGTTAGTGTTGTTGCCATCACAGGGTAATTTAAGAAATAAATTACAGTTTAAGAATTGTTTGGTAGCTAGGTTTACTTCTGTGATCATTAACATTTTTAAAAAAGCAGAAACAACTGTTTTGAGTGATAGTTTTTCTGTATATGGTTTTCATTTTCTGAACACTAAATAAAAACCTTTTAGGTACTCAGTCCTAATAGAACCTATGATTTTAGATAGATCTTCATTATTACCAGGGATTAGGGCCTTCTTACTTTCTAAATTTCTAGAATAAAAGGTTCATGAGAAAAATAAGTATGTTTCTTTACAGTTATATTATTATTGCAGGCAACCCACATAAAGCAACCTGATTTTATAATGCCATTAAGGATATACTTTTAAACTTAAATAAGTTGTTCCTTGTTGAAAAGTTGATTAAAAGAGATCATTAAAAGGAAGATAATAATCACCTTTAATTCTTCCACACAAAAATCTCTGATAACATGGATTCTTCTAGATTTAGTGTCTCTTGCTCTATATTATTTTTAAAGTATGAAATTTGATTTTCATATATTTTCAGTGATTTTCATAGTAGGATTAAGACTTTGTTTGCATTTGTTACTGTGTTGACTTTTGTACTGCTGTGCAGAAGCAGTGGTTTGTTAACTCCTGGCATCTTGGCATCAATCAAGTTTTTAAAAATACTTCCCAATTTAAAAATCTTTTAAAAGTGTACAGTAGCTCCTAACAAACAGTATTTTAAAATTTTCCACATCTCATATAAATTACAGCAATCTGAGATTAGCACTGGAGTTTATTATATATATATAATATATGTATATATATGTGTTATATATATTATACTTAGAAGTATAGTAATTGATTTCTTTAAGAATGGGGAAGCCTCTTGTGACAACAAATCTCATTTTTATTCAGTAACTTGTTTCCTAGCTACATATTTGAATAGATGCAGAATATGAATATATTTATAGCCAATTAAACAGTTTAAGTAAAATAAAAATAAATGAATAACAGTGTGTTTATAATAATTTGGTTTGGGGATCAATTTTTAGTACTTCGATTTTTTGTGTGTGTATAGTAAAGAACACCTCAGTGATGTAGTAGGGAATAACTAATAGGAAAAAAACAGTCTGAAATTGTTTATTAAACAAACTTACTGCCTTGAATACTTAATTTTAAGTGGGCTAATTAAGATCCATTTATATTTTAGAATTTTTCCAAAAATATTTTTGCAATTCTTCAGTCTGTAAAAGCTAGAGAAGAAGGGCGTGCACCTGAACAGCGACCAGCCCCAAATGCAGCACCTGTGGTAAGAATGTGTTACTGCTTATATATTAATTTTAATGAAAATGACTCTTGTCAGTATTGTAATTTTGAAAACATCTCATCTTAAAGTTTTTAAATCAGTAGCTTTTAAACTTTTTGCTGCTTCAGTATTCTTGAAATATGTGAAAATCTTCCCCACCGTTAACACTTACACGGTGAGATCTCACCTCACACAAGTTAGACTGGCTGTTATCAAAAAGACAGGAAGTAAGTGTTTTCAAAGATGTGGAGCAAAAGGAACCCTTGTGCACTCTTGGTGGGAATGTAAATTGGTGTAGCCACTAGGGAAAACATCATGGAAGTTCCTCAAAAAAATTAAAAAATAGAACTGCTGTATGAACCAGCAATTCTACTTCTGGGTATTTATTTGAAGAAAATGAAAACACTAACTTGAAAAGATATATGCATCTTCATGTTCATTACAGCATTATTTACAATAGCCACGATATGGAAACAAGTGTCCCATTGATGGATGAACAGATAAAGAAATTGTGTTATATACACACAATTGAATATTATTCAGCCATAAAATATAATGTAATTTTGACTTTTTGACTACATGGATGGACCTTGAGGGCATTATGCTAAGTGAGATAAGTTAGAGAAAGACAAATACCTGCGATCTCTCTTATATGTGGACTCTAAAAACAAAACAAGCTTTACACAGAGATATAGACAGAGATATAGATACGGTAGTTGCTAGAGGTGGAGGGTGGGTGAGGAGTGTGAGAAACAGGTAAAGGGGGTCAAAAAATAAACCAACAACAACAGTAACAATTTAAAAAACCCCAAGCAACCAAAACAGAAAAATAAAGTTACTTAAGCAATAATTCTTAGCGACACACTTGGGTTAGAATCTGAAAGGGGTAAATTAGGAAAAGCCCTCTGAGAAGTTGTGTAAAGTAAGTAACAGACCTATTCATTGTTGCTTGGGAGAATCCTTACCATTGTTAGAGATAAAAATCCCTATTACAGTCTGTTTTGGGGCTTTTTCTGAAATCATTGGTATCTGTGACTTCCTGGTGGATATGTTGTGTTTCTCCTGATCCCAGATCATTTGGTTCTTTCATGGTACCTTAGTTTTAGCCATTTGGAGAGTTGACTGCCTCACTCATTGAGTTGCCATTTAGGACCCCTCCAAAGTAAATTTCATGTATGGCATATAGCCTGTATTTAAATTTAAACTCAAACATGTCCTCCAGTTAGGTTGAAAATCCTTCCAGCTAGTTTCATATAAATCAACAAAGGAAATAAATGTAGGTAAAATTGTTTTTATGTTATATAGGGTTTTTTTTAAAGTATATTAAAATTTGAAAGTGCACCAACACAGTCTTTGCAAGATCTAGTAGTTTTGCTTGTTCATAAAATCATTGGTATTTAATTCTTAAGAGGTAGTAGACTTTTATTGGTATTTAGGTTAATACTTTGAGTTGACTTTCCAGCAAATACTTAAGTGCCTACTCTTGTCAGGCAGTGTGCTGACAAAAATATAAGAGATACCTGCCCTCTTTGAGCTTAAAGTCTAGTAGGACATAGAGATGAGTAAAAAAAAGTAGTGAGACAAATGTTGTGATGGTAAAACACAGGGTGCTTATAATTATGAATTGATTGATTTGAATAGCAATTGGTAGGAAACATGTCAGATCTTAAAACATTTAAACCATTATCCTTGTGATTGAGTTTTTCCTGTATTTCTGTAATCCTTAAGATACATAAAAATCTTAATTTTGGCCTTTAGCTATAGTGTATACCTATTGAGTGTCTTAAATTAACTATCTTTCTATCTTTTGTCTGGATTAAGATGTAGGGTAGCATCCTGTTGTAACAAAATGAAGAGTACTTTAGTTTTTCTGAATACCATGAATTTCCCAAGCAGTTTTGGGAATGTTCTTTAAATATGCTTTTTTAGATTATTATAGACTGAATTTTACTTTTTTAAGAATTTTTTTTAAGATTTTATTTATTTGACAGAGAGAGCACAAGCCAGGGGGGAGTGGGAGAGGGAGAATCAGGGAGCCCAACGTGGGGCTCGATCCCAGGACCCTGGGATCATGATCTGAGCCGAAGGCAGATGCTTAACCAACTGAGCCACCCAGGTGCCCCAAACTGAATTTTAGATAAAGTATTTGTGAATGAAGTTTACAACATTAGATAGACAGCTTATTCTAAGTGTCTTAACAAGTAACACCTTTATTAGCTTCTTGTGCATTTATAATGGGTTTATTTCATAGTTGTCATTTAAGTATTAATAACAATTTGGAGAATAATTCTGTTAAATGCTCTAAAATGTCAGTTCAGTAAGCTTTGAATTAAGGTTTTTTGTTAAAAACAATTCATAATTGGCAGGTTTATTATTTCGTGAAGAAATTTAAGTACCTAAAATGAAGTTATTAAGCACACCTATTTTATTTCTCCAGTTTGTAAGAGTTTTGCATTTTGCCTTGATACAAGTTTATTTGGAGTCCTTTGCCTTGTCCCTGATAGCAATGGTAATTTTCTACCAGTAAACAATATCTTGAAAATAAGCATCACATGACTCCCCACTTTTGTCTTATTGGCTATTGTAAGAAAAAAAGTTTAGAAAATAATACACTTACTGTGATTTTTATTCTGAGTTTTAGGTAACAATTTAAAATGTTAATATGTAACTCATTTATTTTTCTGCAGGATCCCACATTGCGTACCAAACAGCCTATCCCAGCTGCCTACAACAGATATGACCAGGAAAGATTCAAAGGAAAAGAAGGCAGGTTACTTAATTTTTATATTCCCCTTGCTGTGGTGGTGCTGAATGTGAGATGTGTGTGATGTTTATGAGCAGGTGTTGGCAAACATCTGCAGGCCAAGTCTGGCCCAACACATGTTATAAATAAACTTTTGCTAGAACACAGTGGCATTCATTTATGTATTATCTGTGGTTCCTTGGTGCTGTGACAGTAGTGTTGAGTTGTGACAGAGATTGTGTGGCCTGCAGAGCCTTAAAATACTATCTGGTCTTTTCCAAAATAAATTTGCCAACCCCTGGGGCTCCTGGGTGGCTCAGTCAGTTAAGTATCTGACTCTTGATTTCAGCTCAGGGCATGATCGTGAGATTGAGCCCCGCGTTGGGCTCTGCAATGGGTGTGGACCCCCCTGCTTGGGATTCTGTCTCTCCCTCTCCCCTCTTATCCCCCAATGATGGGTTGCGCTCTCTTTCTCTCTCAAAAAAAAAAAAAATAAAATAAAATTGCCAACCCCTGGTTAACGGCATGGATTCTGGATCCAGATTTCCTGTATCACAGTTACTTTTTGCGTGAATTTTGATAAATTAACTGCATTCTGTTTTAATTTCCTCTTGTGTTTCATTGCAATACTAATTATAGTAGTAGTATCTATTTTTAGTTTCATTGTGGGGATGAAACTAGTTAATAATGTGTCTAGAATAGTGACTGGAATATAATAAGCTATCTATAAGTATTTCCTGCTATTAATATTCTTCTCAAAAGTTCAGACTGGAGAGTTTCTATATCAAATCATGTTTCTGAAATTATAAAGGTATACATTGAGAATTTGGGAAGCATAGATTTTAGTAACTACGTGAGGGCTTATTTGGGGATAGCTTACATGGTATACTGGCTAATGCAGTAGTGAACCATTTCCATGTTACTGTGGTGGTTAGTGAAGTGCACTAATGTCATTGTAATTTCTCTTGGAATCTTCATTTATCTTGACTTGTGGAAAAAGATGAGGCAGAAGCACTTGAAAGTTTAACTTTTATGATTTTTTTTCTGCATAATCTGAAATCTCCACTTCAGTTTAATTAAAAGATATATTGTTTCTGTATAGTGAATTTTGTGTGCTGACTTCATATACTGGTTAAAGGCATGTACTGTGAATACATGCTGTAGAAATACAGTGGTTCATTCTTTTATTCATTGCAGTGTTTTTCTTGTGGAATGAATTATGTAAGGTAGGGTTTGGCAGATTACAGCTCACGGACCAAATCCGATCCTCTGTGGGCCAAATCAGGCCATGCCCATTTGTTTATATATTTTGTTTATCTTGCTTTTTCACTGTACCTGCAGAATGAGTAGTTGTGATAGAGACATATAGCTTGCAATGTGTAAAATATTTAATGTATTTGTATTAATGTAATATGCCTTTACAGAAAGGCGTATTGAGACTCTGTCCTGGAACCTTTATCACTATTTATAGCATTGCTTTTCTACAAATTATGTAACATATGCCTATGATTGTAATTTTGAAACACAACTTTTTATAATTTAAAGCCTTCTCATGATAACTAGAAGCTTTTCGTGCTAATGTAATTGAGTATTAGAAGTAAATAATTTGGAGGTTATAAAGTATTTTATTCATTCTAATTTTTGATATTCCCAAAATATCAAAACTTTTGAACACAATTGTAGAAATTAGTCTTAAGCAACTTCTATAAAAAGGCCTCTCTGGCATGTATTGAATGTATTTTTGGGACTAGTATCCCTTTTAAAGTTTTTATTTTCATAGGTATGTAATTTAATTCTCTATGTATAGTACATTTGCTGCTTTGTTATACTATTAACTGCCAGATTATAACACAGATTATTACTTTAGGTTTGTTATTGATCATGAAATACATAAAATCTAATAGCAAACCCCCTTTCTTTATAGAAACGGAAGGCTTCAAAATCGACACTATGGGCACCTACCATGGTATGACGCTGAAATCTGTAACGGTAAGTCACTTTGGCTGCAGAGGTTCTTTTGTTCCAGGCATTTAATGTGTGTAGCAGATGTTGAAGAAAATCTTTGTTCTCCATTATTTTCTATTTCAAACGTTTATCTTTAATGACTAATTGTGCCGATAGATCTGTACATTGATTTATTTGATTTGTGGATATCCTTTTTTTGGTTTAACTGAGTTGAGTGTTTAAATAAGAGCTGTTTTGATTAACTTACAAGTAGGATGGATGCTACCTGGTTAGAGTATAATGCCAGTGAGAGTTACAGGGTCCAATTTGGGAGAATTATTTTCCGTACTATCTTATGTTCTTTAAAATGTAATGCCTTATGCTCTTTAAAAAAAACAGATTGTAATGGTTGATGTAATATTTACAAAGTGCATACTTGCCAGAACCAAGTACTTGGATGTCCACAGTTATTTGGCTCACTTTTGGCAGACTTTCTTTCATATAAATTTCTGGATGTTCTAATTAGGCCATATTTAACACTTAATTTTTATTTAGTCAGTGATAGGACTTGGTAATGTAGAGCAGGAATTCTGTTAACCTTATTTTGAGTATATTACAGATTATTATTGTACTTTAAAATACTATGTGTATGTATTAGAGTACCTATATATTTTAAAGCTAATACCAAACTTACTTTGTCTTTGTTTATGAATCATCAGATCTTTGAGGACTCAATATGACATGGAATCATCATATATATTTGCTGTGATTTTTCAGAATTAAGATATATCTTGTTATGCTTTTCCAGAGCAGATAGCAAATAAATGTGGAGAATCTGATACTAAAAGTTGACCTTTTTTTTTTCCTGGACTTCAAATTGGAATTGAGTATTAGATATTTTGCTAATACACTTGTTTTTAAGTTGTCATCAGATTTGTTTTTGTATGATTGAAATTGTATATGAGCTCATTAATTCATTTAACAAGTGCTTATTGAGCACTTGTGTCAGACCCTGTTCTAGTTGCTGGGACTCTAGCTATAAATAAGATAGACAAGGCTTCTGTAGAGAGAGTCATCAGAGAGGCCTCTCAGCAGGTGACTATTGAGCACAGACCTTACAGAAAAGCATTCTGTGGAAGACATTCAAGGGTCAAGATTGAGGCCCAGTAGAGTAATCGTGTGAAGGCCGGTATGCACAGCGTAGTGAATGAGGGGAAGCTGGTAAAAGATTAGATAACGCTCATCTTATGAGATCTTCCTAGTTCTTCCTGACTTCCAAATGTAGCTAATGACTGTAGGATTAAATTTTTAAAAGATTCATTTATTGACATTTTCTTGAGAATAGAACTTGCCCACTGGCCATTCCCTAAGTGAATTATCCTGGAACTGTAGTTGCTATCCTTAGGTAACCATCAGAGGGAGTTTTTTGTGGTTGTGGTTATTGTTTTAACTTTTGTCTCATCTGAAATGCCATGAAATTGGTTTCATTACTGAGCTTCTGTGCAAATAGTAAAATTAGTGATAGTTTTTATAGTGATGCTTTTTACGGAACAGTTTTTTTAAAATCCAAGGACAGCTTCTTAATTAAACAGAGTGATAGGACTCTGATTCCTCATTAGACTTTGCTTCTAAATATACTTACAAGAGAGACAAATTTAAACAAATTTATGGTGTATGTTTTTACGGAAATAATCACATAAAGACATTGTGTGGGAATGCTCAAATTGTTGGTACTTTCTATATTTTAATACCCCGTTTGAATCCCTGTACTGTTTGTGACCTGATTCATTTTAGCAGTTGTTAGAGAATACATGCAGAGGTTTGAACTTGAAAGCTTTGAAGTTGCTCTGATAATTGTTTTTTTTACTTGAATCTCAAGCTTATGCTTCCAGTGTAATGTTTTTTCCTTGTCTCTTTTCTTTTGGAAGAGCTTGTGAGTTTCACCAACTTTGTCTTATTCACCAGTGAAGATTTCTCTTGTGCTATCCACTCAGACACACAAAAGCAGTTAAATGAATGTTAAAAGCTTTGTTGCCCAGATGTGACTTCCTTTCTAGTTTACATATGAGCTCATTTTAGGTGCCACTGTTTTTCAGGGTTTTGACATGTTTAGTTGATCTACATAGTTACTAAAATTAGTACCAATCTGTATTAGGATTGGTCTGTATATCTTTTAAGTTCAAGACACCAGAGTCTTAGTCTTATATCTAACAGGACTCTGGTTAGATATAAGATTAAGTTAATCAAGTTGTGCAGATGGCTAGAAAATTTTTATGTAATTGATTTTTTGTCTTCATTTTTTAGAGGGAAAGGAGTATGTGTTTTGACAGTATTTCATAAGATTCTTAAGTTATTGGAATTTATAAAAAATTAAAGCTCTGGTAGGGTATTAGGTAATATTTGTTTATGAAGATAATTTATAGAAATTTAGTATATGAATAGAATCCCAGGTGTCTTTAAAGTTACGAGTTTGTATTGTTAAGTCTGGTTACCTTTTGACTTAGGCCAAGAAATACAATGGCATAAGACATGGATGTTGGAGTTGCTAAAGGGCTTTTCCGAGTTGATAGACTTTCCCCAAAATGTGTTAGTTGGGTTGTGTAATGTTTAAGAAACACTAGATTAAACAGATTTTGTGGTATAGGAATTTCATCATTTTTAATATATGAATATCTAAATTGGAAGACAAGAGTATGCGCTTTTTCCCAGGCTTGTTTGCCCCTTTTCTCCCTCCTTTTGAGAACACTGGAAAGAACTAGAATTGTGTAGAATTAGTTTAAGTGAAACTGTCTTGGTAGTTATGGGTTGGGACTAGAAACCGTTTAGGGAACACCAGAATGTATTTGCATGGATCCCTTTTGTGAAAGGAGCCATCTTAGACGAATAAAGTGCCACTTGACAGTGCTTTTCATTATATAGAAAAGAAGAGGAGATGATGAAGACTTTTCTTTGTTGGCAAAGAGCTTACCTGTGGTTCCACTGGAGAAGGAATAAAAAGATAGATCACAGTTCACTCTTGTTATTTGTGAGGATTTGATAATTGAATTGAGAACTACTTCATTTTAGCCTCCCGATCTAGCTTATTAATGTTCAGGTAGGAAGGTCACATATCACATAATCTAGCCCCTGTTTATTCTTTTCTTAGTTCTTACTGAATATCATTGACTCTCAGTTACCTTGCTGTCTTCATTTTTGAGGAAACATTTTACACTCTGAAATTGTGCAGATCAAAAGCTTTCCTTTAAGACTGTTCTTTGAGTTGACTCCAACAGAATTGTAGTTTTTAATAATAAGCCTTTTTTTGGGGAGCCATTTTCCTAATAGTAAGTACAGTTGGATGGATATTCAGTATCTACATTAGAGGTATAATCACTGTCAACTTTCACTGTTTAGTAAAATCCAGAATCTCAGTCTATTTATATAAAGTTATATTCTTTTTTTTTAAAAGAAACTGTACTTGTTTTTTTTAAAGATTTTATTTATTTATTTGAGAGAGAGAATGAGAGATAGAGAGCACGAGAGGGAAGAGGGTCAGAGGGAGAAGCAGACTCCCTGCTGAGCAGGGAGCCTGATGCGGGACTCAATCCTGGGACTCCAGGATCATGACCTGAGCCGAAAGCAGTCGCTTAACCAACTGAGCCACCCAGGCGCCCCCTATATAAAGTTATATTCTTAAGCAGGAACACATTTATTAGTAACTTTCCAGCTCCTCTGTTTTATAAAGTTTCCTTCATTCTCATTTGGTTGTTAATTAACTTGTTCATCTTTGCTTGGGGTGTTATGGGAGTGCTCTAGTAGCAATAATGCTCTAGAATTGTGTCTAGAATCTAAGTTAGCAGAAGAGACAGTTGATTAAGACTTTAGTAATAAACACTCTCCTTTCCTTTTCCTTCAGCACATATTTTTGAGTTCTTATTGTAATGGTTATTGTGTAGATTTTAAGGGTGCCTATGGGAAATTTTCTTCCCTTCTCAGAGTTAGATGCAGCCTGTCTGTTTATAAATGCTAGTGCACTGACATCATATGCCTCTCTTAGCATACTCCTGGGATCATTCATTATGCCAATCTAAATGTGGTCCCAAATGTTTTATTAGGCATTCACTGTCATTTAAATTTTATTTTATGCACTAAGATTTAAAAATAAAAGTATGTCACAAAAACAATCTGGAATTTCAGCTTCTTTTGAAAAGCTGTCTGGCATGACTGGGTACTGGGTCTATAGTCTAGTAAGAGTCACACTGATCCAAACAATGACTGCCTTTAGATGGGATGTTTTCTGTAGGTTGCCCATAGGCCTCACTGCTCTGTTGTCCTTAATCTATTTATTTATTCACTTATTTATACAGTTGACCTTTAAACAACACTGAGGTTAGGGGTACTGACACCCCCTACACCCTGCAGGCAGTTGAAAATCTGCATATAACTTTTGACTTGCCCAAACTTAACTACTAATAGCCTACTCTTGACTGGAAGCCTTGCGGATAACATACAGTCTATTAACACATATTTTGTATGTTAGATGTATTATAATAATAAAGTAAGCTAGAGAAAAGAAAACGTTTAGAAATAAAAGAAATACATTTTTGATACTGTACTATAAAAAAAAATCCACATATAAGTGCATTTTGCAGTTCAAACCCATGTTGTTCAAGGGTCAATGGTACTACCTTCTTAGACCCTACTGGCCTTTCAGTTTGAAATTCTTGATCTAAAGGCAGTGTTATATTGTTAAAGAGAAGGTAATCGGTTGAAAGCACTACGTATTTAAGGGTTCGAAGTCAGTTCTGGCTTTGAATCCCAACTCTTCCACTCATTATGCCACTAATGAAGGTGAGATTATTTAACCTTTCATTGAGTGGTCTTGTTTTTATTTTGTAATAAAGATAATAGAACATATCATAGTCTTGTTGAGGACTAAAAGACTATATAAAATGCTTAGCACAGGGAAGACTCAACAAATAAATGATGGTTACTTTTATTATGAATTTATAATTTTATATATAATCTTACTTTGACTTAGGCGTAAATGTAGGCAACTATAGCTTCACAGATACATTTAATACTAAGTGTTTAATGATGCCATGTTCATTCAAAGTTATGAAGACCAGTTTATTTAAATGTTAAGAAAACTCTTTTCCTCTTTAGTAATTGGGATATTTTTACTGTGGCTGTGTATGTTTATCTTAGTGTTCTTTATCCCGTGAGAGAAAATTGCTGCAAAGAAGTTATCATGTGGTGGGTAATAACTTAGCTAGGTTAGGCTTTTCTACCTACCTGTTGAGACTCATATATAAAAAGAAATGAGGGATACCTGGCTGCTCAGTTGGTGAGCTTGTGACTCTTGATCTTAGGGTCATGAGTTCAAGCTCCATATTTTTGGCGTAGATCTTACTTAAAATTGAAAAAAAAAAGAAATTTATTTAGATTTAAATTATTTAATTTGATCAGAAAAGGTGTATGGGGGGATGGATGAAATGGGTGGTGGGGATTAAGAGGTACAAACTCATTTATAAAATAAGTAAGTCACATGGGATGAAAAGTGCAGCATAGGAATATATTTGGTATTGTAATACACTTACCATGGTGAGCATTTCATAATATATATAATTATTGAATCACTATTTTTTATATTGAAACTATGTGAACTATACTTCCAATAAAAATTTAAAAAAATTAAAGAGCATAATTATTGGGATTTTAATATGTGGTCATAATTATAAATAAGAATATTACTTTTATAATTCATAATTGCATTCTATATTTACATTAGTAAATTATTCTGCTTGAATATTATATTGCACTTGAAAGAATTTTCAAAACTTGTAGGCTATCTTGATATTTCAGGGAACAGTGTGATACTGTCCTCTGTGAGCCTAAGCAGTATAAAGGTGTACCCCCTAACAAAACAAAATATTATTTGGTTTCTGTCAGTAACTTGTTCTATGTCTTAAGCTTTTGAAACTTAATTTTATATGTTTACTACCTGTTACATGAAGTAATACTTATGTATTAACATATTATACTTTGTACAGTTTATTTCTAATTGCATTTTTATAGACTTTTCTAAGAGTTCATCACTTAGACAATATTTTTTTCTCTGTACTCAAAACACCTCTCATATCCTTTTTATAGTAGTTTTGCCCTTGTGATTTTTCCAGCTTTTTTTCTTTTTTTAAACGTGCTCATTATAGATCTGGACTATGTCCATATACAGGGAAGATAAGGTACAAGAGAGAGCTTTCTGTTTTGATTTTTTGGCCTGTTTGTTGCAACAGATTAGGCATCAGTTTTGTCATATGAAGAATGGTACTATAATAACTTCTCTGGCATTTGTTTTGAGGTTTACATGTGTATAGGCATACCTTGTTTACATTTTTCTCTTCAGTGCTGTTCGCTTATAGCATTGAATTAATTATAGTTATTGAGGAGTATTTTTATATTAAACATAGGTAACATTTGTAAACTTTGAAAATACCCTCCTTTCCTTTTTTAAGTTAGGTAGTATTTAGACTGAACACTTATTTAGATGGGTGTGTATTAATCTCCTTACACTGATACTCCTTGTGGTGAGAGATACTAAAATCTAATTTTACCTTAGTATTTTGTCAACATAACATTTGATGGTAATCTAATTCAAGAAAAATGAATTATAAAACCTTTAATAGGTGTTAGGAAATTTTAATGTATATAAAGTACATTATTTTTATAATACTGCTTTTTTGTTTCATTTAGTTTATGTATTTTATTGAGCTTTATTGAAAATCCATTGCACAGTTAATGGTACTTTTGGTGTAAGCCCATTAATTTAGCTTTGCATTTCTTTAAAGAGTAATTATTGGTTTATCCAAAGTATCTTAGAGATATTAGTAATACCTGTAAGATATCTTTAAAATTAATCTACTCATGACCATGTAGTTAATATAGTCACAGAAGTTCTGAGACTTATTTTTGAAAGAAACAAAGTTAATGTTAGCACATATGTCAGAAATAGTCTAGAAACTGTTGTGTAATTTTTAATAACAATGTTAATGTCACCTTTTTTTTCAGTGCTTTAATATTGATCAGTGTAAGAACAGGAGAAAATAGAAACCAGTTTGGAAATACAATATTTTGTTAACAGCATGATAAAAATTTATACTATAAAATTTCATTTTGATTATATAAAATCCTTTAATTGTAATTCCATGTGTCATTATAAATACCTATAGTTATTTATGACCCAGATGTGCACAAAAGCAAACTTTTTAAAAAAATCTCTCTTGGACCTACTACATACAGCATTTTATTCCAGTTTCTATATATCCTCATCAGTACAACTTCAATCTATTGAACATACTTCATCACTTTTAAATTCTAACTCCTTCTCAAGTATATTTTTAGACTAACTACCATTGTTGTTTAATACAGGCATGACTGAATTTTATATATTATGTATTTCTCTTCATTATTTTGAGGCAAAAAGGTTAATATTTAATATTTCCTTTAATTTCATGACAAATGATTTGAATCAGTTTGTTCATATGAAAAAACCTAGTATATTTAATAACATTCTGTTATTGGATGTTTAGGTAATTCCTTGATAGGTACTTTTCTATTGGTTGTTGTTGGCAGAGTTTTAGTTTGCTTTATCATTTCTAGGTCTTCATAAATTGATTTAAATCTTCAATGAATTTCAATCTTTTATATAAATCCTACATTCAGATTTTATTTTCTTTATTGTCTTAATTATATTTGTCTTAATATTCATTGCATTTCTAGTTAGTTCATCCCCTTCCCTTCCCTTTCCCCAGCCCTGCCAAATCTCATTTGATCTTTAATTCTAAGTTTTGGTTTCTTTTCCAGGTCTTTTTCTTGATGGATGTTTCTTTTAGTGTTGTTCTTCTTGTCTTTCCTGCTTCTCATGTTCCTCTGTGAGTGACTGTTCCCACGTTCATTTTAAGTATCTGTTTTTAAACTCTTTATTTACTTCTGGTCTGGACTAATCTTAGTATTTAGAAACTAAGTTCTTATTTGAAATTTCAGAGTGGTGCTTTGCTGTGAATAAGTTGAAGACATTCATTTGAAATGCTAAGGAATTAAAGCTTTTTTAAGATTTTTATTTTTGACTTCATTGGAGATAAAAGGCATACCATAGAACTCAGGTAACTGTCTCACTATTGAAGTTGTCATATTTTATGTTGTCATTAAAGAGCATTTGTTCTTTGCATTTGGATTTTTGCAGTAATATATAAGATCAAAGAGTTATTTTGAAATCAAGTCAATTTAATATTTTACAAAATTTTAAGTCAGAAATAACTGATTTAGTATCATCATCTACAAACAGTGAATTCTGGACACTATCCATCTAATGATTTACCATCCTAAATTTGGTAGATGCTTCAGTCTTTTGGTCATTTCTGTCTTACACATGCATTGCTATAAATATTCTGGAATTGAATTCCTCATATATTTTAATGTATCAAATTTGAGAACTAAAATTAAGCAGTTCTTTGACCTTTCAGAAGAATTTGAATTTCTGTTACATAGAAGGCTTTTAGTTTTCTTTATTAAAAAAAAACAAATATTCAGCTTCTGCTATGATTAAAATGTAATTTTATCTTAAAAGGTTATATGAAATATTTCATTGTCCTTAGGAATTGTTGAGTTTTAACCTAGAACTACATCATAATAACCAGCCATTCTGATAGTAAATTTGTGGGTACATCATAATTCATCAAGAACTTTGGTATATATTGTCACATTTTTTTCCCCTACAAAAGTTACTTTAACAGGAAAAATAAACATTAAAAGCTTAATTATTTAAATAAATTTATATTGGTAACATTTTTTGCTTATCTTGACTAAATGTAATAGATATAATTGATCTAATATCTTCCAATAAATTGGTAGATACCAAGTTTTGGGAGACCCATAGTACACATTTGATTTATTTCTAAACATTCAGAGTCATTATTAGTATTTTTGAAAAGTTTGTATAATATATTTTTTAAAGCTTTATAAACATCAGCATGTTGATGCAACATGCCTCATTATGGAATACTGGTGGAATTACCTTTATATTTTATATTGGAACCCTTTTGTGGATTACTGAAGACCAGGCTATGGTCATATAATCAGGTTCTAATTGCGTTAAGAATTTTCGCCAACAACTTTGTTATGTCACAGATCAAAGTGTAAATAACTGCTGCTGATGAACAGCGACACAGAAGGTTATAGACCCTGGGGAAGATTTAGTTGCATGTATCCCAGGTTGCCTACTAAGGTGGCATTTCCTTATTAATTTGCTATGGCCCAGAGAAAGGCTGAAAAACTGGGTAATAATACCACAGTAATAATACCATGAGAGATTTGTTACTCAAGCTTATGAGAGTAGCATTTGAAATGCTAAATGGTGATTTATTAATTTATACTGAGGAATGTAATTGCCAAGAATCCTGAATAGTCAACTTCTATATCTAGCATATATGTGTTTGAAGCTCATGGGAGATCATGGTATAAAGATAAGTTTGCACAGTGACATTAAATTATATCCTTCAAACGCTTAATGGTATTAAAGTAAGACTGCTTGATATTTGCATCTCTTCAATAAAGACAGACCTATTTGCAAGGTCAGGGATCTTTTCTTCTTGGTCACTGCTTAGAGGGGCTTTGTCATCTGACATTGTGACTTCTTACTGGTGTGTCTGACTAATTCCAAGTGTATATGATGTATTTCTTTAGAAAGATTACTGATTCAAGTTTAAGACTTGAATATCTCATTCTCTTCCATTTGATTTATTAAAAAGTATTGATTAGGGACTAGGTCTTTTGAATTTAAAATTGATGATATAGATATCCAAAGGTTCTGATTTGTCACTAGAGAGAGTAGGCAATGGTAGATGGCCTGGCTAGAAGTCTAGCTGTAGATCTAGGATTAATCCTATTCAGTTTTGTTGATTTGGAAGGGGACACAAAGAGCAAGAATTTCCTACAGGATTCTGAAAATCACTTATTTCTATCTTCCACTTATTCTCAGATTGATAAATTAATGAGGTTACCTAAATCCCACTCTACTGATTAATTCAGTAATTTTAGTGCTACAAAGCATTACAATTTAAGTGTTTTCTTGGCATTGTATAAAAGTATTTAAGATTTAGAATGCAGTCAGAATGAGTAGAAAAACAAATATAAAGTACAAATGGAGAAGTACTAATAAGAGTACTGTTGTAGAAGACTATAAATAGATACATGATCATGCTGTCTTGGGATAAATCTTTTACCCATCTTAATGCTTCTTTGGCGTATTTATTTGAAAGATGTGCATATATACATAATGTAGTGCTAAGTACTAAGGATTTTTTAAATAAGGATAACTGATCCTATAGAAAATTGTCCTGATTTAGTTCATGATTAACTTAGTTGGTTATACTTCTTATATAAAATTCAGTTAGACAAATTACCAGAACTATTTTCAGTAATAGGAGAAAGAAGGTATTTTTCTCTTTCACACATAAATGAGTACCCCCCCATATAATCAGCCCCCTCATAAATGCATAAATAATTCTGATAAAAATGTGCTTGAGGTATTCATTGGTACGTTTAAACTTAAATATGCTAACAATTTATATTTGGTCTGTAATGAAAAACTATTTTTATTTAAGCTTTTATTTCTTTATGCTGTATTGATTTTTGGTGCTTGCCTATAAAAAATAAGTTCTCTTTTACTCCAGTAGGAGTTTAACATACAAGCTCTGTTTTGCTTTGTAATTTTAGGTTGAATTCATTGAACAATTATCAAGTCTGTAGGGAAAGCTAATTTCCAAAACCACTCACTGTTTGTTATGTAAGCTGAATTCTTAGAAACTTCACTGTGAAATTGTTTTTAACGAGTGTAGAGAAATGTAGAGTTGGATATAACAAAAGTAATTAATGTAAAGGAATTTGTATGGTTTAAGAGTGTTTCATTACTGCCTTACATTTTCTAGTTTGTAGCGATTTAAAAGGCTTAAATGTAATGATTAAAATTGAGGGTTGGCAGACATTTTCTATAAAGGGCCAGATAGTATATATTTTAAACTTGTAGGCTAATAGGCAAAATCAGAGATGTTAGGTAGGTGCTTACATAACAGGAGATAAATAAAATCTGCACAAATTTTCAATGGCAAATATTATAATAAATGAGTAAAATTTTATGTAATACTGATCTGCTAATGAGAAGAATGGAATTTATTTTGGTGGCAGGATAATATTTTATGATTCACAGTTAGTGTTCTCTATCACCAAAATTGATTGTAAATGTTCTGTAAATCTGTGAGGCTGGTCTGTAATGAAATTTTATGTATTTCGTCTCTGAAAATGAGCGCTTTCACGCTGGTGAAATTCACACACTGGTGAGTGCTTATATCAGTACATGAGCATGTGATATTAACTGAGCTTATTTGTCACTTGGAAGGTTTTTCTAGAATTTTGTTAGATTATTTTCTTTATATTTGCCTTTTTAGCATGTCATTACATTTCAGATTTATTATTATCAGTTGAAGGTTAGGTGGAAGTTCCAAACTTGCAGTTAAAATTCAAATATGGGACACAAAGTGCTGTCTTTTGCATTCATTTAACCAATATTTATTGTGTGCCTGCCATATGCTGGGTATAGGTTGTGGGGATGCAGTGCAGTGATAAATAGGGGAGGGACAAACAAACAAAATACCAGTGATAAGTGCTTTTTAGAAATTTAAAATAGGATGAAATGATAAAACTGCATTCTTGCTATGTGCCAGTGAGCAGTGCTAATTCATGAGAGGTCTCTGTCTCAAGTACATAACTGCTGTGGTACAAAGGCAGTCATAGTGTATAATGAGTGAGTGTGGTTACATTCCAATAACTGTAAAAATTCTTTTATGGATACTGAAATTTGAATTTCGTGATTTTTACATGTCAAGAAATAGTATTATCATTTTGATTTTCTTTTTTCTCCATCTTAAAAATGTAAAAAATAGTTATGGCCTATGAGACATACAAAAATAGGCAAGGGTCTGGATTTGGTCCACTATCCTATAGGTTGTTAACTTTAGGCTTAATTTTTTTTTCTTTTGCTTATAACAACTAATTTATTGTCTCAGCTCTGGAGGCCAGAAATCTCTAATCAAGGTGTCAGCAGGGCCATGCTCCCTTGGAACCCTTTGAGGGAATCCTTCCTTGCCTTACGTTAAATTTTTATGAACTCATTGTAGAAGGTAATAATAATTTTTTATACTGAATCAAGCAGTCAGTACTTGAGTTGAATTTTATGGCCTGAGGAATTGATATTTAAATGAATTTTAGGAAGTTTGCTATTTAAACACACACATCTTGTGTAGTCATGAAGTAAGAACACAACTTTTTTTTGCATAATGGCTATTATTTCTATGTCTTAGGATATTCAAGAACATTAAATGAAAATTGTTAATGATGGACTTGGATTTTAGACTAACAGCAATGAGATACTTGAAAGATAAATTTCCTAGTACTGAAGAAATTAAAATTTTATCAGTCTGTTATAATAAGGAATTTTTTATTGCTTAAAGCCAAATAAAATGGAGTTTTGGTATTTTTTTTTAAAAGAAAACTCTCATAATAAAAGAATGTATCAAGTTTTGTTAACACATTCTCCTGGTGTGTGAGAATGTGATATTTGGGGAACAAAGTTAGAAAGCTTTTTGCTCTGTCAGCCAGACGAGAAAACACTTCTGCAGAAACAGAGGAGCAGTTGATGAGTCTGTTGAGGAGTGAGAGCAGGACAGAGTAAATGGCATGGATAAGAAGAGAGGATTAAAGCCCACCTTCCTGCAGATTGCAGATCCTCCTTAGTGTTCCTGCCTTAAATATGCTAAGCTGAAGATATGTATATAGCCTGTTCCAATTACAAAAATGGAAAGGGTTCCTTTTCAGTTAGTTATTATTTGGGAATAATCCTGGGAACCATCTTGTATAGTCCAGGTGCCTAACTACAGCATTCCCCTGCCCCGTCCAGACTTGTTGCTTTGTAGCAGACAGGAGGATTCCAGTGACCTGGCCTTGTGGCGTTTGTTGGTGAGGAAGCACAGATGCCCTGGCTCTCCTCGTCCTTCTCCTGCCCTGTTCTTTCAGACGCCAGCTTCTCCTCAGTGTGAAGCCTAAATGTCGTCAGTACTTGTTAGCTTAAGACTGTAACTTTTTATTTTTCTTAAACCATCACTATTTCTAATGCTAAGATGTGCTAGTTTGATCAAAGACGAATTTTGTAGGCCCAGGCAGCTGATAATAATGGCAAATTGTTTTTTTTTTTCTTTGAAATGAGCGCTGTTAGACAAAGGAGTGCATACTCATAAGATATGAATAGTGCCAAAGCTGTTTTTAATAATGCTGCTGTCTTCCCTGAACACTGTGGGGGAAAATCCTAGTTAACTCACACCTTCATCAAGTCAGATGACCTAGGTAGTCTAAGATATCATCAGACTGAAGAAAAGGGCATCTTTCTTTACTTGTTCTTCAAACGGCAGTGCTTCTTTGTAAATTTTTTTTCCCTTTTGGGTACTACTTTTTGCAAAGCAATCAATGGATCCCCTCCCCCCTTAATTGTGAAAAATTACAAACATAAATATAATTAGAGAATATAGCACCTATTTTTTCTATCTGCCCATCACACAGATTTCTGTAATTATTTTTAAACCATTCTTCATCTGTTCCACATCTCCCTTTTTTCCTGAAGTATTGTAAAGCAAAACACAGACACTATTCCTACATACTTTGCACTTCTAAAAAATACTAAATTCTTTTTACTTAGCTACAGAGGCATTATTGCATATCGCCAAAGAAAATAATTTATTCTCTTACCTATTTCATTTTCCATTTTCTTTGATTTTTTTTGAAAAATGTTTTTTGTAGTTCATTCATTGGAAATAGGGCCCAAACAAGCACCAAAAGTTGCATGTAGTTGTTAGGAATAGTGTTTTTTTTTTTCTGTACGTTAGAGGTTATAGTCTTTCTTTTTGTGCCATGGACCCATTTAGTGGACTAGTGAATCCTATGAGCCTATATTGAGTCCTCTCTCTGAATAATATATATTTTTTTAAGATTTTATTTATTTGAGACAGAGCAGGGGGAAGAGCAGAGGGAGAGGAACAAGCAGACTTCACACTGAGCACGGGGCCCAACATGGGGCTCGATCTCACGACCCTGAGATCATGACCTGAGCCGAAATCCGAGTCAGAAGCTTAACCAAGTGAGCCACCCAGGCGCCCCTGAATAATATTTTAATGCATAAAATAAAATACATAAGATAAAGAAGACCGATTGTATTGAAAGAAAATTATCAAGAGACTTTAAAAATACAAATTTATGGCATGGTAATTTGTGCTTCTTTACTAATGCATTATATAACAAGATCTAGTGACAAATCTAATAAATGCCAGAATTTTAAAGTACAATGAGCGTACACAGTATTTCAAGATTTCTTTAACAGTTGTAATGTGATATCAAAACACCTGATTTCTGGGGCACCTGGGTGGCTCAGTCGTTAAGCGTCTGCCTTCAGCTCAGGTTATGATCCCACGGTCCTGGGATCGAGCCCCACATCGGGCTCCTTGCTCAGCGGGAAGCCTGCTTCTCCCTCTCCCATTCCCCCTGCTTGTGTTCCCTCTCTCACTGTCTCTCTCTGTCAAATAAATGAAATCTTTACAAACAAAATAAAACACCCGATTTCTTTTGGAGACAAAGTCATGCCAGTGTTAATAGTACTGTGGTTTAAGGAAATGTTAATTTCTATTAGAGGTTGGTGAAAATAAAATTGTAATTTTATTTTTTCCCCATCCAGATTAAGGATCCACAACCCCCTGCTCTATCGTAAAGGTTTTAAGAAAGGTCCTGACTGCAGTTCTGTTTTACTGTTTCTTTTCTGTTTTTCTGCAAACTTGTCAAATTTTTCTCAACCTCCTGGCCTTTTTCTTTGCAGTTTTGTTTGTCTTGATCACTCTTCCTCTTGCTCTCAATAAGACTGGTGCCTCATAATTCAGTTCCACTTCACAGTCCTTTCATATATTTCTTGATGGCCCTTTACTGGGCCTTCCTTGGTCAATCAGGATCTCATACAGTGTTTTTTCTCTCTATAAACATGGCATCATTATCTCCTCAGTGCCCAGGCCAGGATTTTAGGCATCATCCTTGCCACCTATTTCCCTTTCCCTCGCCTCCAATATCTAGGCATCTTGAGGGCCTGTTAAATTACTTCCTAACATCTCTGGAATTCTTTATCTCCATATCACTACCATACTCTGCTACAAATTATTTTTATATCTTCCTAGGATTGTGCAGTAGTCTCATAATTGTTCTGCTGTCACTCATACATCTCTTCAGTATGTTCTTCACGTTGTAGCCAATGTGCTTCAAAAACAGTTAAGATAGAGGCTGTTAGACATGACCTAGCCTCAGCTTTTTTTTTTTTTCCTTCCCCAAATACTGCTGTATTTTCAATGGTTTTCTTTTACTCTTGGGATGAAAAACCATAATTCTTAATATGTGCTGTAAGTCTTCATGTGGTTTTACCTGCCCCCCCCGCCCCCACTCCTCCTTTTTTTTAACCTTTCTAGCATCAGCTGTTAATAATCTTTCTCTTTTTGTCTTTGTTTTTTCCATTCTTAGGGCCATTGTACCTGTTCCTTCTTCCTTGAATTGTTCCCTCTTTGCCTGATTAACATCTAGTATCTCTTAGAAGTTAGCTTTAACACTGCCTCACAGAAGGCTCTCTGACCCTAGGCAACACAGATTAGGTCAGATCCCCTGTTACATACTTGTGAAGCATTGTGTATTTTTCCTGAATGACAGATATCACAGTTGTCTTTTCATTTTTATGAAGATTTGATAAATGGATTTTTTTTTTTTTTGGTCAAAAGAGTATTATCTCAACAACTTAATGATTTTTGTCCATTGTTTTATCTACAGCCTATGATTCAATACCTAGGCTATCAAGTAAGTGAACAGACTTACAGATGTTTCTTCAACTCTGAGGAGGACTGGGCTCGAGAATTTTATTAGCCTAATGTTCAAGTTCTAGAATTTAACATGGTCAAACTGGTCTGTTTGGGAAATCATGCCCAGCAATTTCATTTGTATTGAATTTATTATTGAGAAAAGTTAAACCTCAGTTCTTGATCTTCTTAGGCATCATAATCCCTGGTTAGAAATGCACTGATTTGCAGTCCTTTAAAATATGTGGCTTTTGGTAAACTTGATCATCAGCACTTTCACCATTGCTTCTCTGTTTATGATTAAGTTTTTTTATATGATTAAGTTTTAATAGGCAGTTTGTAAATCCATTTCTGTATAGTCCAAGATGATTGAGAGGGATTTAAAGTTTGTATAACTGTTTATAGTTATTTCTAGGATACTCATACTTTCTTTTTGTATCGATTTGTATTGAAATCAGTGAATGAGTCTTACCACTATAGAGAAAAATTGATTTGATACCTTAAAAAGGTTTCCTTTCAAGTAAAATAAAAATGCTGTAAGCCAAAAAGGTGAGTTTGTTTTACTGAGTCAGATTTCAACTCACTGTTTCTAGTCTAGGATTTGTTGTTGTTGTTGTTTATTGCCTTTAAAATTAATCTTGAGGAAGAAAGAGGTAATTTGTAGAATAAAATAGAAGGCAAAAATGGGATCAGAAGATTGGGCAGAGAGATTATTAGCAAGGAAGAGACCCATTTATGGATCTTATAGCTGCCCAAAATTTTAGGGATTTTGGTCTTTATCCTAAGAACACTGGGAATCCTTTGAAGCACTGCAATGATGTGAATAGCTTTTTGTTTTGAAGGTACCATTCTGGCTGTAGAATGGGAAACAGATTGCATGAATATGAGGAAGCCAGTTGTGAAGTATTGCAGGGTCAAGTGAGAGATACTCATTTGAACTACTGGAGGAGTAAGATGAAGAAAAGTGGATGGATTCCATTAGGAATCCAGGTTTTGGGGATAGATAGGTAATGGTGATAACAAGAGAAGGAAGTGGCAAGGGTGATTCTTGGTATTCTCATGTGGTCACTGGGGATAGACATTAACCAAGATAAGAAATGATGAAAAGATACTAAATTTAGAGATGAGAGAAGATAACTTCAGTTTAAACATACTGTTAAATGTAGGTGTACTTATAGACACTCAGATCATGTAAATAGTTTAAATTTGGGATTATTGCTTATGAAGTTTGATTTAAAAATTCGTTTTATTTTTGTAAAAATTATATTAATTTTACCCAGCTGTTTTCTTTCTTCAGGGTAGAGGAATCATTTATTTTCTTCTCTCAAATAAACCTACCAGGAAGAATGTTGTAGCCGTTTTTTTGTTTGTTTTTTGTTTTTGTTTGTTTTTTACCTTGTCAGGAGACAGATTTTTGATAAAGGAATACAACTTTATTTTTTTTATTTTTTTAAAGATTTTATTTATTTGAGAGAGAGAATGAGATAGAGCATGAGAGGGGGAGGATCAGAGGGAGAAGCAGACTCCCCGCTGAGCAGGGAGCCCGATGCGGGACTTGATCCTGGGGCTTCAGGATCATGACCTGAGCCGAAGGCTGTCACTTAACCAACTGAGCCACCCAGGCACCCAAGGAATACAACTTTAAATAGCAAATGTGAAATGGTATTGTTCTGTCCTCCCTGTTCATTTAGTTTCTAAGGTCAGACAACGTTTTACAGTGTATCAGGTTCAGGCAGTCAGTTTTTGTGGTTACTTTCCAGACGTGTTGGCTCTCCTTCATGATGGTATGACTTTAGGAAACCAAGTCCCAAACCCTGTTTCCCTGACCTCTCCTCAGTAATAAGGTATTTATAGCAACATAGTCTCAGTTGTATTTTTTAAAGATTTATTTATTTTAGAAAGGGGCAGAGGGGCAGAAGGAGAGGAAGAGAATTCTCAAGCAGACTCCCTGCTCAGAGCAGAGCCTGATGCAGGGCTCAATCCCAGGACCCTGAGATCATGACCTGAACTGAAATCAAGAGTCGGACGCTTAACTGAGCCCCCCATGCGCCCCTCAGCTCGCTTTCTTTAACAGAGAAGTTGTTCTTGTACGCCTTTGCATTCCTGACTTGTTCAGGTGGCAGAACACAAAGAGGGCATGGTCTTACAGAGGAGCATTATGGAATCGTAGGAGCTAAGAACAATTTTATTACTTCAGAATTTGCTGGTGGTAGGGTTTCTGTCAGGATTCTTTGGTTACATGCAAAAATTGAGTCTGGGCGCCTGGGTGGCTCAGTTGGTTGAGCAGCTGCCTTCGGCTCAGGTCATGATCCTGGAGTCCCGGGATCAAGTCCCACATCGGGCTCCCTGCTCAGCGGGGAGTCTGCTTCTCCCTCTGACTCTCCCCCCTCTCGTGCTTACTCGCTCTCTCTCAAATAAATAAATAAAATCTTTAAAAAAAATTGAGTCTAATTGTAGCAAAGAAAAAAAGTATTGGAAAATTATGGGCAAGCTCATAAAATCAGAGAACCAAGTGGTAGAAGAAATAGGAACCATAGCAGCTCTGGGGATCTGGATAACAAGAATTAATGGATAATTTCTTCAGGGTACTGAAGTTTAAGTGAGTTAGCTACAATCATTTTCTCTGGGTGCATGCCTCAGTGTGTGTGTATGTTTGTTTCCCTCAGGATTCAAATTACTAGAAGAGAGGGTCTTTGATATCTTAGCTTGACCAGTGCAAGGCAGGCTACCTTGACTGAAAGTCTTCCTAGAACTTTCTGAATTGAAGGTGGAAGGTTTCCATAGGAAATCTGCCATTACTGGGAATTTTCTAGAAATTTTTAAAGATCATGATTCTTTTTTTAGGCATATACCATCTTCACTGGGTGGAACTCAAGTTTTCTATAGGAGTAGAGTTTAAGAATAACTATACACAGTAGTAACTCAAATCTGATATTCTCAGTTATAACCTTTTTTTTAATGCTTAATAAGCAGTTCCTCTTTAGTCTGTGCTCTGTGCTTTTACATCCATCCTAAGCCAGAACTTTTGTAAGCTTGGTACTACTAAAGATGGTTCTCTATTTTCCCCTTATTGAGACATAATGGTTATCCAGATCTGAGTCTGTTGTTTTTTTCTTTTCTAATGCTCAGAGTTCCCCATAATTCTCTCACTCATTCTCTTCCCACCTCCCCGCACCAGATGTATGTATGTGTATGTTTGTGTGTGTGTCTGTGTGGAAAAACCAACCTGTATTCATTATTTGCTTTTACCTTTTTTATGGTGATATCCTTGAGAATAATCTTTGTTCTTTTTCAGTAAGTTTGCTTTTCCACACCTATTCTAGTGAAGATGTGTATAAACACAGGTTTATATGGATAATCAGTAGAAAGAATTTTCTTAAACAGTTCAGTTCATAGCATTTCCTAATCATATTAGCATAATTTCTTGTTTGCTTTATCTGATATTTCAGTGAAAATTTCAGAGTAACAATACTAATATTACTGTTTACTGTAAAGTAGTTGGATGCAATTATTTTTTCCTTAGACTCTATCCCACTAGGGGTATATAGTCCCAATATGTTGTAGTGTACCTTGGTTTATTTAACCAGGCCCATATGGATTGACATTTAGGTTTTCTGTCCTCTGCTATTACAAATCATGCCTCAATGATTAGTTTTATGCTTGCTTCACCTCATATTGTTATCACTGTGTTTTGGGAAGAGATTCCTAGACGTAGAATTGGTAAGTAAAGGGGAAATGCTTCTGTACTTTTGCAGGATGTTAACCAAATTCTCCCCCATTAGGAGTTGTACCATTTACTAGTTTCCACTAGTATGTATGAATGTGCCTATTGCCCTACAGGTCTATCAAAAGAAATAATGTCAGGCTTAACTTTTTGTTAATTTGATAGGTGAGTAATGGTTTCTTAGTGGTTTTTGTATGCATTCCCAATAATATGATGACGATTAAAGGTCATATTTCTTTCTCTGTAAATAATATTTTCCACCATTTTTCTGTCAGAATGTTGGTCTTTTCCGCCTCCTTTTTCGATCTCTGTATCTTTTCAATATATTGAGGATATTAAACTTTTATAGGTTGCAACTATCTTTTCTCAGATTGTCCTTTGTCTTCTGATTTTGTTGATGTTTTTATTGCCATGCAAGAATTTCTTTCAAAATCTTTTGTAATCACATTTATAAATCTCTTACTGTTTCTGGGTTTTGTCATATTTAGGAAAGTTAACTCTTCTCCCAAATTATAAAGGAATTCACTTTTTCCCCCCTATAGAACTGATTTGTTTCATTATTTATGTTTAGATCTTTGATCTGGTTGGAAATTATTCTAACATATGGTTGAAGAACAGATCTGATTCTTTTTTCTTAAAACTGTCCAAGTACCCAAACTCCATTTATTAAAGTTAGACCGTATCTTATCAGGTTATCATCATAGTGTCTGTACCCAGCAGAGTGTAGGCTCTCAAAAAATGTTTGAATAATTGAAAGAAGTACTCAGAGATCTTCTAGTCAGTCATTTTATTAAAAATTTGATTATCATCTATACTTCTAAAAAGTTTCTTAAAAATGTTTAAAATTTATTAGAGTAACTTCAGTGAACATGTGCTAATAATGCAAGATATAGTACAAACTTTGATATGCTCATTAGCTTGTTAATGACTATTTTTCATTAATTTTAAACCTGGAAAGATTAAAAAGTACAGAAAAATAGGAAGAAGAAAATACCCATTTTTCCATTTTCCAGAAATCACATTTTTTAACATTTATTTTCTGGGGTTTTTTGGGGGGGTGGGGAAGATGTGTATTGTGGAATATGAACCATACTACTTTTTTTTTTTTAGGATTTTATTTGTTTGACAGAGAGATAGAAAGCAGGGGGGAGCGGGAGGCAGAGGGAGAAGCAGGCTCCCCGCAGAACAGGACTCGATCCCAGCACCCTGGGATCATGACCTGAGCCAAAGGCAGACACTCAACTGACTAAGCCACCCAGGTGCCCCATACTACACTGTTTTGTTTTGTTCTGTTTTTTGCTTAATAAAGTATATGAGTGTTTTTCTGTTAGTCTTTGAATTCAAGTTTTGAATGACTAATATTCATTATATAACTACCACAGTTTGTTTAATAGCTGTTTTGGAAATTTAAAGTTTTTTTCCATGATGGATTATGGCCTTATGATAGATTTTTGATTGTGGACTAATGGCTCAAAAGGTCTTGGGTTTTTTGTTTTTTTGGTTTTTGGGAGTTTCTTTTTTTTTGGTTAAAAAATTTTAAGTTGCTTTTCAGAAAGTCTGTACCAATTTACACTGCCTCTGGTGGGGGACTTTCTCATTTTCATTACCTGCATAGACTATTACTTTAAAAAATATCTATCTTCCAGTTTAATAAAGATGGGACCTAGTTTCTAAGTGTGTTTATATGACTACTGGTGAGGCTGAATATGTTTTACTTAATGGATGATTTCTTTGTGATTTCTTTGTGGCTTATGGTCAGAAATCTTTTGGAATATTGGTATTTTCTTACTTGTAAGAGTTCTTTATACATCAAAACTATTTTCTTCTAAGAGTTCTTTTTATATCAGGACTCTTGTACTACTGTCACTTACTGTAAATATTTTCTCAGTTTATAATAAATTTGCCTTTTGTCTTTTAATTTTGTTTATGGCAAAAGCTAATTTTATGTAGAGGCTAGTATTGTTTATCTTTTTCTGCCTTGATTTCTTTCTCTCTGCGATTGAGTTCCTTTTTATTCTTTGATCAAAAAAAATTGTCCCTATAGTCCCTCATTAAAGTGCTTAACAATATCTGGCATGTGGTAGGTTTGATAAGTATTATTAGTACAGTATATATTGTACTTACTTTGCTCCACCTGGAATTTATTTTTTGTAATAGTATAGGACTTGACTTGAATCTTAAGTGTTAAATCCTACACATCAATCAACCAGATTCTCTATTTAATAATGGGGGAATATTAAATTCTAATATGCTCATGATGTCAGGTTAGTATAAATGTTAGGATCTCTTTCAGGATCTAATTTTTTTTCTTGATTTAACTACCTAATTATTATGCCAGTATAAACCCAAATCATTGTTGCTTTATAGTAAATTCTTTATGATCTACCTACGGATACCTTTTTTTCATATTAACTTTATAAACATATGATCTCCATCCACACACACTAAAAACTTTAAAAAATATTCATTAAGGTTTGATTAGGCTTATACTGACCCTGTATATACCCTAATATACCATTTTTTCCCCTCGAATATTTAGAAAATGTAGGTGAAGAAAACATGTTAATTGGGGAAGAATGGCCATTTTTAAAAGTAGGTATTCTTGTTAACTAAAAAAAAAAATGGTCTGTTCTGACATTGTCAGAATTTTTATATCTCTCAGTAAAAGTTTAGCTTTCTCCATAGAATTCCTTACTTGTGATCATTCCTTATTTTTAAATTGTTGCCCTTGTGAATTAATTTTTTACCATTTGTATTGTATAGTGGCTTATGTATTATATATATTACATGTATTATATATATTTGTATTATGTGTAAAACTCTTGGATTACTATTTTAATCTTGTTTTTGATTATCTGCATTCCTTTTATTCTTTGAGTTGATCTGTTCAGTAAACTTATGTATTTTTCTATTTTCTGTAGTTATATTTCAGTTTTAAGAATCATTGAGGTAGTTCCCAATGGGGGAAAAAAAAATGGCCCTGTTTTCAAATGAACTTTGTCATGGAATCTTTTCATATAAAACATGAAAGTGCAGTTGTATTAAAGTGAGGGCAGGACTTTAGAACACTGCTCTCCTGGTTTTACTAATTATTACTGAGATACCTGAGGAAATTAGTTTGAAAACTATTGCTAAACCATAAAACAATGTCTAGTTATGGGTTCATTGAACATTTTTATTTCTGTTCTTAATTTTGTCTGATAAGTAGATTTTGGCTGTGGCTTATAGTAATTTCTTCTAGTTTTAATTTTCTGATAGTATTTTTTAACTCATAAGTAGAAACAGTTTTATTAAATTCCTTTAAATAAATTTATTGTGTTTATAATGTGTTTTCATTAACTTGCTTCAAACCTTCGGTATGTTAGAAAATTCTCATTGCCATCAGAATCTCATGTTAATTCTGTTATCTATATCCTAATATGTGTTTTTAATAGCATTTTAGTTATGCCAAACACCCTTAATTAGTTTTATTCTGTGGTATAAATTTGTATTTTAAACATTTATTTAAAAACTCATAAAAGCATGAATTCAGTATTTTGTATATGTTAGTTTTCTGTTTAGTATTTTTTTATGATGCTCTTGACCTGTTTTTTTCAGTTTTTAGGATATTGATGAAAGTGAGATATTCACATTTAGAATCTGTAGGATTCAGTTGGAAGTTGAAATAATTAAGATTAATAAACAGAGGCAATTACTTTAGCTCCAGTTGTTCTTTAGCTCAGACATTTGCTCTGGTAAAGGGAGAGAAAACAGTTCCTATAGATACAGAAGTGTTTTTCTTCCTCTTCTGATATATTGTATCTTGGAAGTAGTAAGATTTATAGTTATATCATGCTTAGAGGAAGGTGTGTTTGTGTGTGTCCATGAAGTGCAGGACAGGTTTCTTCCTAAAACTCAAAATGTCACTTTTTTGTATTTGTGTGCATTACCTGTCTTCTGAGAGTAATGTTTGAGTGATAAAGTGATATTCTGTGAGGTATATTAGAAATGTGTGCATAGTAGCAATATTCTTTCGTCTTCTTAAATCTGTGCTAATTTAATAGTGAAATTTTGTAGTTAAGCAGTAAACAATGGAAAAACAAACCCAAAATCTAAAATCAGCTAGGATTTTACTGACTCATCCCAGAACAGTAGGTGACTAACCAGTAGAGTGAGTAAATAGTGTTACTTTTGTTTGTTAGAAATGATCCAGTTGTGCTTCAGATAGCCACCTTTTTTTAAATTTCTAACTGCAACATGCCTATTGTTTACAGATGTATCTCAGTGCCCAAAGAAGCAAGAGATAAGCAGTAATGCTTAGAGTTTTCTAAGGTTTTGCCCACCAGATATAAACAATTAAAACGGAGAAGAAAAATAACAGAGGGATCAGATTTCCTCTCTTTTCCCTTCTCTTTATTTGCACCTAACATCAGGTGCCCCTCCAGTGTTAGAAAATGGTTATGAAGCCTTCCTTGGCAAAAGATGAAGAATAATCAGAGAATAGTAGAATAGAGGACAGGCCATTTTCACTTAGGTCTTAAGACCTTACAGCAGGTGTCATATGTGAAATATATAGCAGAATAGCATAGTGGTTGAGAACATGGTCTTAAAGATGGAACTCTTTTCCATCTGCTTTTTTACTAGCTGTGTGATCTTAGCTATTTAACTTCTTGCATGAGTCTTCCTTTCCCATCTCTTAGTGTTATTTGTAAGGATTCTATGAGATCATGTATGTAAAGTGTTTAGTACCAGGCATATAGTGTATGCTCTATCAGTAAATAGTTCCTGCCACCCTTGTTGCTAGTGTTTTTATAGGGGTTTTGGTTAATAGATGTCAGTAAGATTCCAGTTGAGATTATATGATTCTGCTGTATACTAAGAGGTGAGAAATTTAAATTATTTGCTTGAGTTAGAATTTCATCACCTATAATCTTGATCAAAACAAACTAGTGTAACTATTGAAAGTTTTGGTATTTTTATCCCTTAAAATATTTATTAACACTTTGAGCATAAAGATTATAGTTGTTGTTCCTGAATTTTTTTCTTTGACCAAATGCAGTGCAAATATAATTTAAAATTGTATTTCATGTGTAATAAAAAAATCATATAGTACTGGGCATGAATAAGGCACAGTTAATACTTGGTTAGATGTTGAGATATCATAATATAAAAATTCATATTTTCTGAAGAATTAATCTTGCATACTGAGAGTGGAGGGACAAAAATAATTAATAAAACATTTATTTTAGGGCACCTGGGTGGCTCAGTAGTTAAGCGTCTGCCTTCAGCTCAGGTCATGATCCCAGGGTCCTGGGATCGAGCCCCGCATTGGGCTCCCTGCTCCTCGGGAAGCCTGCTTCTCCCTCCCCCACTCCCCCTGCTTGTGTTCCCTCTCTCACTGTGTCTTTGTCAAATAAATAAATGAAATCTTTAAAAAAATTTATTTTAAAATAAATTTTCAGCAGTAGTAGGAAACTATTTGGTCCAGTGTTCTTTGAGAATGCAGTGTTATCAGCTTACTATCAGTTCTTATAGTATTCTCAGGGATATTGAAATGATTTGAAATTGATGTCTGAGCTGGGAGAAACTTAGTTATCTGTTAAGAATTCTGTTTTCCGTTAAGTCTGCTTTTTAAACTTGAATTTTTCCAGAAGGAAAATACTATCTTTTAAAGATCCTACACTGTAATCATAATTTAGGCAAATAGTGCTTGGGTTATGTTTCTGGGTGCATACCTGTACGTGCATACATATATACACATATACCCCCTCTCCTTTTTTTCTAATTTCTTAAGTATAAATGAATTACTCTACATTGAGGGAAGAATTACTTTTGTCTCTCATCAACCTTACCTAATTTGGTATTATCCTCTTATGTGTGACTTTTATTTAATAACTTTGGCATTTAGTAATTTTAGTCTTTTTATAATCATATAGAATAAATTAAGTGAAAAATGAACTTAACCAAGAGCTGGGGGTGTTATATAGCTTGGCTTTCAAAATTACTCTATGTATTCTAGAATACTTAGATTACTAAACTGAAAATGGGAGATAAATTCAGTAAAAATAGAATTCATCATACTAAATAATAAGTACTTAAATAGTTTCTGTGATTCTGAACTTTAACAATTATAAGAATTCTGTTTCAGTACAGTTTCTCTTCAGAATAGAATCAAGGTTAAAAATGGTTGTCATAAAAAAAAATGGTTGTCATTAGAATTAGGATAAATAATATCTTCATTAGATTAAGTTTTACATACTTTTATGAAATAAAAACACTTAGCAGGTTACTATTTCTTGATTTTAAAATTTGTAATGGAGCCAAACAAAATTCCTGTGAAAATATTTGTACTCTAACATTCAGTAAAGATTTTCTTGTTTACCTTTTTTTTATTAAAAACTTGGTAAAAGTGCATTGTATACATTGTCATCCTAGAATCAAGTGTTCATCAAACATTTATAACTTTCCCCCATCCCTCCCAAAAATGGTTTGAAATTGGTGACACAGAATAGTTGTCATCTACCAAATTAAAAACTGCAGGTTTGTAAACTTGGCACTCTGAGAAAGAAATAGGTGCCATAAAATGATTAAGTATTGGCATGTGTACACCTGCTGTCAGGAAATAAACTTCCCATATGTTGCAGTTTGGCAGACATGCATCTTAAAAATGTATTGAATGAAACTGCTGCTGCACTCTTTATCCTGTATCTTTTTTCAACAGTACATTTCTCTTTTTGCCTGTAATTACTTTTGCTTCCGTTAGAGGAACGTGATATATTTTTACAGATACCCTTGAAGTTAAGTGGTGGTACTCCTTAAGAGTGCAGTAACTGATCTAGTAACTCATTGAAATACTAGCTTGGCCCTTAACACCAACAAAGAAACAAACTATTTTGAAACGTTTACTTTTTTTTCTTATAAAAACTTGAGCCTGAGACACATTAATTTTTCACATTTTATCACATCATGTCAGAAAATAATTTCCCCCGATATATGTACTAATATAAGAAAATGAATATCCCAGTTGTTTTTAAAAGGTAAATACTTAGGTGAGAATTGCATTGATGAAACAGCTGAACTTTATAAATGTGTTTATGGACTAATTCAACTAAATCTTATTGCATGGAATATAGTTTCAGAACCCTAGAATAGTCAGGTCAGAAAATTTGTCCTTTGTACAGAGTTTCCTTAAGATTGATAGTAATGTTTTATTTACATTTAATTATATGTTAAAATGAAAAACTGATTCTAAAATGAAGGCTCTTTTGACTGTCTCCATTTCTTAAAGTTTATGTGGAAAATATATGCAAGTACATCTTATTGGCCCCTAACATAAGCCTTGAACCATTGATGTATGCATGCTTGTTATTGCATGTTAATACACAGAATCCCCTTATACAGTTTTTTTTTTAATAGATTCTTTTGGGATACCTTTTTGTTATATAATGTTGTATTTTTAATTACCTTCAGAAATTAAAAAAATAATTTTTGAATTCCTTTATGTGATGAGTTTTAACTAAAACTTGTCCTATGGATGTAATCAGTTTTAACTATACATGCTTTTAGCAATATTTTACAGATTGCACATTTGAAAAAGAAATTGTCTGCTCTAGTGTAATTTACGGTGACGATACCTGCCTGCCTTTTCTTTTGCTGCGTTGGCACAAGCATTGTGCTTATTTTGTTGTAAATGGTTCCAGTATTTTATCAGTTCACTAGGCTGGAACTGATGAGAGGTAATTAGGTGGCTGTATTTACAGCTCGAGTAAGAAACTCGCCAGTGATTGAACACAAACTCATTGGGAGGGGGCACAGGATCAATTCTCAACTTGGCAAGACAGATCCCTACATATACATCTTCTAAGTGCAAACGACGGATACTTAAAGAAACTTTAAATATCTTCTCTGCCAGATCTCCAGAAAAAACATAACCAGTCCCAGAACAAAAGACAGGGTAGCGTTCACTTGGGTAGAGGTCTGGTGGCATGTACCACTTGCTATCTTTGTTCCGATTGGGTGCATATCCTCTCATTAGGTAACCAGTAAAATAGTTATGTCTGGGAGGCAGGTCTGGCTTCAGTAACTTATGTATTAAGTATTCAGTGTTGACAAACATGTCACTGTCAGTTTTCATAACATATGGAATATGTGGACAGTATGTTGCAACCCAGTTCATGCCCATAAGTGTTTTAATTGTCAAATTGTAGTATGTATCTAAATATTCCTGTTGAATTATATCATGATATTGTCTGCTTTCTTCCAGTATTGCACGTTGAAGGTAACCATTTAACTTAATATTTACGCCCAACAAAAAAATTCGTGTGATTTGGATACCAGGTGCTAGACTTTCATTGCCCCATGTTTGCCGGATAGCTCTTCTAGCTTCTACTTGTCCAGGTTCTGCAGCTATTAGCAGTATTAAAAAAGGGCTTTTCTCCTGGCATTTTTCAGGTTCATTGATAATATATCTGAAATGGTAAGAATTTGGATGTCCGATACCTTTTTCATTGTAAATACTTCCATTGGCACTAAGTGTATTCTCCAGCCCTGTAACTCCTTGTGGCGACAAGTCTGTGTTATTGGAGTTAGTTGCTGTTTGAGGCCTCAGAGTTTGAGGGACTGTTTCTTTCCAAATGTTCCGGAGAGAGCTGTGGTTTGTCTCACTTTTTGTGGAACGAAATCCTCGGAAAGTATATGTCACAGGGTTTTCTTTAAATCCAGCTCTGCCTGGCAGCCAGTCATGATGATTGAAAAATAAAAACATAGCAAACAGAAACACTAGAGAAAGTACACCAATCAGATGGGTACGGAACAGAGACCTCTTGGCATTCCAGCTCATCTTTGCAAAGCAGCAGTGTCTTCTCCTCCACTGAAGCATGTTGTAAATATCCAGTAACGGGATACGAAATACTACTGATGGCTGAAAATGTTTCCTTCTCCCAAATCAGTACTATTCTTTGGTAATCATTTTTTAAATCAGCCACGTTGTCTCCCATGCAGTCATTCTATAAAGATGAAACATAAAAATTTATAAAATGCTAAATATTTACAGAACGCCTGAAAAGAGACTTTGGATGTTAGTAATATTAAGGCAAAGAGGAATTTTTTAAGTTGTGAAAATATGATAACTGAGGAATGAGTTTATAATTTGTTTACCCTTGGTAACATAACATCACTGAGAACAGGATGAGCACTTCAAAGAGAGAAGTGATGGATTAATTTTCTTCCACTTATTTCATTGTCTAGGTAGTTCTGGTCATTTGTACTTTTGACATGAGTTAAAGATTTAAAAGCTGTATGCATGTATAGAAGAGAAGAATGTTACTAGATTCCTGAGAGAGGCCATGTAAGAAGGCCTGAGAGCAGATGGAAAATTTATTGGCATTAATTAAAATTGATTTGACATACCATTGGTGTTATGGTGCACAGTCAGCGGCCTTTTTTGTAAAATAGTCATGTATCAGTTGTGGGACAGACGGTGCAAGGTTGATTATGGCAGAGTTCTGTTAGTCACAGTACACTGCTTGGCATGTTTCCATTGGCCCCTACTGTGTTGAGAAAGTCAATGAGAAGATGCACCTGTCAAAATTAATTTTCAGGGTCCAGTAACTTCAGTACAGGATTTTAAGACAGTAATAAAAGACAAACATTTTCAAATACTCTTTCTGATATTAACCTTCCACTTCAAAGATGAGGTATTCAGGAGATCATTGTCCTTACTTAGACTTAAGATTGATTTTTAAAATATTAGCAATTATCTTTAATTGTTTTTGGCCTTGGCAGAACACTTATCACATATCTCATTTGAGTCTCCGTGTTAGAATTAAACAAAGAACTACTTTGAACAGTCCTTTCAGATTCCTTACAAAATATAGGCACTAGGTACTTTCATATCCAGCTGTTTAAAATTTTAAATTTTACAAAATGCATTTTAAAAGATTCTTGAATTTTGCTATGTTCTACATTTGTGTGCAGAAAATTTGTTACATTTTTAGGACTTCTGGTAGCATGATACTTAAAACCCTAGATTTTTAAAAAGATTATGAGATGTCAGTATGGGAGGTTTATGATGCTACATATTAAAAACTGGTGGTGTTATCTTTGAACAAGACTTTTCAGTACATAGCACAAATTTGTTCATGTTTTTCACGTCTTTGTTTTTCTGGATCAAGATGTGAGGGTAGAGGTGGGTAAAAGGAGCTGTAATTTGATTTCTATTTAAAGAGAAAAAACTTGAGAAGGGGACTGATAACTAATTTTAATTTTTTCAATTTTTTAATGAAAATTATTTCTTATGCAAAAGAAAACTAGTCAATTAAATTTAATGTAGCGTTTATTTAAATTTCTGTGCATATATATCTATATTTTGTGTGGCCTGTGATATTAAGAGATTCATACTTAATACCAAATTTGCTTAGCCTTGACATGAAACTTAATTATCTTGGGGAAATGGTATTTACATGGAAGTTCTCATATAATTGAATAATTACAGGAAAATTCACATATATAGTATGAAGTACTTTGAAAATATTGATTGAAAGGGTTAGACATATATGAATGAAAGTACTATTCTAGCAGCAGCCACTAGGAGGAGCAAGTAGGTGGGAATTTGAACAAATTTCCAAAGTATAACAGTAAAGGCGCCAGCTTTTGATAGTTTCTAGTATCTGAAATTATGTAGTACTTTTAGAAGTTATTCTCAAATGTAAAATATTGTTCAATCATTTTGTGAGATACAAACAGTGATTTTTTTTTTAAGTTTGGGGTTTTAAAAACATAGAACCTAGTTTGCTATTTATTAGAGTTTATTTACATAATCTTTAATTTCACATTACTATAATAAAGACCAAGGCTGTTCACTGTACCCGCAGAACAGTTCTGCTGTGAACTAAACTGAAAATAAGCTGAGAGTTCTGATTTAGAAACTCAGCTTTTTTTTCCTTCCTGTATTTGTAAGTAGTTGGCCATTCTGTTTAGACCAGGAAACTCTTTCTAAGCTTTTATTTTCACATGAAATATTTGATAAATAGTAACGATTCTTCCACGCCATAAAGAAGCCAGTAGATATAAGGGTTATATGTATAAATTTAAAAGAAACAAAAGTTGCTTTTTAAATTTATTTGGTAATCTATTTTAAACATTCTAAAACAAAGTTAAATATGTCACCTTTTTGTTGATAATATGCTTGGTATCTGGTTGAAGTCCCATCATTTATGTCTTTTAAAAGTGTAAATTTGATGGTTTAAGAAACACTAAATATAAGATCAGATTTTTGAATAAACAACTGAAGAAATGAATGAAGGTAAATATCATAGTAATGTGATATTTTATGAAAGCAGTGTACCTGAAATGATATCTCTAAAGTATTTCCATGTTAGAGAAAACAGCATATTATTATGTGTTGTAATCTAGCATAAATACATAGTTTATGGTCCTATATGATTTTGTAGCACTAGGTGATGGAGATGCATCTTAATTTAAATTCATGACATTTGTATGTTTGTAAATATTAAACTTCCCAGGCTTTAAATTCATATATACTCAGTTGGTAATCTCCCATTGTTAAATGAAGTGCATGTGTCTAGCTTTAAACATTTCTTTATTAGAAGTTTCTAAGGTATTCATCATAATTTTTCTGTTAAAAAGAAAGTAAAATTAAAGTAACTGTTCTTCCTTTTATTAAATGTTAAAATTATTCTCCAGTTACTGCCTGTTGTGTTTTAATTCTTAAAAAGTGGGAACATGACAAGAAAGTTAAAATATTGTGGCAATCTAAATAATTTTGCACTTCTACATTTTCAGCTTAGAAATACGTTTGATTTAGCTCTTAGGGTTTTTTTGTGATAATATTTTCAAGTTACTAATGTGTATTTACATCTTATGAATTGAAGTTCATGGAGAGATTGTTAACTGTGAAATGTTCAGTTACTTCTCATGTACTCGATACTCGTTCTCTCTCTCACACACACAGTTTTTATCATTTGGCTTTTAAAAGTGTTGGTATCTTTAGTGTGTCGAACAATCCTAGATTTTGCTGGTGCTTGAATAAAAAAAAATTCTGTGCTTTTGAGATATCTAGCTTATAAAAATGCTTAATTGGTGCTGTTAACACTGAGAGAAGAGAATCTAAGAGAGACCTGAGATTTTTCACAGCTATATTTTTTTCTTTAATACCATCTGATTTCATTCTATAGTGGAACAAAAATTCATGGTATTGGCAGTGAGAGTTGATGTTGAGATGTGATGATAATAGGGCCTGATAAACTTGTTTAAAATTTTAATTTTAGAATGGAATGCTTACACGTGCCTTTAAAATGTTTGCCTTTTGTGATTATTAAATAATAGGTTATTGAGTTGTGTTGTGAGATTGAGCCAATATCAGGATCTGTGGATAGAACTGTAAAAAATTTTTGAATTTGAGTTCCTGAGCCATGAGTTGCTGTTCTGTGATTGTTGTCTAAATAGTTTATTAGATTTATTTCTACCCCAGGCACACACATACCATGATGGTAGTTTGTTAGTACATATTAATATAGCCTAGAAGCGCAGTAGCTACATTTATATTTAATTTTTTTCCTTGTATTGCAGTTCATGAATATTTTTTATATTAGATTATTTTCATCCTCTCTTTTGAGTTTCACTTTAAAAATTATCACCAAGAACAGTCTTGTATTTGATTATTTGGAATCTGTCAGTTGCTTAAAATGAAAGCTCACTTTTTCAAGTGGGGGAATTTTTAGCAACTATTGATATTTCTTTGTTTAAAGTTGTATTCATGGACACTGTAATAACATGCGAATCTACTGTGGTGGTGTGCTGTGCATAAAACTCACACTACCTTATGTGATCCTATGCAAATGCTTTCCTTTTAGTATTCTTACAGCTCTATAATAATATTTGTTGATACTGTCTTATTTTGTTTTTGTTATCTTTATTTGGGGAGATGGATCTTGGAGGGAAGATTTTGTTAGTAAAAGCTGTTATATATTATTTGTTTTAAAAGGATGAAAAAAGCTCTTAATATTAAGACCATCTTTGATACTATTTAATATAATTTCACTGCATTGTCTCTTTTGATAGCCGCTTTTAAGAGATCACTTTAATTTACTAGATAAGAATTCATTTTGACCTAATTTGATAGAGGCTTGCTGTGTTTTCTTTAGAGGGCTACAGTTTTTTTCTTTTTAAGTTTAATTTCTCAGAGAATCCTTTAAGCACATCTTGTTATTATTTACCTTTTCTCTCTTTTATACATCCATAATCCATAATTACTTCAAGCTACATATTTACCTGAATAAAGCAAAGACAGCTTTAACAATGACAGATTTTAAAATCATATATCTAGAAACCCTTTCATAGTTTCAAGGACGGTGAACTGGATGAACTTGTTTATCAGATATTAGTGCCTCAGGGGCTATGAAAAGGTAACAGACATTTAAATGAATATTACACACAAGATATCGACATACCTTCCTTGGTCAGGCCATTTATGTGGAGAGGATTATGCCCACTGAAAATACTTTTGGCACGCCATCACTTCAGCAAAAAAGATGCTATCGAACATGCGCACATCCCCCAATAGTCTGCCTCCTGCGATTGCTTTTCACAGTATCCAAAGTGTCCATCTGTCTGCTTGTCTTCGAGTTACCCTTCTTGTTCATATGGGTCCTAGTCGTCTGAGATTTTTCCTTTCTTTCATTTTCTTTCTCGTTCTTTAAACAAAAGAGCTGCAGTTGTCCGCTCTATCGGAGCACTGTTGACTCTTGCCGACAGTTGATGCATTGAAGCTTTTTACATCTGCTGTTTTCCTGGCCGGACAATGCAGTGCTGTATTCTCTTCTCAGTATCCATATTTCTAGTAATAACACTGAGCTGCGATGTAAAGCAGCCAGAGCTAGAATGTAGTGCTTCGATTGTATTGGAATAGAATAGGATTTAACTCTCTTTTGCTGTTGCCTGGCAGCTGCAGGAAGGATTTTGAGCAGTTTTACTGGGGTTTTAGTCTATAATATGAAATCCACGGTTCCTCAGCTGCTGCACAGGCAGGCAGCAGTTTAAATGTGGGCTTGACAGATGCTCTCTCTGACAGAGCAGAATTTAACGTCACTGCTTGGCTGAATCCCACGTGATTGTTTGCATTCATTTTGACTAAAAACCTAAGGTAGGGCGAAGCTTAGAGATTTTGCTTCTGTGTGATAAATTATATATATTCAGTGTAAGTGTAGTGATGAGTGCATAATATGAAAATGGGATGATTATGAAATGGTTATAATTTTATTTTTTCCTTATTTTCTTTATTTTTTCTTTATTTTTTTTTACTTTATGCTTAAGCACAGGCTTTCTAAATGTTTCAGTGTTAGATGTTGGCTTTCATGTTTCTTACATGATTTTATGGGACCTAAGCAATAAGCTTTTATATGTAACTTGGTGCAATTTAACCCTTTCAGTACACTCCTTCCTTTGAGGTTTATTTTCTCAAATTGCTCCAATTTTACTAGTATCTAGATAAGACTCAGTCCATTTATTTTTTTATTTATAACTTAAATACCCCCACCCCCAATTTTCTGGAGTTTGTATATGAGCTGGAGCGGATTACTTAATGACACCTGATGGGATACAGCCCACTTCTTTTTTGCTCTTAATGTGGTTTCTAATGTTCTTGAAGGCAGCAAAACTTTATTTTTAATCACCTTTTAATGTCAGCATTTATTTTTTATTTTTCCTTTTCTTTAAAATTAACATGTATGTTAGAATGTCCTAATATTTCAGGGTTGTTTACTAACTTGCCTCCAAGCACATTTTTCAGTAAGCACTAGATACTCTGAAATATTTCTTTGTATGGTTAGTCTCCTGGGCACCTTACTTTTTTTCTGCAGAATACTGGGGCATTGCCTTTTTTTTTTTTTTTTTCCTCCCCCTTAATAGCCTGAATTATCAGTTTTTTCTGTGAGAGTTCAGGGACATTAACTCCTAAAAATTTATCATTTTAGAACTTAAGCTATGAATTTGCAGTCATATATATGCTTTATCCCACCTGTCTTCCCTAATTAAATCTGTTACTTAAAATACAGGGTTACATTTTCTCTAATACTTTAAATTTTTTTGTCCTCATGTTTTTTAGTGTAGCTGATAAAATACTTTTTGTACTTGGAGGAATCCTGTTGATTTTTTTTTTTTAAGGAGTTTATGTGACTTTCCCAGAAATGTTAGAAGGAATATTAAGAGTTTTATAAATGGGAAACCCAAGGTCTAGAGCTTTGGCTTTTCCTAGTTAAGTGTGAAGGAGAAAAATGAAAGCCAGTTTTTATTTAGTCTCTATGTCTACTCATACTTCATGCTCATTGCTTTTTTTTTATATTAAAGGTAGGTAGCAGAGTAATGCTAAAGTGCTTGCATAAAATAACATATTTTACAAAAGTAGAGGTGGATTTTAGGAGATTAGTTTTAATCAGTAATTCCTTACATAGGATTTGATTATGCAGCCAGCAACAGTGACTGTTATTTGCCCAAAATCAGATTGCATGCTAAGCCTACCTAAGCTGTAGTTAAATGACTTTTTTCTCTCATAATAATAGTCTTATTAATCATACTACCCATTTCAAAGATGAGGAACCAGTGCTTAGAGTTGTAAATAATTATCCCAGGTATCAGCTAACTGGTGATAAGAGAAGCTGGCTAGAAACTAAAGCAAGATTATCTTAAGTCTTTATGCTCTGTTCTTTTTTTTTTTTTTAAAGATTTTTAATTTATTTATTTAACAGAGAGAGAGAGAGCACAAGTAGGCAGAGCGGCAAACGGAGAGGGAGAAGCAGGCTCTCCACCGAGCAGGGAGCCCGATGCGGGGGCTTGATCCCAGGATGCTGGGATCATGACGTGAGCCGAAGGCAGCCGCTTAACTGACTGAGCCACCCAGGCGCCCCTTTATGCTCTGTTCTTAACCATTATACTAGGTAACACTGCTGAAGAAATTGTGGAAATTCTTTTTTTTTTTTTTTTTTTTTTAAGATTTTATTTATTTGACAGGGAGCAAGAGAGGGAACACAAGTAGGGGGAGTGGGAGAGGGAGAAGCAGGCTTCCCGCTGAGCATGGAGCCCGATGTGGGGCTCAATCCAAGGACCTTGAGATCATGACCTGAGCCAAAGGCAGCCGCTTAACCAACTGAGCCACTCAGGCACCGCAGTGGGAATTCTTTTATAGGACTGGCACAGCATACCTAGAAATAATTCATAGAATTATAAATGGATGTTTATATTTTCACTTTATTCACTTGTCAAACACATACTGATCAACTACCGTGTGCAAGTATTTGTAGGTATGCACAGTTTATTAAATGTTAGGGGGACAGAGATGGTTTAGACACCTTCCCTACCCTTTCTCTAGGAAGGATGAAACTTTTTGTTTTGCTAGTTCCTTTGATTTGACTCTTTTGGTGTCCCACTGGATTTATTATAGATCTTGATTAAGAGAGCTCCGTCAGATAACCTGCTGGTTAATGGTTTCCCCAGTATTGGTTTGAGCCCCTGAATTCCCAGTGGACTGTTGTCTCAGCTATGCTTGCTAGGGGATAAGGGTTAATACAACAAAAGAGACTCCTAGAAACTGATAAAAAGATGCCTGTCTACTTAATCAGAATTTAAACTTTTAGGTACATGTGCCATTGGTTTCTTAAATTTAAATTAAGCTGGCTAAGAACTTTACATGAAGTACAGAAAAACAGAGCAGACACCAGATTAAAGTTCCTTTAGTGACTTTTTCTCACAACCTGCATGTTTCCAGCCAAGAGAAACTGTAAAAATCTTACGACAGGCAAGCTTATAGAAGTTCTTCCTTTAGTCTAGTTTCTTTTAACATCTGAATTCTATGGTTAAACTTTCTGAGTAAATGTGACAGATTTCTTTGTCAGACTGAGGAAACTGGCAGCTATTTTGTTAAGTTTTATAGTTAGAAATGTCTTGTAATTTTTACTTGTATAGGTCTGCTTTTTAATCTTATAACACATCTCTGATGGGAAAAATAGGCTATTACTCTGTATTTTGGCCAGAACTGTCCAGGTTGGTTTTAGGACTTTCCTGGGCATGTGTGCAATAGCCCTCAGGGAGGCAGAATTTAAAGACAGGTTTTGAATAGCCACCTAATTCTTAGTTTCTGTCGAGTACAGAAGTAATTATTACTTTATTCATTTGGCTAGTAGTTTGAGTCATTATAACATGATGAATCAGGTTTAGATTTGCTCACTAATAATAAAGATAAGTTATTTCATGGAGTTTACTACCTATATAAATTCAACTAAATGTCCTTGGTAAAAAGAATGAGGGAGAAAAGGGTGTAGGAGATAACACTTCAACCGTGGCAGGCGATTCACTGAGAATGAGCAAATATCCTTGAATAATTTGAGAAGGGGAGACATGAATCTGGTTTTCTCTACATTGGTCTTCATTTCTGTTGGTGCTTTAGTATGAGTAATTGGCCCCTAAATGCAAGCCATTTTTATTTCAGCCAGTGCTCACCTAAAGAACTAGTTATTTTTTCCAGTGCTGGAGAAAAATCTTAATGATTTGAATCAGGTGTCATTTCCACCATAGTACTCTGAAAAATGCCATTTGACATAGTTATTTAGAGACCAGCTTTAGTTTTAATTGACATCAGTCAACAGTTTTGCATAGAGTAATGTTTGCTTAGAGTTTATATCTTTTGACTTAAAATCAGATGAAATCTTTTTCAATATATAAATATATGGACAAATAGCACATTTTTGGGTCTTTAAAATTAGTAAGTTTTCTTTTTTTGAAGAAAAATTACTGTGTGTTCATTAAGAGTTTACAGTTTTCCTTTGAAATCAGTAGATGATTTATGAACCAGTTTTACCTTTCCTTGAATTTACAAAGCAGGAATTAGCCTGATTTCAAATTAGCAATCTCAGAATGACCACAAGTGTCAGTGTTTGCCTGCCTTATTTTTCTTCAGTTTTCACCATCTTATGCAGCAGATACTCACACTGTTTTAAGAATTTCTTTTGACATGAAAGCGGAGCTAAATTTAAGTGCCTCTTTCAGAACTAATTTTCAACACCCTTACCAGTTTTAATTCATACAAACTATTAATGATCCTAAGGGAAAATATAAGCATTAAAATCAGCAGTAGTTTGTATTATGCTTGTATGTTCTTCAGTTTCTTAGGATTGTAGCTGTTTCAGTGTAGCATAAATCAACTAGACTCTTTCATTTGTTATTTGTCACACAGGGGTACTCTTGTTGAGAGCTTCGGTTCTCCGTGGGGGAAATGTTATTTTCTAGGAGGCGTTCTAGAAGTTTATGAGGGTATTTTTTGTTTGCAAAATAACTGAAGGGCATTTAGTGAGTGAGGCCAGGGAAGGAGGTCTATAGTGGGTGGGGCAATTTTAAATGAACCTAATTAGAATACAAAGTATATTTTGTAAAGTTTTAACATGCACTGAATTTTCCTAGGTATATAACCACAGTGTATATTGAAGAAGATTGTACTCAACTTTGTTCTGAACTTGGCCAGTAGTTCGCCATTTTGAAAAATCCTGTTGCCTGAGGCAGTCATGTTTGTAGTAGTTGGCTTAGCAGTAGAGAGTATACCAGTCTGTGGACATTTGTAACTGTTACATTCACTGTGATTTTATGAATAGGTACTAGCTTTCTATTACTTCATTATGTCTTCTGGTGTAATCATTTCTGAGGGTAATATTGAAATACTTGTGTTTATCATAGATTTCTTTTAAAATTTCATTCTTGTATTTGTTAGGATATTGATTTCCATTAAAAAAATTACATACATAGGTTGCTTATCTTACCTGTGCATTTCATTTCAGATTGTTAAAAAGGGTCAGTGTAAAATATTTCTTACACAGAAGACATACTGAGTTTGATAAGGGTGTGAAGCCCACTAGGTCAGTATCTTTGAATAAGTTCTCAGGCACCTTACTCTGTACTCAACACATTGATAGTATTTAAAAATTTAAACACTGTTAATTCATTACAAAGTATAACAAAACAATTTATAAATTCAGGTAGATGTAATGTGTTGAAACTTAAAACTCTGCTAAAACTTCACAAAGAAGCATTCTCACGTATAAATTATTAGTATCAGAAAATGCTTTTTATTTAATAGCTTTAGTAGATAAGGAGAGAAAGGAAAAAGTTGGAAGTAACTAAATAGAATGTTTTCCCCAAAGGGCTTTTTTGAGAAGAACTGGGAGCATAAATATACTTGATTCTAAATTCATAGACACTCTCTTTAGAATGATTATTTATGATCTGATTGGAAATAGGAACTTAAGTATAAAGAAACTTTGCAAAGCAGAAAAGAGGCAGGCAAAGGTTATAGGATTAGGAATGGATAATGTTTGACTCTAGGGTTTGATTTTCTTCCCCTTCCCCAACTTCTTAGAGGATGTCTAAGGGATTCACTTATATTCAACAAATACATTGAACATTTTTTTATATGCAAGCTACAGAGGGATATGAGCTTTGTCATTAGGTTCCTTTTATTCAAGAAATTGGTAGATAGGATACATAGATCATTATATAGATAACAAAATAACTGGAAGAAAATGTTATATACTTATTTTTTTTCCCTTCAATTTCAGATTGTTTTCTGTAATTCATTAGGGTGTCACTCAGTTTCACTCTTTGATACTTTTGTCTTCCCAATTGTAGTTGGTTTGCATTACATTTTAATCTTAATTTTTGTGCTTTTCAAGTATTTTTATTCCTTTTAAATAAATAACACGATGTCTCGGGGATAGCACAATTGTTGAGTTTTAGTGAACAAAAATTTTAAAAATGAAAATTTTTATATTTTTGTTGTACTCTCCATTTTCTTTTATCATTTCCCCAATTACTTACTAACATACTGAGTTTGTTTCTTTTCTATATCCTTGTAGTTGAATTTGAGTTTTTTCTATATTTCCTTTAACTTGTCACAGATTCTATATTTATTAATATTTATAATGTTCCAGAATATTTCATTTGACTCTGTGTTTGTTGGGGGAAAGGAGGTCAAATAGTTAAATATATACAGGTCTGTGTTTATTTTACCTTCCTCAATTTATTGAATTATATTAAATGGTAAAACATTGAATGTTTTCTTTTAAAGCGTACAATATTGTTATTTTCCTTTCTGCCTCTATTGCCAGTACCTATAATTGTGTGATTCTTAAAACAATCAAATTTAGCTAATTCCAAACATGTACGCTTTGATAGAGGGAGATGGATGGGAGAATATTATATTTTTATTCAGTGAAACAGAAGAAGAGCAAATTTATATGGCTATACCATCAGAAGAAACCATACTGAATTATGTCCTTAAACTTAGTTAATTGGACATTTGAGGTTGTACTGCAGTGGCATTGTTCTTAGTGACAAGGTATTATTTACATTATAATAATGGACTTTTAGGGCAGAATTAGACCTTTCTAATCATCTAAAAATCTAGTTGTCTCATTTTGGAGGCAAGATAATCAACACCCTGAGAGGTTGTGATTTTTCTCAGAGCTCCACTCTTTAATATGTCCTAGCCAAAGCTAGAACCTGGGGTTCAAGATTTCTAAATACTGCCTCTGGATACATCAGTGTTTTTGTTTTTAGTCCATGGACCCATAAAGTACACAAATGATCCCTTACCCCTGGCCCTCTGTAACTATAAAAAAATCCTGCCAGATTTAAATGAGAAAGATTGTGCTTTTACTAAACCTCAGTGACACATACAAGAGAATTGCTCATTTGTGCCAGAAAGGTATGTGGGCATTATAGACTTTGGTATTAAAGGAGATCAATTTCTATGGTTTGGTTTGTTTCTAATGCAGTTTTATAATTAAATGTTTCATCTACATTTATGTGGATGTAATCTTTTAATCTGTAGATAAATAAAAAAGAATTTTGATATTTTCCCATTATGCATGAATACCCCTTTAAAGATTTTGTATTGTCTCACTCTCTTTTCCTCTCTTTTGATCCAAATTTTACTTGCTGTATTTGTCTTAGTTTGGATTCTCCAGAGAAACAACCCATAGGATGGATGGACGGACGGATGGATGGATGGATGGATGGATGGGTGGGTAAGGAGGAATTGGCACATGTGATTATGGAAACTGAAAAGTCCCAAGATTTGCAGTCAACAAGCTGGAGACCCAGGAGAGTTGATGGTACAGCTCAAGTCTAAGGAGGGCTCCAAAGGCAAGAGAATATTGATGTCCCAACTTGACAACAACCAGGCAGGAGTGAATTCTTTTTTACTCTGCCTTTTTTTGTTCTGTTCATTTCTTCAGTGGATTCAATGAGGCCCACCCACATTGGGGAGGGCAGTCTTGCTTTACTCAGTCTGTTGATTCAAATGTTAATCTTACCCAGAAACTTTCTCACAGACACATCCAGAATGATGTTTTAACCACATTATCTGGGTACTCCATTGCCCAGTTAACACATAAAATTAACCTTCATAGTTAGCTTCTGAAAGCATTCTAGAGAATGATAAATGGAACACTGGTATTAGATTTTTAATCAGTGAATATCTTCTAATGCTATTCATGAGCACTTGTGTTCCAGTATTGTCTGTGACTGTAAAGAAAATAAATATTTATTCCCAGGTCAAAGTTTTAATTCTATGAGTGGATTTGGATAGGAATAGATTTTTGTTTTATCTTTATTGAGATTAAAATATTTACTTTAGTTTCTGCTCCTTTGATTTCAAGTAACAGAAACTTGCTCAGGTCAGCATAAGGAAGGAAAGGAAATACATTATAATGCTGTAGGAATATTCTGCAGAACCCAGGACTGAGAAATATTAATTGGCCTTTAAAAGAACACAGTGAGACATTGGAAAACTGTCAGGAATCAAGGAAGCTTTTCTGTTTCTGTCTGGTGCCATATGATTACTTGTCACTTTTTCTGCATCTCTACACCAGCTCTCTGGTCCTTTGTACACCTAGTCCTCCTTAAAGCCAGCCTGCTACAGGTAACTGTGGCTCACATTGCTGGGCGTATCTCTCAATATGGATTTCAGAACTCCAAAGGAGAGAAGATATGATTGGGTCAGCTTGTTCATGAGTTTATCCCTTGTGGGTATAGTCCAGCTCTGAAAAGGGGAAATAGGGTATTCTATGAGTAGACATCCCTTGAAAAGCCTGCCATCATTTGTAATTAGACTGTGTTTATTCTTTTAAGCATATTTTGTGCTTTTTAAAAAAGGTTTTTTATTGTTTATATATGATTTACCGTTTTAAGTGTATTATATCCATAATGTTGTGCAGCCATCACCACTCTGTATCTCCAGAAATTTTTCATCATTCCAAACTTAAACTCTGTACACATTAAACAGTTTCCTGTTGCCCTCTCCCCAGCCCCTGGCAACCACTATTCTACCTTCTATTTCTATGACTTTGACTCTTCCAGGTACTTCATAGAAGTACAGTCATACAGCATTTGTCTTTTTGTGTCTAGCCTACTTCATTTAGCGTAATGTTTTCAAGGTTCATCCATGTTATAGCACAATTCAGAATTTCTTTTTTTTAAGGCTGAGTGATACTCCATTGTATGTATAAACTGTAATTTATGTATCCATTTGTTTGTCAGTGGACATTTAGGTTGTTTTCACCTTTTGGCTATTGTGAATAATGCTATTCACATCAGCATACAAATACCCGGTCGAGTCCCTGCTTTCAATTCTTTTGGTTATATACCAAGAGTTGGAATGGCTGGATCATAATGGTAATTCTATGTTTAATTTTTTGAGGTATCACCATACTGTTTTCCATAGCAGCTACACATTTTACATTCCCATCAGCCATGCACAAAGATTCTGATTTCTCCACATCCCTGTCAATACTTGTTAATTTCTGTTTTTTGTGTGTTTGATTAATAGCTGTCCTAATGGGTATGAAGTGGTATCTCATTGTGGTTTCGATTTACATTTCCTGAATGATTAGTGATGTTTGAGCATATTTTCATGTGCTTATGGACCATCTGGAGCATGGTCAGTTTCTCTGGTGAAATGTCTATTTTTTTTTTTTTTTAGGATTTTATTTATTTATTTGAGAGAGAGAGAGCATGAGAGGGAAGAGGGTCAGGGAAAGAAGTAGACTCCCTGCTGAGCAGGGAGCCCGATGCGGGACTCGATCCCGGGACTCCAGGATCATGACCTGAGCCGAAGGCAGTTGCTTAACCAACTGAGCCACCCAGGCACCCTGAAATGTCTATTTTTTTTACCCATTTTTGAATTGGGTGGTTTTTTGATTTTGAGTTGAAGGAGTTATTTTTTTTTTCAAGATTATTTATTTATTTGAGAGAGAGCCGTGTGTGCATGCCATGTGCATGAGCAGGGGGAGGGGCGGAGAGAGGGACAAGCAAAGTCAGCAGTAAGTGTGGAGTCCGTCGTGGGGCTCGATGTCACGAGCGGGAGATCATGATCTGAGCTGAAACCAAGAGTTGGACACTTAACCACCCAGGTGCCTTTTTTTGTTTTCTCCCCTCGCCTAATTGCCCTGGCTGGAATTTCAGATGCTGTGTTGAATCAAAGTAGTGGAAGTGGACATACTGTTCCTGATCTTACGAGGTTTCCATCTTTCTCCATTGAATATGTTAGCTGTTGTGGTTTTTTTATATTTAGTTTTTATTATGTTGAAAAAGTTTCCTTTCATTCCTAGTTTGTTAAGGTGTGTGTGATTTTTTTTCTCTTTAAATTTTTATTGTTATGTTAATCACCATACATTACATCATTAGTTTGTGATGTAGTGTTCCATGATTCATTGTTTGTGCATAACACCCAGTGCTCCATGCAGAATATGCCCTCTTTAATACCCATCGCCAGGCTAACCCATCCCCCCACCCCCCTCCCCTCTAGAACCCTGTTTGTTTTTCAGAGTCCATAGTCTCTCATGGTTCGTCTCCCCCTCCGATTTACCCCCCTTCATTCTTCCCCTCCTGCTATCTTCTTTTTTTTTTTTTCTTAACATATATTGCATTATTTGTTTCAGAGGTACAGATCTGTGATTCAACAGTGCTGTGAATTGTGATGTTGTTTTTAAATCATGAAAGGATGTTAAATTGTCAGATCCTTTTTCTGTATCATTTGAAATGATCATGTATTTTCCTTCATTCTGTTAATGTGATTTCTATTGATTTTCGTATATTGAACCATCATTGCATTCCAGGAATAAATGCCACTTGGTCATGGTGTATAATCTTTTTAGTATGCTGCTGAACTTGGTTTGCTCGTTCTTTTCTTATAGAGGATGTTTCTTTATGGAAAGAAGTTGGTTTAATAATTACTAGTTTCTCTTTATTTTGGGCACTAAGCTGAACATGCACATTACAAATAACTAAAAACACATATGTAACTATAATTTTTAAACTTTCATTCACTGATCCTCCATTAAATTACAAAACATGATGAAGGCAGGGACCACCTTGCTCTTGTTTATACTGATGCATTCCCAGTTTCTTATTTGGCTTTCAGTGCTTTGATGAATGTGTATAGAATGAATAAATTAATGTTGTTTAAGTCTCTCAATAATTCTTTATGATATTTTTACCATTTTTATTTAACAGATTAAAACACTTTAACAGTGGTGAATCAGTAATGTTAAGGCAAATGGATTTTTGTTTTAATTAGTTAATGTAAATTTTTTAAGGACCTTCCATACATCAGGCACCATGTAACAGGCATTGGAGACATAATAGTCCCTGACCTGTTAGCTTACAGTCTGGTTGAGAGAAGCAGACAAGTAAATAGAGAATTCTATAGCAAATTGAGGGATTTGATAGAGGTATCAAATCTATATATTCTATAGATACACTATAGTATATTTTAGGAATGTGTTAGCTATTTTCTGTGTTGGCAGACATTGTATGCGTATGCCTCTGGGTTATGGCAAATGTAAAAAAATAAATTGTGCTTATAACTTGTGTTTTACTCTTGAAATCTTTTATGTTTTCAGTCTCATTGTCATTTGTCTATAGAGTTGCAGTTTTCTTTTTCTATATAGTTTTTCCAAAATACTTTTTTTTTTTTTTTAAAGAGTCAAGGTACTTAAAATTCAGATGCTTTTTTAAAAAAGCATCCTGGTATTTGGGAATTCTAAATATCAAATCCACATTTCATGGGAGTGTGTTAGTGTAGAAAGGTAGAAGCATGTAAGGGTTCAATTAGTATTTCATTTTTAAAACGTTACTTTTGCTGTCATAAATACAGTAGTTAAAAAGTAGATTATAAACTTACAGAATCTGCATATATATTCTGTATGTTTTCTTCATTTAAAATTTGCAGTATTTTATGAAGTTTCATATAAAAAGCATTTTTCCAAATTAAGTAAATATAATCTTTTTCATACTGACACTTGTTACAAATATTTTTTCTCATGATATTATATATCATGGTACTGTTTCCTGCTTGTTTAAAGCAGAAGTACCAATATTGTCTCTCCCGGTACCAGGAGATTTTTAGGTTTTCTCATTTGCTAAAATAAGGCAAGTAAGGATTATAAACAGTATAGTTTGTTTTGCCTTGTTATGTTTTACAAAAATGATTCTATCACTTCTACCGTTCTTATCAGTTATTTCTTTTCCAGAATGCCTCAGGTCTCGGTGGAAATTGTAATTGTTCTGACTTTTCAAGAGAAAGCAAGTTTTCCTCTCCAGTTAGCACAACTTGTCAACTCTTTTAGTTGGCTTTTTTATATTTTTTTTTTGCTGATACTTTATTTTCCTAGATGGGTATTATATTTTTCCCCCAATCCATGTATCTTTAAAAATGTGGAACTGTCAGTCTCTTCCCCATATTACTGCCAAATTCTTACTCCTTTTTCTTTGCATATGTCAGATACACCATTTTGTAGCCTTTGAAAAACTTCACCTCTGTTTTTTCATCTTTAAGGAGTGGTGGGGTTGGATTATATAGTTTCTGAGGTTCTTTATGCAAGGACTTCTATAATTTTATTTCAAAATAGTACAGATTGGAGTGGAATGAACTTTCAGCTCTTTGTGTTGGCTAGGGAGTCCTAAAAGGGCTACAAACTGACATGATTAGTAAAGATCTTCCCAGTTTTCTTTCAAGGAGTCCACAGTCTCCAATTTAATAGCTGTATAGGGTGTGTGTGTGTGTGTGTGTGTGTGAGAGAGAGAGAGAGAGAGAGAGAGAGAGAGAGAGAGAGACAGAGAGAGAGAGAGACAGACAGATTGAGAGTGTGTGAATGCGTGCTTGCATTTACACTTATTTGTGTTTGTTTAGTAACTACAGAATTAAGCAAAGTTATACTGCAGTAACTTTGGCAACTAAAAATTTTTAGTCCATCTGAGAAGACAAAGTTAGACCTCTTCCAGTTGCAACTAACAGTAACTGCTCAACTAATGGAGTTAAAAATGTGTGTGGGAGTGCATAGAGTCCTGCGATGAGGGATTTTAAAGGTTCATATAATCAAGAAGAGGTGGGGGGAGAATAGGCCTTGCAGGCTATTATATCTAGGTAGGTGTTAAAAGGGATGTTATATTTACCTCTTTTTTGTGCATACTAGTGTCATTCTGTCCTTCTGCAGATTGGGCTTTACCCATGAGTCAAGGGATATATGATCATCTGTAATTTTTGGTTTAACCACCTTGGAGCCTTGTAGCTAGAGTTGTAACTTGCTAGTTCCAGTTAGTAAAACATACAGGGGAGAACTCTTGATTGACCTAGCCTAAGACATAGGCCTCCCACTGACCAAGGGCTAAGGCTTATTCCGAAAAAGGGATAATTTTGAGTAGGAGGTCATCAGGCAATGATAGCTTACTTTGTAAACAGAAGACACCTATTTTTTGGTATTTAAAGAAGTCCCAGTTTTGAGTTTACTCAAAAGTAGATAAAAACCCTTAAGGGTTATGATTTCTAATGGAAAAGACTTTTTTTCATATTACTTCTGTGTGCTTGTACCTTTTGCTGACCCATGTTGTAAGAGCCGTAGTCTCGTCATATAGTATAGGTATATTTTAGTAGTCAGCTGAATCAGTTTTGGTTCTGATAGTTCTCAATATGCACATAGTGCTGTTCCTGTGATTTTGAACTTCGTCTACTCTTTTTAAAAGAAGGGGGCTTTGATTTGGATCCAGCTAACCTTATAGTCAAATGTAGACAGATATCTGCATGTGTGTGTGCTCCTTGTTCTTCTTCCTGTCTCATTTATTTTTTCTGTTTCTGTGTGTACTTAAGTCATATTCCATGAGTCAGTGTTTACATATAAGGATTTCTAGGTAATATGGGTAATGTTTATTTTCTTTTTGTGTTTATTATATAATATCTAGTTGATTCCTTTTTATGCAGGAACATGGGATGGAAAGCTAAAATGTCTTTAATTGATTTAGTTATTTATATAAAAAAAAAAACTGTGGTATAGCCTACCATTCCAAATTACTTTACTCTGCAGAATCTCAAGTTTTGAAGAGAACATAATATGGTTAAAATTAACATTATTTAACAGTATTTCTTTAGAAATGTTTCTGTGATTCTAATACTGATTTTTATTATTATGGATTTATGTAACTTCCCTGGTAGTTATCAAATTTCATTCAGTTGAGTACAACTAGAGTATTATCACCATGAATTACTAGTTGTTTTGAAATTTACATTTGTAGCTTTTTTTTTCATTTGTAGCTTTCTATTAAGTGTGAATATGATTGAAACTGGTACACTAAAGACAGCTTTTTGAGTATCTTAAGCATTTCAGAGGCATCTACTCCTGAATGTATAATTGATATATATTTCAATACTTAGCATATTTTCTTCTGTATATTACATGCTTAGTAATCAGTTGAGATTGTTATTTAGTTAAAATTTTCAACCACTCTTAAATGTAACAAATCTCGTCTTTTTAAATGTGATTATTTCTCTGAATATTTTAAAGAGATTTAATTTGAAATGTTTGTGGAATTTTTTAATGCACTCCAAAGTAACATCATTTACATCTTTCTAATGTGAGATTATGTATCATTTATTCATTTTGTGACTGTTTAATAGAAAAAAGATTGACTTGATTTTAAAATGGGTAATAACATTTAAGCAAATATTAAAATTGTCAACAATTAAGCAAATCATTAAATATTTTAAAAATGTTACATGCTTACAATAACTACTGTATGGTAACAGTTTAAATTTATTTTTTACTAAATATTCCTATTATTACCTCATGACCAATAGCATAAAAGATAAGGGAGGTGTTTTTGTTGTGTGTGTGTGTGTGTGTGTGTGTGTGTGTGTGTGTGTGTTTAATGCTTAGGATCATAGCATGTTCAGTGGAGGGACTGATTGAGAAACAAGGAGATACAGAATTTCTTTGCAGTAATTAAATGGAAGTGTTTATTGTGTAAAGGAATTCTAACATCATGTGTCAATTTTTATTCTTTTAAAGGAAGGTGCATCGGCCCGTAAGACTCAGGCTCCTGCAGCACAGCCAGTACCAAGACCAGGTAAAATACAAAACTTTGGGGGGTTTTTTGTTGTTTTTTTAATGGTCACAATGAAATTTTTTTTGATATGTACAGTGCTTTGAAGGAATTGAAATTTTACTTCAAAGTACTTACAAAGTAATATAGGAACATTTACTTGAACAAATAGGTAGAGTTGAAGAATTAAAGAAAATTTTTTAGAAAATATTTTTAAGATCTTAGAAAAATGTTTTAAAAAGCTATGTATATGTACACATCCCCTCACCAATTCTTGTTTGAGAGTACATATGGATGAGATTTTTCCTCCCCTGTTGGAAGCACAGCACCATAATTTTAATAGATTGTTTAGCAGCTTTGATGCTTAGAATTTCAGATGTGTTTGTTCTTGAGCATATAAGATTCTGTAATCAGTTTTGTAAAATATGTGGTAAGCATAGGCATTATTGAAGTTATTTTGAAATATTTTTCTTCCCTCTTCCTAGTTCCTAAAAAGGTTGATCTTTATAAATGCATGTAGATACCAACCATATATTCATTTTAGATGTTTTGGGTTTGATTTTGGTGTTTTTACATTTAGTATAATTATAGTGTTAGGCTATACCATGTGTCTTTTTTACCTCATCAGTGGTATTGAATATGGCTATGAAGAAAATGAAAAGGATTGGAAAGGCACAGGCAAGAATTTAATTGGGTGATCATCCTCTTAAATTTGGCAGTATCAGTAGTGTAGATTTGGATGTGTTTTTATTCATAGTATGTTTACAAGCTAACTCTAAAATTATGTAAATTATACATACTAAATATTTCTGGAAGCACTTTAGAAATATGATATTAAGAACATATGTGGCTTATACTGGAATGATTTTATATTGGAATGTGTCCTGGATCCATACATCTGGATTTTGACATGACTAGTATTTTTTTTTTTCTTTTCTTCCCTTCCCTTCCCTTCCCTTCCCTTCTCTTTTCCTTCCCTTCCCTTTTCCTTCCCTTTTCCTTCCCTTTTCCTTCCCTTTTCCTTCCCTTCCCTTCCCTTCCCTTTTCCTTTTCCCTTTCCTTTTCCTTTCCTTTCTCCTTTCCTTTTTCCTTTCCTCTCCTCTCCTCTCCTCTCCCCTCTCTCCTTCTCCCTCCCCCTCCCGTCTCCTCAGTGGATCTGTGTGGAATCTTTATCATTCCTGTTTTTGAGGATGAGTGGAGAAGAGAAGTGCTTCATTGGCCATGTGTTAAATTTGGAGCACATTGGATAAATTTATTTCAGATAGCAGGACTGTGGGACTGTTTTTTAAGTAGAGAGGACCTTACCAAAAGCCATTGTAAGAGTATAAGGAAGAACAATTAAATTGAATAAATATTAGTTGAATGCCTTCCATGTATGTACAAGGTGCCAGAAACTAGGAAAAGCTAAAAAGGAATTCTTTTCAGGAAGGAAGAAAAAGTGAAGGCAATAGGAGTTGCCAGACTCAGTTGGACCCAAGAAATACAACCTGTGAAATAGAGGGTTATTGTAGAGGCAGCTGAATGATTGATACAGAATTGTTTTTCTTTGGAAGGGAGGGATGGGAGGCTATAGCTGGTCAGTCTAAAGAGGATCACATTAGAAATTCAGAAATGGTGTAAAAGGGGAGAAATCACCACCGGAGGTTTCTAAACCCACTCTTGTCATTTCATGTTTTCTCAAAATCATTTGTCAGACAAGGAAAGGTGTAGGGGGAGGCACTAAGATCTAAATAAACCAGGTTGTTCAAATGTACCATGTGATAAAATGAAGTTAAGGGAGCTGGATTCTACCAGCCAGTTTTGTGACCTTGGGGAAGATCATATGTAAACTAAGGAGCTCTGTGTCTTTTCAACTCTTAATATTCTATTATTCTTTTTCAATTGTTCTACCAAGGTGCACTGGCAATTAAACTGATTGAAATTAATGTGAATTAATATCTCAGAACAAATATTCTGATGCCCATCCATGTGAGATCCCCTCTTCCTTTTCCACAAGTTTTTAGCACTCATTTATGAATAAAAACTGATTTGAGTGGATAGTAAGCAGTTTGTCATCTTTGTCCTGATTAGTGAATTTTTCTTTTGCTGTAGAAATGTTTATTGTATTTGCTTATGGGATGCTGCCCAATTTCAAAGAGATTGTGTAATATATGACATGTTCACTTAATGTTATCTTTTCAAAATTGAAAAATACATGAATGCTCAAACCTATCTGGGCATTGTAATATGTTATAGATGAGAGATTATGCATTTATAACTTATTTGTAGGTAGAGTCCAAATGAGGGACTGAACCACCATTTTGTTTACCTCTTCATTGGGGCAACTCAAATATAGAGTTCCATTATTGATTAATTTTTCCTTTTTATTATTCTTTCACCACATGTTTATCTAGCACTAATTGTGTCAGGCAAGTCCCTGGGTAAATTTGATATTTGAAAGTATCTACGTTATTCCCAACTTCTAAACATTTATTTAGAGAATGTAACTAACAAAAAGCACATGTTTTTCAGTGGATTAGGAAGGATAAGCCTTTGGTAAGCCATAGTCCTGTACCTTACTGTCATTTTCTTTCTAGATTAAATCTCTTTCACGTATCCCAGCTTCCTCTTTCTCATGCATATGCAGTGCATACTTCTCCAACTTTAATTTTTTACTTTTATTTCATAGATTGCCTGAAATGGGTAGGTGGACTACAGCTCTAGTTTTTCTGCTTTACATGTAAGATTGAGAGAATTAGCCCCTTGTATATTTTATTTATTTATTATTTATTTATTTAATTTTTAAAATATTTTCTTTGAGAGAGAGGGAATGAGAGAGAGATCAGGAGCCAGGGTGGTAGGGAAGGGGGAGAAGCAGACTCCCTGCTGAGCAGGGAGCCTCATGCAGGACTTGATCCCAGGACCCTGAGATCATGACTAAGTCGAAGGCGGACGCTTAACCACCCAGATGCCCCACCCTTTGTATATTTTAAAAAGATTGTTCTGTCGCCTTTTTTCAGGAGCTACAAAGATCTCATTCCCGTTGTGAAGCTGCCACACCCCAACAGCCTTGCGGTCAGGGCCCCACACGTGGGGTGTGTCTGGAGGGGCAGCCCTCCGTGCCTTACTGGCTCCCAGCAGGCAGAGACCGCTCCTGCACACGCACCTGTGCACTCCTGGGTCGGGGGTGGGGGGGCATGCACTCAGTCCACTCTGGTAGACCGTGGTGTGCTCTGGTAAGCTGAGTGTCTGCTGGTCCCTTTAGACAGCCTGGGTGGACTGCGGTCCTTGCTGACGCCATGGGAAGAACAGCATGTGGTGATTTTTCTTCAGGGTTAGAATCACGGATGGGGTGTGGTGAGAAAGCAGGATGCAAGTGTAGTAACTGATTTACCTTTTCCTAAAAATGGATAATAGGAAATTTGTCAATAAAGCATTCCTTTGGGGAAGAACCCCCCCCCCAAAAAAAGATTGTGCTGGTTCTAGTATCTCATTCCATAGTTTTACATCTATGCACTGATGATTTTCAAATTTGTACCTCCAAATCAGACATCTCTTCTTATCTCTGATATCTTATATAAACTGCCTGTTTAACATTTGGATATGCCATAGGCATCTTAAAACTGATGTAAAACCTTTGTTCCCTGATGTTTTATCCCAGGTGTCTTCTTCATGAATAAATGGCACCTCTGTTTCTTGAGCAAAAAAGTTCAGGAGTTATTCTTCATTATTCACTTTTCACATATGCTTATTGCTCTCATCTAATAGGTCAGTGACTTCTGTCAAATTTACCTTTTCTGTGTTTCAAATTTGTCTTTTTATCTCTACTACCACAACTTAAGTCTAAACCATTATTTCTCTAGACCAGTGCTTCTTGAAGTGTTAGTCCATGACCTGTTTCTGGCTTCCAACAAGATACATATAGAAATTGAGAATACAATACTGTCACAACATCCAAGTGCATGATTATTTTCTAGTAATTCATTGTTACTGCATTTTATTCACTTGACCTTGGATTGGAAATTTAAAATAGTAAAAAAGAAACCTCCTATCTTTACACCTAATTTGAGTAACACCACCGTGGACTATTGTTAACAGTCCTAACTGAGCTTTCTGCTTTCATGCTTGTCCCCTTTTGATTCCTTATCTAAATCTGTATTGTCTTTCCTTTACAGAAGATGTGACATGAAAATCAAATTATGTCACTTTCTGGCTTAAAAGTTACAGGGTTTTCCAGTGGCACTTAAATGCAAACCTAACGTTGCCTAGAAAGCCTTACATGAGTTGGTTCTTGAATATATTTTTAACCTCATTTCCTGCCACTCTTTCTTTGGTCCCTGTAGTCTGTACATTTGCAATTCCTTAATCACAGCAGTTTCTTTTTGTCTTTGGCATTTGCTCACATTCCTACTTCTAACCTGGGCTATTCCTCCACTTATTCCTTGCAAATTGGCTCCTTTTCATCCTTGAAATCTCAGCTTAAATGCCACTTTCTTTGAGAGGCTTTCTCTAAGCATTCTATCCAAAGGACACTTTTCTGTCAGTGTACACGCCTTTTGTTCCTTAATATTACATGTTCAAATTTGTTTATATGTGTTTGTATGCTTGCTTATTTATGGTCTGACTCCCCTACTTTACTGAAGGGTTTTGAGGGCAGGGACTATTTCTGTTTTATTTGTAATAATAAGAGGGGCTTCTGCATAAGGCTCTGAATATTTAAGTGAAGACTGTAATTATATTAGAAATCAAACATAGCAATCAATAATAATTATTATCAGCTTGGTAAATTTTCAGTCATGGAATTTGCTGAAGGTAGTGGTAGCGTTAGTGTTCCTAGAAGTAGTAGCATTTAGGATCACCTAGAGCCGCAGGGTTCGCTGAATATTAAATATGGGCCAAGACCTGATTAAGGACTTAACCAGCATTGTTGTTTTTAAGATTCTCATAACAGTTTCAAGATGTAGAAACTATTATTACTGTTTTATAGCTGAGGACAACTGAGACTGAATGGTCTATCAATTCAATTTGCCAGGGTAATTTGCCTAGGAAGTGGCAAAATGGAGATAGGAATTGAGATCATCTGAGTACAGATTCTTGCTCTTAATCATTTGCCCTATGGACTGGTGTCACTCTGCCCTCCTCTCCCCTCCCTCACTGAATGAAGCTTAGTGTAGTGCGCATCTCATCGCGTCTGTACCTTGGGCCTTACTTAACCAGGGAACCTATTTATATTCTTTTGTAGTTAGTTTTTATTAAGTCTCTAAATTTTAATATGTGTGCTTTTATATTTTGTCTTTTTCTTTACATGGGGTCTTCTCACCCTTGAATTTAGTGAATCTTTTCCTAAATTCCTGAGTCCACTGTGGGCTGCTCTAACCAAACCAGTGGTGTTTCAGGCAAAGATTTCTTTTTTGTTGTTCCCCTTACTTATTTTCTTAGCAAGTCCTGTCTCATGTTTATCCAAATCTATCCATCCTGTCATTACTTTATCCCTCCAACAAATACCAAATACTTACTGAGAATGTATTATATTCCAAATGATGCTATCTAGCTCATCAGGTGTTTCCATGAGTCCTATTTCTAAAAATGATTTAAGAAAGCTTTAGTGTTTTTTTCCTTAGCAAGAAGAGAGAGATGAAAACACTATAATAAATATGTATGTGTGTGCACTTGTATTTATATATATTTTTCTCTGCCTTGTGACTGGAAAAATTGTACTGCTGGACTCCATAAAATTTTATCACAATAGGTAGCTATACAAAGGAATACAAAGTATTAAGTTAAAATGTAGCATTTTACTGCTTTAAAAAAGAACACGTTCCAAAAATGAATATATCCTTTTAAAAATGGTAATCTTTTTTTTAACAGCTGCTGTTGAGTTAGAATTTTAAATCTCCTAGAATTTTTATTTTTGTGATTTAAGAAAATGGAAATTTTAATACAGTACATGACACATAGAAAGCAGTCAATAAATATTGTACATGTAAATTCTGAAAATTGAATGTACAGTATTTTTAAATTCTAAAATTTATTAATCTCGAACCAGGCTGGTGTTGCTGTTATTTTGCCAGCAAATATTTCTGTGCATTGTAAAGTCTATTATATAGACAAATAATGAAGATGAGTATTTGTGTTTTTATAACATACATTCACAATTTTTTTAATTAAAATTCAATTAGCCAACATATAGTACATCATTAGTTTCAGATGTAAAGTTCAGTAATTCATCAGTTACATATAACAGCCAGCGTTCATCACATCACTTGCCCTCAATGCCCATCACCCAGTTACCCCATCCCTCCACCCACCTCCCCTACATTCCCAATTACTAATAATATGGGCAACTGGGGGCACCTGGGTGGCTTAGTCAGTTGAGGGTTGGACTCTCAGCACTGACTCTGCTTCAGATTCTCTCTCCCTCTGCCTCCTGCTCTCGCTGTCTCCCTCCCTCCTCTCTCAAATAAATAAATAAAATCTTAAAAAAAATAATATGGACAATTCAAAATAATACAGACCTTCACATGACTCATTGCCTATAATGTTGTCTTCTAATGAACAAAGATCACATGAAAAGAGAGAAAAATGGTAAGAAATATTTTAGGTCTTAGTTCCCAATAATGCCTTTCTTTTCCCTCCCAAATAGTTAAGCACATTTCCTCCTTCCAGCCTTTCCCCCCAGTGTTATATGTTTTTGCATTTACAACATTGGCTGTCAGTTAATTAAGAAACTATTTGCTTCTTTTGCTAGACTTTAGTATCCATTAATGTAGATACTCAAGAGTCTAGCCGTGTAGTTATATCCGCTTTGTTACAATAGATTGTTGAATAATGATAAGGCATTTTAGTGTTTTTGTGAAACAGAGAAATAAATTGTTTGAGAAGATTGATATCATTTGAGAAGATTGCAGTATATTTTAAAATTTTTTAACTAGTCATATGTAATTTAAATTTTTAGGCCTTTGTAAATTTGAAAATAAGAATGTGATTTTGTAACACTCAGTTTTTTTTTTTCCCCCTCTCTTAACAGTTTCTCAAGCAAGACCTCCCCCAAATCAGAAGAAAGGTGAGGTTGTACATATGATTTTAAACTTATTTTAAAAAGTAAAAGTAGGGGCACCTGGCTGGCTCAGTCGGAAGAGCATGTGACTCTTGATCTCAGCATCATGAATTCGAGTCCCAGATTGGGTGTAGAGATTACTTAAATAAAGATAAAACTTAAAAAAAAAACTTAAAAATAAAAAGTAAACGTGAATAAGCCAGATTAAAAAACGAAGGCTAATATCATGCTTGTGCAGTTATATCACATGTTTGTGCATGGTATCCATTCTGATTAATCAGTACTCAGGTCATACTGATTACTAAATATTTCGAATATCACTGTTGACTTAAAATATTTTTTTAGCTCAAGGGAGTTAGGATTACAAATTTATCAATTGCAAAAGTAACTATATTTCTTGATAATAATAACAACATATTTGCTACCTTTATAATTTTGTCTTTACAGGCTCTCGAACACCCATTATCATAATTCCTGCAGCTACCACCTCTTTAATAACCATGCTTAATGCAAAGGACCTTCTGCAGGACCTGAAGTAAGTAATTTGTTAAACTCTTGTTTTCACTGGATATGGCGATATCTTTGAGAATTAGTAGTTAAGAATTTGGTATTCCTTATTTGGAGAAAACACTTTCAGTTTCTGTGCTGTAGGCTTTATAGATAGTCTGAAGTATAATTTTCAAAGCAAAATACAGAGTACTTGAACAATGTAGGGGTTTAAGGTGCTGATCCCCAGCACAATCAAAAATTTACATTCAGCTTTTGACTCCTGCAGAAAGGTAACTCCTAATAGCCTAATGTTGATGGATGCCTTACTGATAATATGTTACATATAACATAACAGTCAATTAACATGTATTTTGTATCTCATATGTATTGTATACTGTTCTGTACAATAAAGTAAGCTAGAGAAAAAAATGTTAAAAATCACAAGGAAGAGAAAATACACTTACATTATTGTATTTTTATAAAGAGATTTTATTTATTTGAGAGAATGAGCGAGCATGAGTCAGGTGGGGGTGAGGGCAGAGAGAGAAGGAGAAGCAGACCCCCTGCTGATCAGGGAGCCTGATTCGGGGCTCAGTCCCAGGACCCTGGGATCATGACCTGAGCTGAAGGCATATGCTAACCGACTGAGCCAACAGGCACCCGAGTACTGTGTTGCATTTATTAGAAGAAAAACAAAACCAAACCAAAAATCCATGTATAAGTGGACTCATGCAGTTTAAACCAGTGTTGTTCAGGGGTCTGCTGTATATTCTTTTCTCTTTGGATTCTTTAGGGAAAATTACAGAAATTTTTGGCAAAAGTTCTAATGAAAAGGATACTACTGTGTTTATTTTTAATATGAGTTGTTTTGTTTTGACTTTTTCCTGAAGAGTTTGAGGGAAGTTCTAAAACAAATTCCAGTTCTCTCCCTCTCCCCTTCTCCAAGTTCTAATTGAGGAATGGGAAAAGTGATACAAACTTCTGTATATATTATTTACCGTGGGTGGAGGGGGTGGTGGAGGTTGGGAATATAGTTTTTTAACCTAGACGTTAGTAAAATTTAGTTGAAGTTAAAATGAAACCTTTATCCTGTGTTAAAATTTCCAGATACTTAGCTTCCAGAAAACTTTTTTTATTGAGGTATAATTGACATAACATTATTATTAGTTCCAGGTGTACAGTGTAAGGATTTAATATTTGTATATATTGCAGAATGATCACCACAGAAGTTAGTTGGAGAGAAGGGGCTTACAGCTATTCTGTTAGAACCTTTTCCTAGTACTTGGTACTCTGTTATGGTACTTCTTATTGAGTAGGGGTTGTCAAATTGTCCAGTTACTTTACGTAATTAGTGATTAAATCTTGGCATTTGTTATGGATTTGGACTTTTGCTCCCTAAGCTTTAATTATTTGAAGAAATTCTGGGTTGAAGACTATCCCTTACTTACAGAATGATTTTATAAATTTGCTTTTGTTGGATGCTACAGGGATATGACAAGTCTAAAGTTGATTTTTATTTTTATTTTCATTATTATTTTTAAAGATTTTACTTATTTATTTGAGAGAGAGAGAGCATGAGCGGGGGTGGGAGGAGAGGCAGAGGGAAGGGCAAAGTTGGCTCCCCATCGAGCAGGGATGCCAGAGCACAGGGCTGGATCCCAGGATCCCCAGGATCATGACCTGAGCTGAAGGCAGATACTTAACCAACTGAACCACCCAAGCACCCCTTAAAGTTGATTTTTATGTTAAATTCTCAATTCAAGGATTTCTGGTCCACCAGCATAGCATAAATTCAAATTCAGAACAGACCAGAGTGACATTGGGGTAGGCCCTTGGTTGACAAATTATCCATGACTCCTTTTCCTCCCCTACTCTAGAGCCAGATCAAGATGGATACACTTCCTCAGAACTTAATTGGAATCCCCCCCCCCAGTTCATCCTTTTGTTGATTATCTCTTGTAAGGTTCCAGTTCTAGTTTCTTTGTGTCCTTCCTTTGTGTGGGTGGTAAAAACGAAGTCTCAAGAGCGTGTTCCTCTCTTCCTTTTTCATCCACTGAAGCACCAGTGATTTCTGGCCCATGACTGTTTTCTTTCCAGCTCAGCTATACATTTCTGATGTTTGTTATATTTTATCTGACATTTCTTGGAAGGGTTTTTATAATTACTGGAACTGGAATTTTATAAGGTGTATTTAATCTGTCTATACTGAGTTTATTCATTCAACACTATAGAGCAAAAACTAAAAATCAAAGTGCTATGTGTAGATAAATATACTGCAAGCTCAATCTTCTTGGAGCTCATATGATTGTGTTAGGAGTCATTTGTTGCAACTGATGAGAAATAAAATATGTTGCAGCATTTAGTATAAAACCCAATTTCAATGCCTTATTATTGAGAGTATAGTGAAAAGTATAATTTTCTTTGACACTAACAAACAAATCACATCTTGAAGATAAGTTCAAAATCAAATTAGACCTCAGCAATAATATATCAGCCATTAAAAACTTCACCTAGCTCCTCTCACAAATAATGTGGTGTTAGTGAGAATGTACATAACTGTAGTGATGGGTTTTTTTAATAATCTAAGGAAATACTTGAAATTTATTATTTTCTAGATTTTTGAGACCTAAAAAGGATTGTCAGAATACATTCTTACCCTCAATGAAAATGGCAAGAGATAAAAAGACTACTCTGGTTGTTAGTTGCAGAGCAGAAACTATAACCAGGTCTCCCAAAGACCAGCTTAGTTATTTTAACCTTTGATAATGGAGATTCTTTTTTTTTTTTTTTTTTTTTTTAAAGATTTTACTTATTTATTTGACAGAGAGAGACACAGTGAGAGAGGGAACACAAGCAGGAGGAGTGGATGGAGATTCTTAACAAACATTCAGATTAAGAAATTGGGCTTTAGGGGCGCCTGGTGGCTTATTCAGTTAAGTGCCTGACTCTTGATTTTGGCTCAGGTTGTAAGATGGAGCCTGGCATCGGGCTCTGTGCTTGGTGGAGTCTGCTTGAGGACCCACCCCACCTCACATGCATGCTTGCACTCTCTCTGTCTCTCCCTTTCTCTAAAATAAATAAATTTTACAAAAAGAAATTGGGTTTTATTCTGGAACAAAATACTCTTCTGCAATATTCAGGGTCTTTTATTCACTGTTAATTACAGTAACAATATTTTGTAATTTGGTTTGACATTGAAAATTCTTGTTAAATATTTTTAGTGGTAACTGGGAAAATATTTTCAGTCAGTAACATAATAAGTATCCAAAAAAAGAATGTGAATGCTTTGCCTTCTTTCTCAGTAAATAACAATGACAATTCTTGAAGAAAGAAAACAAAAGCAACCTGACCTCCAAAAAAGAAAATCCTACTGCTTCTACAATAACTTATGACTAATTAAAAATGAGATACAAAATAAGTTATAAAACTTGCTGATTTGTTTTTACCAAATGCAGAATTGAAGTACCTTATGACTTAAATAGCTTTATTAAAAAATCTATGTAATGTGGCACAAATATATCTATAGAGTATTTTTCTTTAGTACTTTTGAATGAAATTTTCACTGAGCTTTTTTCCATTACCAGTTGGGAAAGAAGGGCTTCTTATGTTTTATATTTCATTAGGCTTTTATCGTTTAGTGTTCTTACAGTGTTATGAATTACTCAAGTAATTCCTCAAGTCATCTACAATTGAGTGAATAAGAAATACAATCATTTTGGCCCTCCTTGAAATTTGATAATGTAACTGAAACTGTGTCAGACCCATGCAAAAAAATGGATTTCATTAACTGCTTTAAAAATTTTGTTAGGTTTTGTTTGAGCATTCGCGTGTCTGCTTTCCAACTTCTAATGAGTATACAAGAATAGTTTTTTCATTGTTTATATTCTCTGAAGTATATGCATCTATATTTTTGTTTTTGTTTTGTGATGGCTTCTGTGTTTTACAGTCTGGCACCCAGTTGGAATTCACAGTTCCAACTAAATTGTGAATTCGTTAGAGAAAAGGGCTTGTTACTTTATTGTTATTTGTACCTCCATTGTTGAAAACAGTGTTTGCCCAGTAGTGGATATTAAATAAATGTCTAGGAAACAGAAAAGGAGGGAGGAACACATTGGTAATTTGGAGAATGGCAGACTTATGTCCTTGGAATTCAAATTTTGGTTTTGCCTGTGTTTGTGCAAGCTTTGAATTCATTTAGTGTATTTATGCCTAATTTCAAATTCCTTCTTTGATATATGATAGTTGTATCTGTATCTGGGATTTGATTTTAGTTCCTGTGAAGTGTCATTATAGTTGGTATTGCATTTTTTGCACTAACTGTATTTGGATCAGGTGTTTAAAGCCCTTTGTAGTTCTTTGATTTTTATGATTTGTAAATTTGGTATTTCCAACTCTAACAATTTTTAGTAATTGACAGGTATTTCTATTTTTTATAACTATACCTTAATGGTTACAGAAAATTCACAGTAAGTTTTTGGAATGTTAAACAAATTCTGCCTTTAGTTTTTCATTCTCCAGAACCTTTATGGTGCTCATCTGAATATATTACAAATCTAAATCTTAAATATTATTTATAATGGAAGATAGTAAACAATGCAAAGAAATCACAAAGTAAATTTTAGTGTTTTTCTCCTTAAGCTCACAACAGAGAAACCAAATAATTAAATAGACCACATTCTTAGGATAGACTGAGCCTAATTTAAGTATAAAACACTCCCTTCATTGTTTAACACCTCATTGCAACTGACATCTCCCCTACAGTGTGAGTCAGCTGGAGGCTTCGCTATGTAATTAATGCATAATTGAAACCTCCTCCACACAATTATAGTACTGGCTGTACCCCATAGCTCATTTGGCATAGATTTTATTTGGTTTCATGTAAAATTAAGGATTTTTCAATTTTTCAGCCCTTCAATAAAAAATGAAACAGAACAAAACCTACCATATCTTTAACATCCCTAAATAACAAAATTAAGGTTATATTATGAAAGTATTAATAAGTACATTTTACATATAATTATAAATGTTATCTTGAGAGAAGTTTTAGTAGGACTATAAGTTTATTTAAATAAAATGATTGGATGGCACTCAGGATTCTGGCCATGATGATAGAGGACAGAGTTCCAGAAGAGAGATTGCATGTAGAGAGTGCTTCAAATATATCTAGAGGGTTCCCCTCACATTTAGTCAAATACTATTGAGCACATTCATGTGAGAAAACTACCTGAGGCCTGGGGAAGAAGCAGGCTGAACAATTACTGGAGTTTACTCTGGACCATGAATAGTTTGTTCCCAACAGCCACAGGTAGTGCAAAAGGATTCAACCACTTTGGAAAACAAATACAGTTTCTTTTTTCTTTTTCTTTTTTTTTTCCTCGTTACTTTTAAGATACTATTGCACTACATTCTAGCTTCCTGTGTTGGTTCATAGGTCACCCGTTAGTGTGATAATCAGTCCTATGAAGGAAATCTGCTTTACCTGGTTATTTTATTTTATTTTATTTTATTTTTTAAAGATTTTATTTATTTGAGAGAGAGAGAATGAGAGATAGAGCACATGGGAGGGGAGAGGGTCAGAGGGAGACGCAGACTCCCTGCCGAGCAGGGAGCCCGATGTGGGGCTCGATCCCGGGACTCCAGGATCATGCCCTGAGCCGAAGGCAGTCGCTTAACCAACTGAGCCACCCAGGCAGACCATTTTAAATTTGTTTCTGTTCAACCTAGATGTAGATTTCTTATATATCCCACTTTAGGATTCATTAGAATTAAGTGTATGGATTTGTGTTTTTTGTCAATTCCGAGTCCTGGCCCTTTACCTGTGTATCTCCCCGCCCCTTTTCTCTTCTTTTTCTGGGACTTTTTCAATTTTAGTGGTTCGCTTTAGTTCTTTTTCAAATCTTTGGTCTTTTTAAAAGTATTTTTTTCTCCTGTCCATATTTGCAATCTTGTTTTATAAGCTTTGATCTTTGATGATTGCATTATTAGAAGTCCTTAGTTACCTTTTTCTTTTGACAGTTGTTTCTTTCATGATGGCTCTCATTTCCTTGTGTATTTAGTTTATCTAGTACATTTAATGCTTTCCATTGTCTTCATTTACTGTTCATTTTCCTTGGAATTTAAAATGAAGGTGGAGGGGAGGGGTAATCCAGAAAAGGTTTACATTTGTGTTTGCTAAGTACCTGGGAGCATTGCCAGTATTACATCACTTTAAATTAAATTCTCAGTTTGAGGTTTTTAAACACACAGACATTGTTGCTTTTTCTTTTCTATACTTTTCAAATTCCAATGTCAGGAAAACTATATTTTTAACCTGGGAAATATTCATAAACTTGCTCTGTTTTTAAAATAACGTAAAGTCTGTAATTTATTTAGCTATATCATTTATTTGGATTTTATTCTTTGACAATACTAATAAAATTATTTCAGTAGAACTGTACTTGTTTAAATAGTAATGACTTTGGTCATATCATCACCCACACTCCTTTACTCATGGAATGTAGAGTGGAATAAATAATTGCAAATATTGGATAAGTCAGTGGGCATCATAATATTTCTCCAAATCACATATATTCATCCATCACATCAGTTGTGCAATTCTGGTTATATTTGTTAGAACATCTTTAGTTGTAAATGATAAATACCAACTCAAAGTAATTTATCAAAAAATACTTTATTGACTCAACGTGACTGAACAGTCCTGGCTTCTGACAGCTAGACTTAGTGCTAAAATGATATAATCAGGAGCTCGTCTCTCCATCTCTCAGGTTCTCACTTTTCAGGTCCAAGAGGATTATCAAAAACTCCAGGTTACTGATGACAGTAGAAAGATAGTTCCTGTTTCCCAATAATTCCAGCAAAAAATCCAGGTTTAAGTCTCATTGGCCTGGCTTGGATAATGTGTTTATTGTTGCGGTCAGGGTGCTTAATCTTGCCTCAGATTCAAGTGAGGGCCAATTTACAATTCTGAGATTTGATTTTCCTTGCGATTGCCAGGGTGTTAATAAGGGCTAGGGGTGAGGTACAGGAAAAAGAGTGGGCAGTGGGTTTATTTCTAGCTTACCATTATATTGAATTTAATCCCTGAGAGTCCAACCTTTGTGAAAGAAGAAATTTATGTTAGATTCCCTCCCTTGAACAGAATTTAGGCTTTATTTCTTACTCCAGGATCCCAGGGAAATATAGTAAAAAAAAAAAAAAAACTTAAGTTTAATTAGTTTGCTAGTGCCTTCCATGGATAGAGAAATTTACATTGTTATTCTAACTTTAGGAGAGTAGGATAGAAGATCGATCCTTACATTATTACCACATGAGATCAAGGCTGAAAAACATTTTGAAAAACAGCTTCAGTGAAGCTACTATTCTAAAGACCTAGATATATTCAGAAATTAAAATAGTAGAGCATGTAAAAATTACAGGATGATAGTTAAAGAACCGTGTTAATGACTCTGAACTTAGTAAAACATCAACAAATATGTGAACATGCAAATGCTGTGTAACTCATTTCTTAATGCATTAGAAGTGAATTAGGTGTTTAATAGACTAAGAAGTTGGGTATTATAGATCACTCATTTGTATGTATATAATTCATTAAAGATTGTAAGTAATTTTGCATAAGTAATTTTATACTTTTACATTCAAAATTTCAAAAGCTAGAAAAGAGTGAGATGCAGTATTATATTTAAGAATGTAAACATTTTAATCCTATCTAGATATAGACTGAGATAAAGCATCTTTCTCCTGGCAGTGAGACCACTTTGTATCTGGAATGTAAGCTTCAAGGGGGCAGTGACTTTTTTTTTTACAACGATGTATATTGTATAACTTAGTACAGTGTATCACTGTTGACTTGATACATTTTTGTTGTTTTATATGAAAACTGTTTCCAACAATGCATGTCTGTTAATTTTAAAGTGTTTAATTATTCAGTGTTAGTATTACATTTGGCATTTTCTAAGTGGGTTTGATTAATAAATAACCAAAATCAATGGGTAGTAAAATGATTATCTGGAGGAGGTTTTTAAATGATATGGAAATCTTAACTTTTCCATCAGATTTGACATGGATATGAAAACAGCTCAGAAATGAAGTACAGTTTATCACAATCACCGTCTACTAAAAACTTTCATGAGTACAAGACTGGTATTACTAATGATGAATTCAGCATGTGATATTGAAATTTTTCGAAGGACTCTACCAAGTGCAAGCTCTCATGTATCCCCTCCACTCCATTTATCTATCTTAACCTTTAGAAGTGGAATGAGTCTCAATGTAATGACTGCGTTGCCCCCATTTAATTGGTGGTGCCAGACCATAGCTAATAAAATATGCTAATAGAGTGTGTATTAGGAGTATGCATATTTTTAAAAGAAGACTGTTTTGAAATGCTTTGTGAATACCAACAATCTAGAGCTGGCAACAGCTCTGCAGATTGCTGAATTATTTTTGTGAGAATATCTGTTGTTAGTACAGTGGAGAATTGAATCCCATGGTAGAGTTGGTAATTTACTAAATAACTAGCAGTATTTATACTAAGACAGTTGGCATATACTAATTTAATTCCTCCTTTAAAATTTGCAAAGCAACCCTGAAATTGGATAGCATTTTTCTAATTTTGCTAAGTCATAATCCATGAAAAGGGGTGTTCTGTGATGCTCTTAGGCTAAGTCACCTATTTGGGGAAAAGCCACATCATCCTCATGTCAAGTGACCTTTTGATTTATAATAAAATTTCCTTCTACTAGCATTTGAAAAATCAAGGATTAGTACGGTCTTTTATGTAACTTTGGAAAATGTTAAGTGCTAGATGGATTAATAAAAATTGTGTGTGTGTGAGAGAGACACAGATACAGACATACACACCAACTTATGGCCTATGTGAGCTGAGTGCTATCATGGAAAGGAAAGGTTATACTCCACACGTTGTGATCTGTACATGCAGAGCAGGTTCATTAAAAAAAAAAAAAAAGTTTGGTTTAAAACTTTCAATATAATTTATTTTCCCATTTGTATCACATTGAAACATTTGACCTTTTCTCATCTCTATTTTTTCAAAGATTTGTCCCATCAGATGAAAAGAAGAAACAAGGCTGCCAACGAGAAAATGAAACTTTAATACAGAGAAGAAAAGATCAGATGCAACCAGGAGGCACTGCAATTAGTGTCACAGTTCCTTATAGAGTAGTAGACCAGCCCCTCAAACTTATGCCTCAAGACTGGTAAGATGATCTATACTTTTATGTAGTCATTAAATTTTTTTTTATAATTAAAAACTATCATATTTTGTCATGAGTTCTAAATAGAAACTATGCCTGAAAACCATATTAATGTCTAAGTTGGTCATTAATAATGTTCACATTTTAGTAATACCTGAATAAATTTATATTTTGGCTAGCTAAACTTTATTTTACTTGTAAGAAACACTAACTTCAGGGGCGCCTGGGTGGCTCACTTGGTTAAGCATCTGACTTCGGCTTAGGTTATGATCTCAGGGTCCTGGGTTTGGGTCGTTGTTAGGCTCCCCATTCAGTGAGGAGTCTGCTTGCCCCTTTGCCCCTCCCCCGCCGCTCGTGTGCGCTCACTATCTCTCAAATTATCTTTAAAAAAAAAAAAAAAGAAACAGTTCTGGAAAACTTAGTAAAAACTCTTTCCACTATTTATTTGTTCTGGATCAGCCTTTAGAGCAAAATTTCCAAATAGACTGTTTTGAGAGCTATAGTTTTAGATTTTTGATTTGGAGAATTCACATTTTTGGGTAAGAAATGATAATTGTTACTTTTATTGTAGGGAATAATTTAATAAAAAGAATAACATGGGGCACCTGGGTGGCTCAGTTGGTTAAGCAACTGCCTTCGGCTCGGGTCATGATCCTGGAGTCCCGGGATCGAGTCCCGCATCGGGCTCCCTGCTCGGCAGGAAGTCTGCTTCTCCCTCTGACCCTCCCCCCTCTCACATGTTCTCTCTCTCTCTCATTCTCGTTCTCTCAAATAAATAAATGAATAAAATCTTAAAAAAAAAAAAGAATAACATTACTCCTCTGGTTTAACTCTCTAATTACATTAAAGTGTCCTTTAATAAAATATTAAGCTATTTATAACAAAGTGCCTATAAACTCAGATTCATGAATTATCTTAAATTATTTTATTAATCTAAACTGGAATAAAAATACAGAGTCTGAGAGTGCATCTCTGTGACATAGAGAATACAACACATTGATGAATTACCTGGTTTACCTTTGAAGTACTCATTCGTCTTCCCACATTAGGAAGTCAGGGCATTGAGAATACAAGTATGTTAAAAATTTATTATATGAAGTAAGATGAGAATTTCAGATAGCAAGTTTAAAAATTGTAGGAAGAAGGAAAACTACACCATTTGTTTTATATGTTTGTAGTTAGTTGCAGAAAAAAGACAGTATATACAGGTGCTGTCACCGTGCTACAAAACATTGCTTGTATATATTAGCTAGGTCCCTAGTCGTTGATGTCATAACCTAGGAATAATATTTTCCTTACCTTTTTTTCTTTCTCTGTTAATTGTCCTTTTAAGAATTCACAGAGAGTAGTATTTATATTATCCTGCTTACCTCTTAACCCTGTGAAACCCAGTAGGATCTAGGTGATGTCTCTCCAGATTTCCTTTAGTTTGGCAGGTACCTTGGGCTTTCAGCTATTGTATGGCACAAGCTATGTCATCAAATGAAGAGACCATTTAATAGTGTGCTCCGTTACCAAACATAGTTTTGGCACTATGGGACATATATCCTATGCAAGGAGGAAATTTTTTATTTAAGATTTAATGTTAGCCTTAGAGATTTTTTAGTAGATTAAGCATTTTAAGCTGTGGTTTTTCACAGTAACTTGAATTGTTGCTGTAGGTCTTTTACTTGAATAGAAGGTAACCCTGGTTTAATTCTCTGTTGGCTATATAGTCTTCATCTAATGCAGTGGTTATCAGAGTATGATCTGCGAACCTCTGGGCATTCCTAAGACCATTTCAGGGAATTGCAAGGTTAAAACTATTTCCATTATAGTACTGAGATGGCTGTTCTCAGGATTTACCAGTCCTCCCATAGGAACAGTAGCATAACCAGTGCACAGGAGTAATCATTGCCTCCCTTTCTCCTTCTCACTCCTCTTCTTCCCTCCGTTTCTGTTCTGACTAATGGACTAACCATACACTTCTATTTCCTCATCTGTAAAATGGGGGTAATAATAGTACTCACCTCGTTGAATTGTTTGGAAGATTCAGTGTGTTAACATATGTACAGTGTAAGGTGCTTAGAACAGCACTGGCACAGAGTGAATGCTCATAGTACATCTTAATTAATGTTAACTATTATTGTTTATATTATGGTTTTGTTCCCACTTTAGTTCTAGACTTAAACTGTTTATGGCCTTTGTACTTATAATTTCTCAATTTAATTAAATACTTTGTGAACTAATGAAAAATATGAGGGCATAGAGAAAGATTTGTTCTTTTTAGGAAAACAAAGTTGAATGGTTGGAAAGACAAGTTGCTTTATTTTTTATTTTTTTTTTTTTTAAGATTTTATTTATTTGGCAGAGAGAGACACAGAGAGAGAGGGAACACAAGCAGGGGGAGTGGGAGAGGGAGAGGCAGGCCTCCCGCCAAGCAGGGAGCCCAATGTGGGGCTCAATTCCAGGACCCTAGGACCATGACCCGAGCTGAAGGCAGATGCTCAATGACTGAGCCACACAGGTGCCCTGACAAGTTGCTTTAAAAAACACTAATGGGGTGCCTGGGTGGCTCAGTCAGTTAAGTGTCTGACTCTTTATCTCGGCTTGGGTCTTGATCTCAGAGTTGTGAGTTCAAGTCCCAGGTTGGGCTCCATGTTGGGCATGGGGCCTACTTAGAAAAGAAAAGAAAATGTTAATAGAATTTTGGGTGAGTGAAATGTAAACAATTGGAAAAATTAAAGTTTGATGGTTTTTCTACTCAAGATTACTTCCCAAATAATCAGAACTCAAAAATAAGGCCTTGGGGCTTTATAAAATGATTGGTGAGTTACTATAATTTATAATGTTTTTAATAAAAGAGTAAAGCATTTAAGATGTATTTGAATTTTAGATGATTTTCTTTTAAAACCAACTTTTTCAATTAATAGATCAAGTCTTGTTCCCTATCGCATTGGAAAAGTGGACCCTTATTCTAGGAGAAGGGCAGATTAAAGGTTAAAAAGATTGTGTATAAGGATTGTGTGTGTAATTATGTTTAAAAGGCTTAGGTGCAAAAACAGATGCATGGGAAGTGTAGCAATCATTAGTATGCTCTAATGATAACATTATAACAGTTATGTAATTTGCCTCACAGATTTGTTGACAGTAGATTATATCACATGAGCAATTGAGTCCTTTCCTTAAGGATTTATAGTAATCAAAGTTCATATTTAAGGTATTTTCTCAACCCTGGAGCTCTAACCCTGCCCCTTTTCTATTTATAGGGATCGGGTTGTAGCAGTTTTTGTGCAAGGTCCTGCATGGCAGTTCAAAGGTTGGCCATGGCTTTTGCCTGATGGATCACCAGTTGACATATTTGCTAAAAGTAAGATTCTCTTTATTTTTTACTGCTTATCCAATATAGAAATGGTCTTGCTTTATTTAAGAGAAAGCCATCTATGGCTCTTCATATATGATGTGTATATCAAAGGATTCCATTAACATATGCTAATTTTTAAGCACCTGTGAAATATTTTTAAAGTCTTTTTTTGAACATTAATATTTTTTGTGTACTTATATCTAAAAGTGAATTATCTCCCATTCCCTACATTAGGTCACTTAAAAAGCATTAATATTATTGCACATCCACAGATTTTTATTAAAATTGATGGCCAGTTTTTAAATGGGTTGACTTCCGCTGAACAGTAATGTGCAGTTAGGACTTAAAGTACCATGTGACTTTTACCAGCTATTTCCATTGTCTAGAATGATTGTAGCATGTTTGGCTTTTTCTTTTCATTCAAGTCTAAGTTCAAGTATTTTCTTCAGAGAATCCTTCTCTGGCCAGCCTGGAAATAACCATTACTTCTTTCCAGTTACTCTTTAAGCTCTTTTATGTTCATGATAGTACTTACTGTTGTTTGATATTCTCTTATTTACACCTTTACTGTAAGTCTTCCCTGGCTATAAAGCCAAGTTCCTTGGTGGGAGGAGCCTTTTCTGCCTTGTTCACCCTTGAATTGTCATCACAGAAGAGTGCCTGGCATAGGGGAAGCATTCAGTAGATATCTGTTAAATGAGCATTTCATGTGGCTTAGATCTTTTGGTATATTGATACAGTTAGATACACTAAACGTAGATTAATTTACTCTGGTTTTTGCAGTAGAGATATTCCAATTATTATTTAATTCGAGTACCCAATTAAGTTAGTAACCATAGTAAAATTGTTTTTTAAAAAACATTCTTATGAAACAAGTATGTTTATTAGAAATGACAACTTCAGTTATTATGAATGTAGATTGTGCTACTGTAAAATCCAGCCTCTTTTTTTTTTTTTTTTTTTTAAAGCAACCTCAGCTTTGTTAGTGGTTTACCACCATTCTTCCAAGATGGAAACTGCCCAAGCTTGGAAGTTTCAATCCTTTAATCTCTACTTTCATTCATTTTAGACAATGATTCTAATATTACTAATATTGTGATAGATTATTATGTTATTTCTGAAACTTGAATAATGCACAGGGTTGATAACTAGAAAGTTAAAGATACAGAGAGTGGGAATTTTAATGAAAGTAAAATGTCCGTGAACATGAATGTTTTACCTACTTGCTTGCCTTTTTGAATAGTGTTGCAAAAAAAAAATTATTATAATGTCTTCAAGATGTAAATGCTGCCTGAATTTCATTCAGAATGTAATGATGTTGTAATTTTTTTGTTCAGATTGTTAGTCTTCTGAAATTTAGATAGGAAGGACTTTTTTATACAGTTACCAGTTATGATTTTCTTCCATAAATTATTTCTTTTCAGTCTTCCTACTTTAAGCTCTTGCTTCTATCAGCATTTAAAATGAAAGTACTCTTCTTGCTGCTTCCATCTTAAAACTCTTTCTCTTGACCTCAACTCTAGCTCCTCTTTTGAATTGTCTCTACTAACTCATTTTCTATTCAGTTTTCAATTCGCTGTTTGGCTCTCTTGCTCTTCACTAAACTATTCTCACCAAACTTACCAGTGACTCAAATATTAGATACTTTTGACCTCCTTATCAAAATTTGATTCTCTTCATTCATTTCTTCCTTTTTAAAATGTTCTTTTCCAAGGGCTTGTTACTCTTTCTCAGATTCTCTAGCTACTTTTTGTCTGGCTTTCAGCTACCTGTTTATGTCTAGTTTCTCTTCTCCTTTATTATAGATAACTCTCTCAAAGAGATCTGGTAGCTTTCAGTTACCATCTATAACCCTCCCCTTTTTCTGTTAAGTCTCCAGCTTTATATTCTGGCTCTGTATATCTCACTAATTACGAGAGAACTCCTCTGAGGGTCCTGTTGGTACGTCAGACTCAACCTGTTCCAAATGGAATTGTCTTGTACTCTCCCTCTTCTCAGACTGTTTCTTTTTCTCAGTTTCTTTTGTAATTTTCCTAAGCCAGAAATTTAGGAATATATTACCTTTTAGCTGTTAGTATGTCTCCTTGCTTTTTACTCTGCCTTTTCTAGGTTTTCACCCATTCCCCCATAACACACATAGAAAATAGTAACATCTATAAAGCATGGGAGAAAACTGAGCATCTGTATGGGCCCTGGTAAAAACTTATATTTTCTTCATATTGCATAATAGAACACAGAATTTTAGAGAAGATATTAAGTGTTGATTTGTATAAAAATGGTAGTTACCAATGAGAAAATTTTTTCATGAGTATCTATATTATGTTGCCCCTTTGTCATCTGACATGCCATCATTGTACCTACTAAATATTATTCAAGAGCGTTGTCTTTTTTTTTTTTTTACTTCTTTGTTCCTGTAAAATATGTCGACGAGATTCATGCAGTTTGCAAAAAATGAACAGTTCTGAATCGTGTGAAGTATTTTGCTTTAGTATTCATTGTGCTACCAGATAGATGACTGGCTTTCTTATAAAAGAAGTTCGTTTGTTCTATTTTTTGCTGAGGATTAAAAACTAAAAGTCTTTTTTTGAATAAGAAAGATGTTTTATAGTAATGTCTTGGTGTAAGTTTGCTTGCCACCATTCCCTCATGCTAATAAAATACCTTGTATGATTAGAGAAACCTTATGCTTTCTCATTTGTGATTTAAACTTTTTGGACTCTCACGTTTCACCTTTTTTTTTTTAAAGATTTTTTATTTTTTATTAGAGAGTACAAGCAGGGGTAGCGGCAGATAGAGGTTGAGGGAGAAGCAGGCTCCCCGCTCAGCAGGGAGCCCGACATGGGGCTCAATCCCAGGATCCTGGAATCATGACCTGGACCGAAGGCAGCCGCTTAACTGACTGAGCCACCTAGGTGCCCCTCATGTTTCACCTTAAATTTTAAAAGTTGTCTATTCTGGTGGAAAAATAAGTACTATATAAACTAAATCTATTGAAATTAAGGAGTTGGGGACTGTAGGCTTTTATAGCTTTAGATAAATCATTTTTTAAAAATATAACTAATATATTTTTCAGAATGAGGGGTACCTGGGTGGTTCAGTCGGTTAAGGGTCTGCGTTTGGCTCAGGTCATTTTCCCAGAGTCCCAAGATTGAGCCCTGCATTGAGCTCCTTGGTCAGCAGGGAGTCTACTTGTCCCTGTCCCTCTGCCTCCTCCCCGGCTTGTGCGCTCGCGCTCTCTCTCTCAAATAAATAAATAAAATCTTCAAAAAAAGAATGATTTAGGGGCACATGGGTGGCTCAGTCTGTTCATTGAGCATCTGACTCTGGATTTCGGCTCAGGTCATGATCTCAGAGTCAATGAGGTTGAGCCCTCCATCGGGCTCATCACTCAGCAGGGAGTCTGCTTGAGATTCTCTCTCTCCCTCTGCCCTTCCACCCTTTCTCTAAATAGTTAGATAAATAGATACATATTTTTTAAAAGAATGATTTAAAGCACATCACATTGAGAAAATTAGAAAAGTGAAACGTAGTAAGGAAAATAGGAAGTACTGAAATGTTGACTTCAATTTAAAAATTTTTAAAAATTAAAATTTTTTATACAGATAAATATTTTGAAAATGGGTTTTCTGAAACTATAATATATAGCCCTTCTAATGATTCAGTTTAAATTTATTAAATTGAATTAAATTCAAAATGAATAATGTGGCTGATGAGGGGACCTTTAATTATATAAAAGCATAATAATTCTGAAGTAATGTTTATATGTTTCTTTTTGTGGGCACAAATGATTCATTTTGGATTTCCATCAAGAATTATACTTTGGGGGTGCCTGGGTGGCTCAGTCAGTTAAGCGTCTGCCTTTAGCTCAGGTCGTGATCCTGGGTTCCTGGGATTGAGCCCTGCATCGACCTCTGTGCTCAGAGGGGAGTCTGCTTCTTCCTCTCCCTCTACCTGCCACTCTGCCTACTTGTGATCTCTCTTACTCTCTCTGTCAAATAAATAAATAAACTCTTAAAAAAAAAAAAAGAATTACACTTCGTTCGATTCACTCTTAACATTGAAAGCCAGTAGGCCAGCCAGCAGTATGGAACAAGCAGTCCATAAAGTAGTTATCAAAAAAATTAACAAAGTTATTAATTTTTCTCTTTAGAGATCTCTAATACTAGATGATAATGATAGTAACAATTATATGTTAGAAAAAAAGTAAATTGAAAGAAAAGCTAAACATCTTACATGTGTACATGTGAGAACAGAAACTTCACAGATGGTAAATTGATTGCAAAATAAACTAGCCAGGTTGATTCAACTGGGTTATCAGGGAGAGGGAAAGATTGAAAGTCATACTTTATGGTCCATTTGTTAACCTTTTGCAATATACTGTACTTAGGAGATTTTGCCCTAGAGTCTTTTATTTGCCCAACACCCAGAATTAACTGTTAAAAATGAAAACCGGATAATTTCACCTTCTTACTCTAAACTTTCTAGTCGCTTACTATCATATGGGAATAAATTGATATTTTTTACCATAGCCAAATTCTACTTATAGGACATTGCCTACAAAAGAAGTTATACTTGTTTATAGAATGTGCCAAGCTTGCTTTCATTTCAGAACCTTTTTACCAGCTGTTCCGTCTGGCTGAAATCCTCTTATGGATCTTTGCTAGACTCACTTTTTATATCATTTAATTATCTACTTCTAGGTAACCTTCTCATGAGGCTTTCCAAATTTTTCTTTTTCCCTTTTCATCATTTCTTACCAAGTTCCATTAGTTCTTACTCCCTAATTATTTCTTGAATCTTTTTCTTGCCAGGCATATATCTTCTCCCAAGTTGAGCAAATCTCTTCTCTAGATTACTAAATTGTATCAGTAGTCACTGCTAAACATTTTGCAGTGATTCTCCCTATCTCTTAGATAAAAGTCCACACCCCTTAATATGGCCTACATGGCCAACATTGTTCTGAATCTGTGGTCTTAACCTTTTACCCATTTTTTACATTACTTTGTATGATGCAGTTCCACTAAAGTTCTTTAGTTCCTAGATGCAACCGTTTTCTCTTTGAGCATGTTCTTGGCTAATTGGATCACTTTTGTTCTGTGTTTGCCTAATTCTTACTCAAGCTTTAGATCTTAGATTAGAGGTCATTACCTATGTAAGCCTTTTCCGAATTCCTTGGTCTGGGTGAGGTAGTACTCTTATGTTTCTGTGATGTACTACACCTTTATCATACTGTATTTGAACAGGTGTTTCTTCTTTTTATCCTTCACCCAGAACATACGTGTTTTATCTTACCTTATTCTTCATTTCAGTTCCAGTGGCTGCCATGTATAAACCCTCAGTAGGTATTTATTGAGTTGAATGTTTTTGAGGATGCCACGGTGCTTATTAGCATCTATTTCAAAGATCACTTTGGTTATAATGTAGCTTCATTTGTTGAAGAAAGTTTGATTTTTTTAAAGTTTTTTGTTTGGTTTAGTTTTTTGGTTAATGTCTATATTGGATATTTTTATTCTTTTGTAAAATATTTTTATAATTTTGATTGCAGTTTGAATAAAAAATATTATTTCCCCCCATATAGTTAAAGCCTTCCATCTCAAATATGATGAAGTTCGTCTAGATCCAAACGTTCAGAAATGGGATGTAACAGTATTAGAACTCAGCTATCACAAACGTCATTTGGATAGACCAGTTTTCTTACGGTTCTGGGAAACATTGGATAGGTAATTCTGATCCTAAAATGCACTTACTTCTGCTTTATTGTAGTAATTTTCCTTTCTCCTCAGTTAGATTTTAAGTTCATTAAAGTTGTGAACATATCCCCCAATTCCCCTTTTCGAACATTGTCTGATTTGATGATCCAGTAGATAATTAACAAATGTCTTTGTTACATTGATCTTAGAAACAGATGGAGAAAGAGTGTATACCTGGATAGAAAGAACAGTAAACTCTGGGTCGGAAGACCTAGGCCTAGATTTTAATTCTGATTTTGTGATCTGGCTCTAATGAACTGTGACCTTTCTGAACCTTGTTTTTTGTCTGTCCAGGGGGCTTGGATTAAGTGATCCCTATAGTTTTTTGTTTTGTTTTGTTTTGTTTGCATCAAAAGGTCACTGACTGGATTTGTTATGGGTAGCTTGTGAAAGGAATTCAGTTTTTGAATTTATTTTAATTACTATTGTAAATAGGATTCTTAAAGCCTTTTTACAGTAATATCAGTTTTATAATTGGAAAATTTAAGAACAGCATATGATCATAATACCACTAAATTTATTCTCGTTGAGGTGCTCTTTAAAATCTGTCACTTTCTTGGTGTAAGTCTCTTGCTGAATATTAAGGGTTTTCCAAAGTCAGAGGTGACTGAGGTAACCCAGTGATTATAATATATTAAAGAGAAACATTTATTATTCTAGCCAGAAGCTCTGAGATTAAAGAATTTAATAAGAGGAATGTTTTTTCTGGCTTCAGAAGTTCTTATTCTGTATTTCCAAAGTACAGTATCAGGTTTCCAGTTTTTTAGAAAACAAAACATCCTGTACATTTTTGAATTTTAAGTTAAAATGTTAATTTATTTTTACATGTAATATTCTAAAAATCCTACAATTCCTGTAATCATTATAACCTATTATAATATTATTTTTCAGGTACATGGTAAAGCATAAATCCCACTTGAGATTCTGAATTTTACTTGGTTTCCCTTTTTTCTGGAGATCTGGATTAAGAAGCATGGATATACCTTGACCTAAAGACTGAGACTCAAGCTTTATGAATTTATCAAGAACTTACAAATGAAGAAGGTCACAGATCGATCTTTTATAAGACCTTATTTGATGCTTTATGCTTCAAAGGGATGATGCTTGTCATCCATATAAGCAAACTTTTTGGCTTACAACTATTTTTTTAATATTAGCCTTCTAGTCTGTAATGGAAATTGTATATTTTGATAGAAGTTTTTTCTCCATTGGTTAAATTAGCATTACTTAAAATTTGTTTCTTTAGAAAATAAATACAGGTTATAAATGTGTGTATATTTAGAGGTTAAAAGCCTCTCTAGGCCATCTTCTGATTTTTCAGTGCTCTATAATTCCTTTTATTGAAAATACTATGTTATGAATGATATTAAATTTTAGTCTCTGGAACTTCCAAAACTAGCAAAGGGATGTGACTATTTTGAATGAATCAGAATGTCAACTGTATGTATACTGTACCTATTCTTTATTTAAAAAAGAAAAATGAAAAATCAAGAACAATTCTTCAGCTTTGGTTGAACTGTTCAGCCTTTTCAAGACTTCTTTACTTAAAATGAATGAATACATTTAATGAATGTACATTCTTCTCACTGACTTTGGTGATTTTAAAACTTAGAATGATATTTCTATCTGTGCTATCTTTCCACTTGAAAAATCTCAAAACACAGATTAAAAACCTGTTAGGCTATAGTACTTTTTATTTTGGGAGCCAGAGTATGTTTGGGGGAAGGAAATATATTAGTCCTACTGCAATGTAACTTTAACTTTCTTATTTTTTCTCATAAGTTCACCTTTGATTCTTACTTTATATGTATGGCGTAGGATTTTGAGACTTCTATTTCTAGGCATGTTGATCTTGGAGTTCTTATCTTCCATTATCCCTAAATATTGATAAATTCCCCCAGACACCAAAGAACACATTTGCTTAATTAAGTGTCTGAAAAGAAACAAGATAAAAACACTGGTATTTTTATGTGCGTGTTCAATATCGTATAAAATATAAAACCTATATTTTAACTTAGTAAAATATTTTACTACTTCTCTACTTTAGAGTGTTGCATCCAAGGTACAAATGAATGAGCATTTTCCTTGAGTCTTGATTTCACCTTTTATTACTTAAAAGCAACTTGGAACCTCTACTCCCCTAAAGAGTTTTTGCCATTAGGATCGTTGCTGATCTTTCATCTTGTGTCATTTTTTTCTCTATCCCCCCCCCGCCAAGTGATTTTTCTTAGGTCAGCTTTTTTTTTTTTTTTTTTTTGGGTAAACATTTAGCTCCTCCTTATGTTATGCTGACATTACCTAGCCTCATTTTGAAATTTAATGCTATCATAAAAATGAGAAGCACTTACTATTTATTTTTAATCACAAAAGTCCATACCAGTAGTGAATAGGAAAAGTATTTATTCGTATGGAATTCACTAGGTTCTTAAGAAAAGCAGTCAGCATTTTAAATTATTAGATTGTAGGATATTTATAAGGTTTGAACAGATTCTACCCCCTTCCATTCTTTGCATCCTCTCTTCTTGAAAACAAAAGAGAACTCAAATTTGTTCACTTTAAAATTTCTCAGCATATAAACTGTCTTCAAAATAAATTATGTATTGTATAAACTTTCTCCATGATGAAATCGTCGAGGACTAGAATCTGTGATATTTTAATGTAAGATTACTTGTTAAGACTACTACAAGTGGACAAGAACTACCTTTCTATAAAGATTTTTAGTATTTATACTTATGTCATATAAGAAATTTACTTGATACAGAGTGTGGTTAAAATTGGGAACATCTACTTTAAACAGGGTTTATTTTTCTATCTTGAATTTGCCTTATGTATATTCAAAGGCTTCTGGAAATACTGTAAAGGAACATTAGGAAAAGTACAAATATGCTGTGCTATGTATTTTAAAATCAGACCCTTAGTATGTACTTATTTTTTCTTTTTTCAGTAGTTCAGTCCCTTATTTAGGTCCATGTAATTAATTTAATAGCCATTAATTCCAAAAACAAATTTTTTTCAGCCAATCATTATCTCATGACTCCCAAGTCCTACAGCAGCACCTATCACTGTGCCTTGCACATAGTAGGCGTTCAGTAAATAATTTATATGCATGAATGATTTTTCAGTGTGACAGATTTATTACAAAAAGTACTCTTTGACTAGGTCTTAGAGTTTGAAAATACAGAATTACAGGGAATGAAGAGGTATACATGGATATTTTAATGGAAATGAGGTATGCATTAATAAACTTGACTTACCCGGAAGTTTCTGTTAACTGGAGACACCCTTGTCTTGTCCCACTGGTAAAAGAAAATTCCATTTCTTTCTTTATAGGACCCTCTTCTGAGTCAGGTACCATTAAGAAGCTTGTTGGTTTCAGTCAGTAACTCTCAGCCCTGACTGCACATTACAGTCATTTGGGGGACCTTTTAAATATACTATTGCCTGATTCCTGATTCTGATTTAATTTGGGCTGAGACCTGATCATCAGTATTTTAAAAAAGTTCTTTAGGTAATCTCATGTTCAGAAAGGATTGAGAATCACTGATTCAATTTGTTGTTGAAAACAGTGCCAGTATTAAATGTTTCCTCCTCCCCTTTCCTCATCTCTCCTCTCCTTTTTCTTTTTTCTTTTTTCTTTTCTTTCCTTTCCTGCTTTTTTTTTTCTTTTGATGACCACCCTTTACACTAGACCATCCCCCTTATTGATGGTATTGGTCTACAGTTCCACATGACAAATTCAAGTCTTATTTATTTAATATAGGAGTATTTTGCTGTTTAATATTTAAACAATGTTTAATATATTTCATTATAAACTAGTATTACAGTTTATGATTTGTTTCCCATGTGTCCATATCTTTTACTAACTTTTTTTTAACAGCAGCATGACAACAGTCCATACAGAAATAACTAGTTCATAATGAGGAAAATTTCATAATTAGTTTTTAAGGTAGAAGAAAGTAAAGTATTAATTTCTTATCTGCCATGCAGAATTAGAGTTTGCTTATGAAAGGGAAGAGGCATACTTTTTAATTGGTCTGCACAGAAAAGTAAAAGTAAATTATTCATTTAAATAAAATTCATTATCAAACATTGAAGGAAATATTTTTCCTAAATAAAAATTTTTGTGACTCCTAACAAAGTTAAAGTGATACATTTTTTTTGGAGGGTGGGGAGGGCATATTTAGTTGACATATTTCTTGCTATATAACAATTCCATTTTATTGGTATTAACAATAGAAATGATGATAGGATATACATATGTGGCCAGAAATAAAGTGCCACTTTGTCAGATAACGATTATCTGAGTCTTAGTTGTTGAACTAATTAGTTTTTGAGACCAGCAGTATATTATAAAAGCTAATCAAAATTAAAACATGAAAATAAATTTAAGTACATGCGCCTTAATATTACTTGACTGAATTTTTATTCACTTGGATTTGATAGTCAACTGGTTACCCTAACCATAGTAAATTAACTTTATAAAAGGACAAATGACTGAATTTGACTTAAATTAAGAACTGGATTAGGAATTTTGAAATGCTGTGTCCTATATATTCTGGCCTATCCATTGCCACATTTGGCTGTATTGTGGTGCCAGCATGGTTTCTATATTAATATGTTGGAATAACTAAGGAAAAATTGAAAATGTATAAATAGGTGTATAAAGAATTTAGTAAATGCATAATAGGCAATAATACTTCCAGGTCATTGATCTGTTTGGGCTTATGTGTATTATTTTAGGTAGTTTTTATTAGAGTATCTTGGGAGTTATAAATGTATGCCATTTAAATGAGTAAAGCTAATGAAATTTTATTGCCAAAATTCAAAAAGTGGGGGCTGCTATGTCAATTTTAAGTAAATGATGTATCTGAGAATTTTGTTTGCTACTGAATTCCCTTTCTATCCAGTTTAAGTTTACTAAAAGTTACTTAACCTCCAAGTTTGATTATAGTGCTTTATATATAATGTAGTTCATTTACATGGTGTAGGCACTATAAATGATTGTTTTGCCACCAATTTGTATTATTTCTCAAGCAAAGTGGTTCTTGAATGGAGCTTAAATTTGGGCCATGTGATCTGATAAAATGTTCGGTGATTCTTACTCCATTTCAGTGGATTTTTAAATTTAAAGTTTAATTGTAAATAAAACATTTTGTAGTACTTTACTTCAGTCTTGGGGACATGCCCACCCCACTTCTACCCTGCTCTTTATCCCTCCAGCCAAAAAATCACAACCAAGAATACGGAAACTGTATTATGGGGTAGGATATGGATGATGACCGTCTTTCCATAAAAGGATTTATGAGATTTTTCAGGCATAGTATTTCTGTTTTGAAAATAAATGCAATGTGAGTTTTCACTTTGAAAACTAATGAGTTAAGTACATTTATAGTCTTCTGTTAATGAGTTAGATAACGTAGAGAATCATAGTTCTTCCTAAAAGTACCAAGCCACATGCTCTATTGAGCTTAGTTTGCTTATGGTCCAATATACTATCTCCTTTATTGTTTTAATAGAATTAATCATCTTTACAGTTTGAGTACCCTGATTTTAACATTTTATAGTTTGAAAACAAACTGTACTCTGCATATAATCAAACCATTAACAGCATCATCCTATTGGTTGTGCCAGTGATAATGTGTGACTCTTTTGCAATGAAATTTCTTTAATGAAGAATTTAATGGGCCCTATTCAAACTTAATTTCCATTCAGTTCATAAGTGCCCACTAAATATGTTTTATCCTGCTCTTCTGTTCATGTGGATCATCTGCTCTTAGGCAGATGAGCATTCACATAACTAAAATAGATATAGCAAGAGTTGTAGATGCTGTTGGATTTTTTTCAAGGCTCAAAGGTGCTAGTATATAACAGCACATTGCCAAATAAGCTTTTTTTCCTCTCATTTTCTAAAACACTTTCCATTTTTATTTAATCGTGTAATGATCAGGTGTTTAACATAAAAAGTAGCTCTAGAGAAGGATGTATTGTTGAATCATAATTATTTGTAGGTACTTTGTCACAGAATTATAGTTTATAATTATAATTCATCATCCAGAGAATGTTGATTTATACTACACAACTAATGTAAATAGGGCTCAGGCTATATAAGAAAGAAGAAATCAGAGATTTGGTTAATCACACTTGAATATTTTTTTGGACTGTACTTGATTTACCAAAAATTTCCAAATGGAAACCCATTGAGTTACACAACATTCACTGTGATAAAATATGGTAATTTACACTCAAAGAAGAACTGCATTCATGGAGTTTACCATGTTAAAAATGTAAATATGGTAATGGCATCAATTTCTCTTTTTAAAATTGTTAAATAATATAAATATGTTTTTCTTTAAAATGGAATAGTTTGAAATTTTATCAAGTTGGTGTGTGTAATGGTTGGGGAAGATCAAATGAGCTTGCTCATGGCTTATTCGATTATTTTAGCCCTATTGGGCATCACTAATGTTTATGGCATTTTGACTGTAAAACAGTTTTAAAGTATTTGTATTCTTAGTTATGTGTTTTTATTTCATTATACACCATTGAGTACAAAAAGGAAGTGTAAGGGTTACTGATGATGAAATAAACTGGGGGGCATTAATGTAGTTGATGTAGGAATTTGAAGAGAAAGAAGAAATTATATGGGAACTCCAGCTCAGTGGGAAAAAATGTAGTAGGATTTGGGCAGTGATGTATCTTTTGGGGGTTTATACATAAATTTAAGTGAAACTAGGCAAACCTGTGGTATGAAATTTCTCCAGCAGCATTTAGTGGCTTGATTGCAGGTGTAGAGAAAAATAGATTTTCAACTTTTGATGGAAGTAAAAGCAGGCCGGGGAGGTGAAGATACTCACAAGTGATGATTTATAGTACCAGGATATGGAATCTTAGCTCTTCAAGGAATAAACAATATAAGGGAGGTGGTGGATTGTATGAAAGTGGGGCTGATCCATGAACTGAAATCTTCAGTGAAATGAAGCTAAAAATAAGTCTGAAAGAGAAGAGAGGATGGGATATATGAAATCAAGAGTTCAGAGGTGATAGGGTATTGATGAGGGAAAGTCAAGAACTTGGAAGTGACTGAGATAGGAGAAGAGCTCTTTGGAGTCAAAGATCTGAGACCGTGGTTACTTATGTGAGTGTTGAAATAACGACAAGAATAGGGCTGGCAGGGAAGAGAGCCACAGGCTATGACTCGGGTCGATGGCAACAAGAAAATTGTAAATGGATAGCATGAACTTTAAGGACCCATGCTCAAAATCATTGGCTTTGTATCAAGAGATCAGTGAATGTACATTTAGATATTTCAGGATTTTTTTTAAGGGTATAGATCATTTCAATGCCCCCCTCTAACTTTTTTTTTTTTTAATTATGTGCATGTTCCATTAGCACAGATTATGAGGGCTTTCATTGTACTAAGTCCTCTCTGACAGCCTTTCTACCTTCTCTGAGTCTTATTTTCCCCAATTTGCTCCCACATCAGGCTAGTTCTTGTATTCTTTGCCTCTTCTGTAGTGTAATGGTAATGGAGTGGATAAAATTCTTTTTTTGGAAGACCTGAGCACCACTCTGTTCTGAGGGTCCATAACGTGCCCAAACTTCTAGTTGTATGTACATCTCATTTCTGAGGGAGAACACCATGAATGGTTCCCAAAGTGGCTACAGGGTACTGGAAAAAAGGAATACCTGGAAGTACTGGAGGTTGTAAAGGGTTTTTCATTGACTTTTCTATGGGCATCTTCTTATTCTCAGTTTGTTTTGTTCTAGATTGTGGTTGAGGATTCTTGGAATGTTGTCAGCTTTCTTTTCCTACAGTGAGGTGGGTTAGATGTTATTTTGAGCCTAATCTAAATCTTACCTGAATCTGTTTCTTTCTTTGGTTTCCTTGTTAACATGAGGTGGTATGTGTCTTTTCTTGTTTGGTGGCTGATGGTTTACTGTTTTTCCTTTTTTCTCACTCCCCTACCAATTGTTAAGTGTGATGGAGCTCTGATCGTACTTCATTGTCTTCACCCAGAAGTGACCTTACGTATTCTTGATGGAGGAAACAAGCCATGGACTTCTCAATACTGTATCTCAAAAACGTGTGCATATAATAATCTTTCTTTCCTCCTATTACAGTGATTTAAATGTCCGGTCATCCATCAAGGACTTGTCTATTCATATGTGTTCTCCTACAACCTCCCCCCCACTATCATCAGTTTTGCCCTATTACTGTTTCTTCTCTAGTTTGTGTCTTTATCCTGTCATACCCTGTACTTATCCCTTCCACCCACATTTAAACTGGGTTGCACCTTTCATCTTAAACAGGGTTCTAGGGAGGTGGCTTGAATATGAGCACCTCACTCTCGATTCATGGAATTAGAGGAAAAGAGTGCAGTCCACATGTGTGGTACTAGGAAGACTAGCTTCAGAGTACCTGCTGGGCTACTGCATGGTGGGCTCTCAGTTCCTGTTTGTTTGGGTCCTGGCAGCTTGCTGGTTAACACATCCTCAGCCCACAGAAGCAGAGGTAACTGGCTTGTTTGTATTGCTCGTGGGTTTATTGCCTCTCAGACTGTCCCACAGTTTGACTTGTGCCAAAGGGTGAATGAGCCGACAAAGGAAAATAGTCTAGAGAAGCCTAAAAAACAAACAAACAAAAAAAACTCAGAAGTGGGTGGTGGTGAAAAAGAATTGCTGGTAGAGATGGATGGCAACTTTAATTTTGAAAAAGCACATGAGGAAATTCACAGTGTGAAGTAAACTTTCTGTAAATTAAAAGCCCAACACATTAAAATGTAGTAAAAGTGGGAAATGGCCATCTTGAGGACCAAATTAGTGGCCTGGAATTTGTGCAGTAGTAGTACTCTCTAGAAAAGCAAAACCCAAAGACCTGGAGATTGTAGTAAAAATGAAAACACCTTAAAGAAAAGTTTAGGATATTTAACGTGAATAAGTGAAGAAAAAAGGAAACAGACTTAAAACAATTCGTAAATACTAGAGGACAGTTACACTGGTTTGAAAGGGTTCTTGCTATATAGGTTCCATGTAACATCAAGGGCATGAAAGACACCTAGGTGGACATTTCATTCAAATATTTATTGTCTACTTCATGGCAGTGATAACTGTTTTAGTCGCCAGAATTCAGGGTGAACAAAGCATTGAGCCATGCCTTCATTGAGTAGGAAGAGGTAGACAATGAGAAGATGAATAAATCTGTCACACGTGAATAAGTGATAAAAAAAGTGACAGTGTTGGGATAAGGTAGAGGCAAGATTTACTATTTTATATGGGGTGACATTTGAGCAGCAATTTGGAGGAAGTAAGGGAACCAACCTCATAAATATCTGGGGAGAAAGTACTCCAGAGAGCGAACAGGAAGTTTAAAAACCTTAAGGTGGTATCATAGCTGCGACTCAAAGACTGGCAAAGAGGCGCCTTGGGTAGAGCCGAGGGAGCAAGAACAGTAAGAGTGAGCACAGAGTGGCAGCAGGAGAAAAGATCATGTGGGGCTTTGTAGACTGTTGTAAAGCCCTTGGCTTTTATTCATTTGTACATATGGGAAGCCACTGGAGAGTTTTTGGGCAGAGGAGTGACCTCATGTGACTTTTAGTTTCAAGAGTCACAATGCTGTTGGAAGATAGACTGTGAGGAGTAAAGGCAGAAGCTGGGAGACCAGCTCATTAGATATTTCAGTAATTTAGGTAAATCATTAGGGCTTGGACCAATGTGGTAATTGGTGGAGGCGTGACAAATAGATTCTGGAAATAATTTAAAAGTAGATGGATTGGGTGCGGTGTGTGATAATAGAGTCAACAATCAGGTTTTTTGTTTTGGCTTTTGCCTAAATAATTGGAGGGATGGAGTTTCTGCTTACTATGCTAGGAAAGAATTGTGTAAGGGTCAGATTTGGGGATGATAGCTGAGGGAATCAGGAGTTTTGGGGAATGTTGAGTTTGAGATGCTTGTTAGACATGCAGGAGGAGATACTCGAATTCTTCAATTTCAGGGTAAAGAGAGGAATTTATAAAGGAAAAAAATCAAACCTCCAAGCTTTAGAGAATGGCTACAACTAAATCTGTTTCCCAGTTGAGACCATTTATCTTGAGGCTATGCAAGGATCCAAAGAGTGTATCTCCCAAGTAACCTCAGTTGAAGAAAATGCACATTAGAACTTTTAAGAACTTCAAACAAATAAAGACCTGTATTCTGTGGTAGAGTGGGAATTTGTAATGTTAAGTGGTAAGTATTCTTGAAGCAGGAAAGACATACTACCTGGAAAATCTCATCATTAACTTTAACTACTAAGCTATCTCAGTAAAACCTGGAAGTGAGGCCTGAGCAGGGAGTAAAGAGGGAAAGCATCCTAAATTTCTTATCCCTGATGAGAAAAATGATTTTATGGAAGATGAACAACACTTGTTCTTGCAACTAATCGGAAGTTCTATATTTTTGACCAATAAGTTTTTCATTTTTTTTAAAGATTTTATTTATTTATTTGACAGAGCACAAGCAGGGCGAGTGGCAAGCAGAGGGAGGGGGAGAAGCAGTCCTCCCACTGAGCAAGGAACCTGATGCTGGGCTTGATCCCAAGACCCTGGGACCATGACCCGAGCTGAAGGCAGACGCTCAACGGACTGTGAGCCACCTAGGTGCCCCGACAAATAACTTTCTAAAACCCACTAAAGCACTTTGGAATATTTAGAAAAAAACAAACAAAACATTGTATTAAGGTTTTGGAGATTTTTAAATAGGTCAGGAAATTATTTCCAAGTTGTTAAATTGTGAAGATACGGACATTTTGATAGGTATTATGTTTTCAGCTGCAAAAGCACAAAATAAATTTTTTTCCAATAACCATTTTTAAAATGTTCTTTCCATAGCAGTTTTTTCCCAGCAGTAATTACTTTCTTGTTCATTCACACTTCTGATCATCTGACTTCTGATCAATTTCTAACCTTGTTATTTGGCAAAGAGCTAATTTAGTTTTAAGAGAAAGGTCAACTCTGTCATTTTCTTGTTCCCACTTGCTTCCATTATTACTGTTATCTTTAAGGTATTTTTGTTTGTTCATTTTGTTTTGTTTTTCTCAGAGATCTCTCTATGCCACTTTTCTATTTTGTAAAGTATAAAGTGTTGTCTGTCACACCATGCTGGATGAGGGAATGAGAATTGCACTGTCCGGTCTTTTTCTTCCCTCAATTCACCTTGTACTGTATAGAGATCAAGTGAAGGCATCTGTGTCAATTCATATATTAACTATTAATAAAGCTTAATTTAACTGCAAATATATATTTTAGTGTCTTCTTCCTGCACCCGACTAAATCATCTTGCATGCTCCGTGGAGTGTGCATGCCCTACCTGGGGACCAATAGCATTAAGTAAAAATGTTTTCATACAGTATTTATCAAAAAGTGTGTGGACCAGGAGCGTTAGCATTCCAAAGTGGGGGTGAATTGTGTAATTGTTCAAGTACAGATTCCTTGACCTTTATTTCAAATTTACTGAATGGGTTTTTGTGGTGTGAGAAAGCTAAAGAATCCACATATTTAACAAGATTCTCATGTGATTCACGGATGCACTATTTTGAGAGTCATTGACTTTGAAAACCTGAAGCCAGATTATATTTTCAACCTCATCAAATGCTTCCGTCCCAAAAACTTAGGTCCACATATACCGCTTTGCAGTCTTTCAACATGCCATCCTTTTTCATAGCTCCATGCCTTAGTAAATGTTCCTTTCCCTGTATAGATGTTCTTACCTTTCAAGACAGTTCAAATTCACACCTGTGAAATGTACATCTGTACTTATCAAATAACACATTTGTGTTTTTGTGATTTCTGCCCATTGTTTGCCAATGTTAGTCTTGTCCCATATGAGAAAAAAAATCAGACCGTACTTAATGCTCTTAAAACCAATGGAACAGAGATAGATGTGTTTGCATCAATGTCATCTATGTTGATTGATTTAAGAATGGAAAACCAACTCTTCATTTCCCACATATATGATATCTACCTCACTTTAAAACCTTAAAGAAATCTATGTGAGGATTATCACAGAGATTGTCTCGGAAGAAATGAAACACAATAAAATATATATGAAAAACTAAACAAAGGTATACCAATATCCAATAAGAAGTAAGTATTCCCATTTTTCTTCTGTATGTTTATAGCACCAGTGCACTGTAATTAATCATATTTCAAGATGGTAAGGTGGACCAGTTAACAAGTTACTGTCTCTCAGCTCTAAATCCACCCTTCTTGGCCTGATTTTGCAATGTCGAAACTGGACCCTGTACAGGTTTCTCCTGCACAGGCTTGATGTTAAGCTGTCACTGGAGGAACAACATAAGGCCATAACAGAAGAGTTTCTTTTTCTGTTTCTGGTGTCCTGTGTTTGACTTCGCTGCCATCAGCAGCAGATTAGCATGCAGAAGGTCTGGGAGCACCCATTCAACGGCTTTCATTGATCATCTGCAGCCCACACCTTCCTGAAAGCTACTTTGCTCAAGGGAACAGTTCCTAAAGACCAACTTTAGGAACCCACCCCCAACCTCCAGGGACTCCATCACCTGATGAGGTGCTCCAACTAGGCCAGCTCTGCCTTTCCACGACTGATAGTCTCTGTTTCTGTGTGAGCCATGCCCTCTCTAATGAGTTCTGACTCACTGGGGTAGGGTGGGGAGTGCAGTGGCTCTTATGAAGTTCTTTCTTTTTTATTCTCCCACCACTATAGAAGGAATAACTTCTCTCTAGTTTCTGTATCTATTAGAATCTTCTTCAACCAATTTTAGAGAAAATTTGATTTTCTCTATCAAGATTACTGATGGGGTTCCTGTCTCCTGACCGGATTCTGACTGATATATGGGGGTATGCTGCTCATGAGAGGTTTCTTTAAAAGTAAGGAATAAACTACTTCCTAGAAGCTGTGTTTCATCAGGAAGGACCACTGTGTTAGAATTATGGTTCACATAAATATTTGAAGTTTCAGAAAGAGCAAATGAGAAAAACAACACTGGGGTGAATGTGTGGAAGGAAACGAGAGAATGATTTGATAGAGTTTTGGTAGCTGACCTGATTGAAACCATGGTGGTGGTTGTGGGAATCTTTAGATCAATAAATACTAGTTTATTCACATGCTTCAAAAAAAATACAAAAGGAGGTGATCACTGTGTCAGATTCCCAGGAACCTTCCAGAGCTAGTTTGCAGCTAAATGGTCTAATATATAAACATCTCTCTCTCTTTTACATATTTAGCATTCTTTTTTTTTTTTAAAGATTTTATTTACTTATTTATTTGTCAGAGAAAGCACAAGCAGGGGGAGCAGCAGGCAGAGGGAAAAGCAGACTCCCCACTGAGCAAGGAGCCCGATGCGGGACTTGATCCTAGGATCCTGGGATCATGACCTGAGCCGCACTTAACCAACTGAGCCACCCAGATGTCCCGACATATTTAGCATTCTTCTGCATTTTGCTTTGTTCACCTAAAAGTATATCTTGGAAATCTTTGTATGTTTGTTCAGTTTTTTCTGTCCTTAATTTTTTTTAAATTGAAGTAAACATATTGTAAATATCTTTTTCCTTTGAACTGGCTGTGTACTGTTTCACACCGTGGCTGTCCAACACTGTGGAAGCATCTCTGGGTTGAGTACAATTCTGTACCATCATAAACAGCGTTGCAGTAAACATCTATGTACATATGTATTTGTACATATGTAAGAGTGTATCTTAGATAAATTACTAAAAGTGGCATGACTGACTCAGATCATGTACTTTTTAAACTTTTTATTTTGAGATAATTACAGAATCATAGAAAGTTGCAAAACTACTAGAGAGGTCCCAGGTGTTCCCTACCCAATTTCTCCTAATGACATCATCTTATATAACTATAGTACAATATTGAAACCAGGACATTGATACAACCTACAATCTTGTTTAGATTTCCCACCAGTTTTACATGCCCTCATCTGTGAGTGTGTGTGTATGATTCTATGCAATTTTATCACAAGTAGACTTGTGTAACCACCACCAAAGACAAGATGCAAAACCGTTCCATCAGTGCAAAGATCCTTTTTGTGCTACACCTTTATAGCCACACCCACAGTGTCCCCTTCTCCATCTCCCCATTCCTGCTCCTGGTAAGCAACTAATCTGCTCTCCAGTTCTATAATTTTGTCATTTTGAGAATACAGTAGACCCTTCTTATCTGCGGTTTCACTCTCTGCAGGTTACAGTTACTCATGGTCAACAGCTGTCTGGAGGGAGACGGTCCTTCTGATCATGTCAAGAGGTCAGTAGTAGCCTAACGCTATGTCACAGTGTCATCACCTCACTTCACCTCATCACGTAGGCATTTTATCATCTCACATCTTCACAAGAAAAAGAAGGGTGAGTACAGTAGTAGTTTGAGAGACTACATTTTACATAACTTTTATTACAGTATGGTTATAATGGTTCTCTTTTATTTTTATACTAACTAAATAATAGTTATCTGTTTTAGTTATTAATCTTTTACTGTGCCTAATTTATAAATTAAAGTTGATCATAGGTATGTGTGTATAGGAAAAAACAATATATATGGGGTTCGGTACTATCTCTGGTTTCAGGCATCCACCGGGGGTCTTGGAACATATCCCCCGCAGATAAGGGGGAACTACTGTTTTATATAAATGGAATCACATAACACGTAACCTCTGAGGTTGGCTTTTCTCATGTAGCGTAGTTCCCTTGAGATCCATGCAACAGTTGCATGTGTCAGGAGTTGTTCTTTCTTATTTCTGAGCAGTGGTCACTGATATGCCTTTCACCTACTGAAGGGTGTTAGGTTGTTTCCATCATTTGGCTATTACAAATACATCTCTGAACATTCATATATACATTTCTGTGTGTTTCTTTTCTGGGATAAATGTCTAAGACTATGGTTGCTGGGTTGTATGGTAAGTATATTTTAGTTTTTTAAAGAAACTGTCAAAAACTAATTTCCAGAATGTTGGTACCATTGTGCATTCTCACTAGCTGTGTATGAGAGATCCAGTTTCTCCACATCCTTGCCTGCATTTTATATTGTCATGATTTAGGAGTTTAGCTATTTTAATAGATGTAGTGATGTATCTTAATGGTTTTAATTAGAATGTTCCCAGTGGCTAATGATGTTGAACATATCTTCAGGTACTAATTTGCTATCTGTATATTCTCTTTGGTGAAATGTGTGTTCATATCTTGCCCATTTTCTAATTTGATTTTGGTTTTCTTTTTACTGTTGAGTTCTTTATACAGGTAGTTCTCACTTTTCACAGTTCTAATGTGCATGACTTCCTTTTTTTCCTTTGTTTGGAACAGTTCTTTTTTTTCCCCACTAGCTTTATTGACATATAATTGACATGTAACATTGGGTAAATCTAAGGTGTACAATATGATAATTTGATACTGTATATGTTGTGAAATGTTTACTACAATAAGATTAGTTAACACATCCTTTGCCTCACATAATTACCTTTTCTGTTGTTGTTATGGTGGCATTTAAGATCCACAGTTCAAGCAACTTTCAAGTATGAATACACTATCATTAACTAAAGTCATCCTACTATATATTAGATTCCCAGAACTTACTTCTCTGGAAGTTTGTATGCTTTGACCAATATCTCATAATTTCTCTCACTGCCCAGTCCCTGGCAACCACCATTCTACTCTCTGCTTCTGTGAATTTGACTCCTTGAGAGTCCTCATTTAAGTGAGATCAGACAGTATTTGTCTTTCTCTGTCTGACTTATTTCACTTAATGGCCTCAAGGTCCAGCTATGTCACAAATGATAGGATTTCCTTTTATTTTATGGCTAAATAATATTCATATACCCCATTTTTATTCATTCATTCATTGGTGGACATTTCAGTTGTTTCTATGTCTTGGCTATTGTGAATAATGGTGCAGTAGACATAAAAGTACAGATATCTCTTAGGATTAGTGATTCAGTATCCTTTGGATATATACCCAGAAGTGGAATTCCTGGATCATATGGTAGTTCTATTTTTAGTTTTCTGAGGAATCTCCATACTGTCTACTACAGTAGCTGTACCAGTTTACCCTATTCCCACCAGTAGTGCACAAGGTTCCCTTTTCTCCACATTCTTACCACACTTATTATCTCTTGTCTTTTTAATAATAGTCATCCTAACAGGTGTGCGGTGACATCTTATTGGTTTTGGTTTGCATTTTCCTGATGATGAGTAATGTTGAGCAGCTGTTCATGTATCTGTTGGCCATTAGTATATTTTCTTTGGAAAAATGTTATTCAGGTCTTTTGCCCATTTTTAAATTGGATTATTTTATTTTTTGCTACTGGGTTGTATGAGTTCGTTATATGTTTTGGGTATTATTACCCCCTAACAGATATTTGGCTTGGATGTATTTTCTCCCATTTGGTAGATTGCCTTCTCATTTTGTTGTATGTTTCGTTTGCTCTGCAGAAGTTTCTTTGGTTTGATGTAGTCCCATTTGTTAATTTTTACTTTTGTTGCTTGTGCTTTTGGTGTCATATCTAAACAATCATTTCTAAAATCAGTGTCAGAGAGCTTTTGTCATATGTTTTCATCTAGGAATTTTAAGGTTTCAGGTCTTACATACAAGTTCTTAATCTACTTTGAGTTAATTTTTGTGAGTGGTCAAAGATAGGGGTCTATTTTCATTCTTTTGCATATACGTATCCAGTTTTTCCAGCACCCATATTGAAGAGACTGCTTTTTGCCCATTGAGTATTCTTGTCTTCCTTATCAAATATTAGTTACTTTATATGCATTGGTTTATTTCTGGGCTTCTGATTCTGTTTCATTGGTCTATGTGTCTGTTTTTATGCCAGTACCACTGTGTTGTTTTGGTTTTGGTTTTGTTTTGGTTACTATAGCTTTGTAATATAGTTTGAAATCAGGAGGTGTAATGCCTCCTGCTTTGTTCTTTCTCAAGATTACTTTGGGTATTTCAGGGGTTTTTTTTGCAGTTCTATACAAATTTCAGTGTTGTTTTTTTCTATTTCTGTGAAATATGCCATTGGAATTTTGATAGAGATTGCATTGAATCTATAGATGGCTTCGGGTAGTATAGACATTTTAACAATATTAACTCTCTGATCCATGAACATAAGATATCTTTCCATTTATTTGTGTCTTTAATTTTTTTCAGCCATATCTTAAAAGTTTTCAGTGTATAGATCTTTTACTTTTTTGGTTAAAATTACTTCTAAGTATTTTATTGTATTTGATGCTATTGTAAATGGGATGGTTTTCTTTACTTCTTTTTCAGATAGTTCATTGTTAGTGTATAGAAAAACAACTGATTTTTTAAAAAATTCCAGTTAACATACAGTATAATATTAATTTCAAGTGTACAATATAGTGATTCAACACTTCCATGCATCAGCCAGTGCTCATCACAAGTGCCCTCCTTAATCCCCATCACCTGTTTCACCCATCCCCCACTCACCTCCCCTCTGGTAACCATCAGTTTATTCTCTATAGTTAAGAGTCTGTTTCTTGGTGTGCCTCTCTTTTTCCCTTTGCTCATTTGTTTTGTTTCTTAAATTCCACATGTAAGTGAAATCATGTGGTATTTGTCTTTCTCAGACTTATTTTGCTTAGCATAATACTCTGTAGCTCCATCCATGTCTTTGCAAATGGCAAGATTTATTTCCATTGTGTGTGTGTGTGTGTGTGTGTGTATCGTATCGTATATATGTATATATATATCACATCTTTATCCATTCATCAATCAATGGACACTTGGGCTATTTCCATAATTTAGCTACTCTAGATAATGCTGCTATAAACATCAGGGTGCATGTAACCCCTTGAATTAGTATTTTTTGTATTCTTTGGGTAAATACCTAGTCATGCGATTGCTGGATTGTAGGTAGGTTAGTTCTATCTTTAACTTTTTGAGGAGCCTCCATACTGTTTTCCAGAGTGGCTGCAGCAGTTTGCATTTATGCATCTATATTCATCAGGGATATTGGCCTGGAGTTTTCTTTCCTTGTAGTATCCTTATCTGTTTTGGAATCTAGGTAATGCTGGCCACATAAAATGAGTTTGGGAATGTTCCCTCCTCTTAATTTTTTTTGGGAGAGTTTGAGAAGAATTGGCATTTTATTCTTCTTTAAATATTTTGTAGAATTCATGAGCGAAGCCACTTGGTCCTGGCTTTTCTTTGTTGGGAGATTGTTGATTACTGGTTCAGTCTGCCTACTAGTAATTGGTCTGTTCAGGTTTCTTATATTTTTATAATTCAGTCTAGCTAGGTGTATGTTTCTGGGAATTTATCCATTTTTTGTAGGTTGTGCTGTTGTTAGCATATAATTTTTCATAATAGTCTCATGATTTTTTGTATTTCTGTGGTATCTAGCTTTTTTTTTTTTTTTTTTTTTTTTTAGAGAGAGAGCATGTGTGCACACATATGGGACTTGGGGATAGGGGTTAGGGGCAGAGGGAAAGGGAGAGAGAGAATCTTAAGCAGGCTCCACACTCACCTGAGCCTTATGCAGGGCTTGATCTCATGATGCTGAGATCATGACCTGAACCAAAATCAAGAGTTGGATGCTTACCCATCTGAGCCACCCAGGCGCCCCTGCAGTATCCATTTTAATATCTTATTTTTCATTTATAATTTTATTTATTTGAGTCCTCTCTTTTCTTGGTAAGTCTAGCTAAAGGTTTGTTAATTTTACCTTTTGACAAAAACAACTCTTTAGTTTTGTTGAAGTATTTTATTGTTTTTCTATTCCCTATTTCATGTATTTCTGCTCTGATCTTTGTTATTTCCTTCCATCTACTAACTTTGGGCTTAGTTTTTTCTTTTTAGAATAATTCATTGAGGTATAAGGTTAGTTGTTTACTTGAGGTCTTCTTTGTTTTTTTTTTTAAATGTGGTCACTTATTTGCTATAAACTTCCCTCTTAGAATTGCTTTTGCTGTATCCCATAAGGTTTGGTATGTTGCATTTCCATTTTCATTTGTTTTAAAATATTTATTTATTTCCCTTTTGATTTCTTCTTTGACCAATTGATTGTTCAGATGTATGTTGTTTAATCTCCAGGTGTTTTTTAATTTGCCACTTTTCCTTTTATTGATTTTTAGTTTCATGCCATTGTGATCAGAAAAGATACTTGGTATGATTTCAGTATTTTTAAATTTGCTGAGAATTGTGACCTAACACATCCTGGAGTGTGTCCTGTGTGCTGATGAAAAGAATGTGTATTCTTCTGTTGGTGGTTGGAATGTTCTATATATGTTTGGTTCATTTGGTCTGAAGTACAGCTTAAGTCCAATGTTTCCGTATTGATTTTCTGTCTGGATGTTCTATCCATTGTTGAATGTGTGGTTTTGAAGTCCCCTACTATTATTGTTTTGTCTGTTTTTCCTTTAGACCTATAAGTATTTGCTGTATATATTTAGGCACTCCAATGTTGGGTGTATAAATATTTACAGTTGTTATACCCTTTAACCCTTTCATCCTTGTATAATGGTTTACGTAATTCTTCTTTGTGTATCATTGCAGTTTTTGTCTTCAAGTCTGGCTTTGTCTGCTCTAAATATGGGTACCCTTGCTTTCTTTAAGTTTCCCTTAGTGTGGACTTTTTCTATCCCTTCACTTTGAGCCTATGTATGTCCATAGAGCTGACATGAATCTTTTGGAGGCAGCATAAACTCAGGTCTCTTTTCTGTTTTTCTTATTCTTTCACCACTCTATGTCTTTTATTTTTAATTTAATTTTATTATGTTATGTTAGTCACCGTATAGTACCTCATTAGTTTTTGATGTAGTGTTCCATGATTCATTGTTTTCATGTAACACCCAGTGCCGCATGCAATATGTGCCCTCAATACCCATCACCAGGCTAACACATCCCCCCGCCCCCCTCCCCTCTAAAACCCTCGCTTTGCTTCTCAGAGTCCAGGTCTCTCATGGTTCATCTCTCCCTCCGATCTCCCCCCTTCATTTTTCCCTTCCTTCTCCTAATGTCCTCCATGTTATTCCTTATGTTCCACAAATGAGTGAAACCATATGATTATTGACTTCCTCTGCTTGACTTGTTTCACTTAGCATAATCTCCTCCAGTCCCATCCATGTGGATGTAAAAGTTGGGTAATCATCCTTTCTGATGGCTGAGTAATATTCCATTGTATATATGGACCACATCTTCTTTATCCATTCGTCTGTTGAAGGGCATCTCAGCTCTTTCCACAGTTTGGTTATTGCGGACATTGATGCTATGAACATTGGGGTGCATGTGGCCCTTCTTTTCACTACATCTGTGTCTTTGGGGTATATACCCAGTAGTGAAATTGCTGGGTCATAGGGTAGCTCTATTTTTAATTTTTTGAGAAAGCTCCACACTGTTTTCCAAAGTGGGTGTACCAACTCGCATTCCCACCAATAGTGTAAGAGGGTTCCCCTTTCTCCACAACCTCTCCAACATTTGTTGTTTCCTGCCTTGTCAATTTTTGCCATTCTAACTGGTACAAGATGGTATCTTGATGTGGTTTTGATTTGAATTTCCTGATGGCTAATGATGAAATTTTTTCATGTGCCTGTTAGCCATTTGTATGCCTTCTTTTGAGAGGTGTCTGTTCATGTCTTCTGCCCATTTTTTTGACTTGATTATTTGTTTTTTGGGTGTTGAGTTTGAGAAGTTCTTTATAGACCTTGGATATCAGCCCGTTGTCTGTAGTGTCATTTGCAAATATCTTCTCCCATTCTGTGGGTTGCCTCTTTGTTTTGTTGACTCCTTCCTTTGCTGTGCAGAAGCTTTTCATCTTGATGACGTCCCAAAAGTTCATTTTTGCTTCGTTTCACTTGCCTTTGGAGATGTATCTTGAAAGAAGTTGCTGTGGCTGATGTTGAAGAGGTTATTGCCCTATGATCACCTCTAGGATTTTGATGGATTCCTGTCTCACATTGAGGTCTTTCATCCATTTTGAGTTTATCTTTGTGTATGGTGTTAGAGAATGGTCGAATTTCATTCTTCTGCATATAGCTGTCCAATTTTCCCAGCACCATTTGTTGAAGAGACTGTCTTTTTTCCATTGTACATTTTTTCCTGCTTTGTCAAAGATTATTTGACCATAGTGTTGAGGGTCCATATCTGGGCTCTCTATTCTGTTCCATTGGTCTATATGTCTGTTTTTGTGCCAGTACCATGCTGTCTTGATGATCACAGCTTTGCATTATAGCTTGAAATCGAGCAGCGTGATGCCCCCAGCTTTGTTTTTTCTTTTTCAACATTTACTTGGCGATTTGGAGTCTTTTCTGATTCCATACAAATTTTAGGATTCTTTGTTCCAGTACTTTGAAAAATGTCATTGGAATTTTGATCAGGATGGCGTTGAAGGTATAGATTGCTCTCGGCAGCATTGACATTTTAACAATGTTTATTCTTCCGATCCATGAGCATGGAATGTTTTTCCATCTTTTTGTGTCTTCTTCAATTTCTTTCATGAGTGTTCTGTAGTTCCTTAGAATATAGATCCTTTACCTCTTTGGATAGGTTTATTCTGAGGTATCTTATGGTTTTTGGTGCTATTGTAAATGGAATCGTTTCTCTAATTTCTCTTTCTACAGTTGCGTTGTTAGTGTATAAGAAAACAACTGATTTCTGTGCATTGATTTTGTATCCGGACACATTACTGAATTGCTGTATGAGTTCTAGTAATTTGGGGGTGGAGTCTTTTGGATTTTCCACATAAAATCTCATGTCATCTGCGAAGAGAGAGAGTTTGACTTCTTCTTTGCCAACTTGAATACATTTTATTTCTTTTTGTTGTCTGATTGCTATTGCTAGGACTTCTAGTACTATGTTGAACAATAGTGGCGAGAGTGGGCATCCTTGTCATGTTCCTGATCTTGAGGGAAAGGCTCTCAGCTTTTCCCCATTGAGGATGATATTCGCTGTGGGTTTTTCATAGATGGATTTTATGAACTTGAGGAATGTTCCCTCTATCCCTATACTCTGAAGAGTTTTAATCGGGAAAGGATGTTGTATTTTGTCAAATGCTTTTTCTGCATCAATTGAGAGGACCATATGGTTCCTCTCTCTCCTCTTATTAATGTGTTCTATCACACTGATTGATTTGCGAATGTTGAACCCTTGCATCCCTTGCATATTTACAATTGTTAGATCTTCTTGTTGGATAGACTCTTTAATAGTTATATAGTGTCCTTCTGTGTCTTTAACTACAGTCTTAAGCTTAAAATTTAATTTGTCTGATATAAGAATTGCTACCCCAGCTTTCTTTTGAGGTCCGCTGGCATGGAAGATGGATCTCCATCCCTTCACTTTCAGTCTGCATGTATCTTTAGGTTCAAAATGAGTCTCTTGTAGACAGCATATGGATGGGTCTTGTCTTTTTATCCAATCTGCAACCCTGTGCCCTTTTAAGGGAGCATTTAGTCTGTTCACATTGAGAGTGATTATTGAAAGATATGAATTTATTGTCATCATGTTGCCTGTGAAGTCCTTGTTTCTATAGATTGTCTCTGTAAATTTCTGTTCTGTATCACTCTTGGGGTCTTTCTCCTTTTATAGAACCCCCCTTAATATTTCTTGCAGGGCCAGCTTAGTGGTCACATATTCTTTTAGTTTCTGCCGGTCTTGGAAGCTCTGCATCTCTCCATCCATTCTAAATGAGCCTTGGCGGATAAAGTATTCTTGGCTGCATGTTCTTCTCGTTTAGTACCCTGAATATGTCTTGCCAGGCCTTTCTGGCTTGCCAGGTCTCTGTGAATAGGTCTGATGTTATTTGGATGTTCCTCTCTCTGTACGTAAGGAATCTCTTCCCCCTAACTGCCCTTAAGATGGTTTCCTTGGTTCTAAGATTTGCAAGTTTTACTATTACATGCCGGGGTGTTGGCCTGCTTTCCTTGATCTTGGGAGGGGTCCTCTCTGCCACTAGGACAGACATGAATGTTTGTTTCATTCCCCAGATTAGGGAAGTTCTCAGCTATGATTTGCTCAAATATATCTTCTAGTCCTCTCTCTCTCTCCACCCCCTCAGGGATCCCAATAATACTGACATTGGAAAGTTTCATGGCATCACTTATTTCTTTAATTCTGTTGTCATTGATTTTGAGCTGTTTTTTCCAGGCCTCCTCTTTTTCCTTCTTTTTTATCAATTGGTCTTCTAGATCACTAATTCATTTTTCTGCCTCATTTACCCTAGCTGTTAGAGTGTCTAGATTAGATTGGATCTCATTGATAGCATTTTTAAGTTCTGCCAATTCAGCTTTCGTTTCTGCCCTTAGAGATTCTATATTGCCATTAATTGATTTTTCCATCCTAGCTATCGTCTTCATAACTATACCCTGAAGTCCATTTCCAACATCTTGGTTATATCTGTATCCATTTGTAAATCTGTGGCAGAAGTCACAGTCTCTGAGTTTTTCCTATTTTGGGGGTTCCTCCTCCTATTCATTCTCAAAACCAGCCACCTGCAATATTGTTTGTAGAGATCTCACGCTGATTTCGTGTATGTTCAGAGCGGTCTGGTAGATATCCAGCTCAGTTCAGGGGACTGGTTGGAAGAGGGTCCCCTACACCTCTGCCATCTTTTCCTCCCAGCCACTCTGTCTTTTGATTGGAGAATTATCCCATTTACATTTAAAGGAATTACTGATAGGTAAGGACTTACTAATGCCATAGTTCATTATTTTCTGGCTGTTTTGTAGTTTCTTTGTTCTTTCTTCCTCTCTTGCTGTCTTCCTTTGTGAATTGATGATTTTTTTTTGTAGCAATATACTTTGATTCCCTTCTCATTATCTTGTGTTCATCCACTGTAGGTTTTTGCTTTATAGTTACCTTGAGGCTCACATGAGACATCTTTGAGATATAACAATCAATTGTGAGCTGATAACAACTTAACTTTGATTGCATTAAAAAAACTATTGTTTTTACACACATGCCCATATTTTATGTTTTTGATGTCACAGTTTCAATCTTCTTATATTGTGTACCCATTAACAAGTTATTGTAGCTATATTTATTTTTGTACTTCTGTCCTTTAACTTTTATATTAGAGTTAAATGATTAACACATCACCGTGTTACAATATTGGAGTATTTAGAATTTGATTCTGTAGTTATCTTTACTAGTGTGTGTTATATTTTCATATTTTCATGTTACTAGTTAGCATCCTTTCATTTCAGCTTGAAGAATTCCTTTCAGCATCTTTTGTAAGGCAGGCCTAGTGGTGATGAATTGCATCGGTTTTGTTTCTCTGGGAAAGTCTTCATTTCTTTAAATCTCTTTTTCATTTCTAAAGAATAATTGTCAACTAGAGTATTCTTCGTTGGCAGTGTTTTCCTCTTAGCACTTTGAATATATCATCCCACCTTCTCCCAGCCTGTAAGGTTTCTGCTGAGAAATCCACTGATAGCCTTATGGATGTTCCTTGTAAGTGATAAGCTTCTTTTCCCTGGCTGCTTTCAAGATTCTGTCTTTGTTTTTTTGACAGTTTTATTATACTTTGTCTTGGAGAAGATCTCTTGGAGTTGAATTTGTTTGGGGACCTATTAGCTTCCTGAATTCGGATGTGCAAATCTTCCACCAGTTTTGGGAGGTTCTAAGCCATTGTTTCTTTAAATATGTGTTCTGCCTCCCTTTGCCTCTCTTCTTCTGGGACTCCAATAATGCATAGATTGTTCCTTTTGTTTTATTTTATTTTTAAGATTTCAGTATTTATTTGAGAGAGAATGGGAGAGAGCATGAGAGGGAAGAGGGTCAGAGGGAGAAGCAGACTCCTCATTGAGCAGGGAGCCCAATGTGGGGCTCAGTCCCAGGACTCTGGGATTATGACCTGAGCTGAAGGCAGTCGCTTAACCAACTGAGCCACCAAGGTGCCCCAGATTGTTCCTTTTATTGATGTTTAATTATTCCCTTGTCTATCTCTTCCTGTCTTTTTCTTTTTGTTTTTGTTCCTCTGGTTGGATAATTTCAAATGACCTATTTTAGGGTTTACTGATTCTTTCTTCCACTTGGTCCAGTCTGCTGTTGAAGCCCTCTATTGAATTCTTTGTTATAGCCATTGTATTCTTCAGCCTCAAAATTTCTGTTTAGTTCTTTATGTTTTCTATCTCTTTGTTACTTCTCAGTTTGTTCTTTTATTGTTTTCCTGGTTTCATTGAATTGTTTGTGTCCTTTGTAGCTTTCTGAGCATCTTTAGAACAATTATTTTGAATCCTTTGTCAGACAATTCATGTATTTCCATTTCTTTGTATTCAGTTAATGGGAGTTTACTGTGTTCCATTGGTGGTGTCATGTTTTCTTTATTCTTCATGCCTACTTTCCGCAGTCATACAGCTAAGAATCACATTTTCCATGTATTGTCCATAATTATTGTCATATCTAATGAGTATTATAATAATACAGTTGATAATAATTGTTATTTTCCATTTCCATCTCCAAATAGATGCCATTTGAATTGAAGCAGTTACCATTCTATTGTGAAAGTGTAAGGGTTTAACTTGACCATTTGCTAGCTGTCACTTGGTATGTTTGCATGGAAGTGTCAACAAAGATGCCACAAATCATTGTGTATATTTTGTCACCAAAAATATAGCTGTGAATCTGCTTAAATAGTTGTATAATTGGCATCTTTATTATGTTGAGTCTTCTAATCCATGAAAACAGTATGTATTCCACTTATTAAGTTTTCTTTGATGTTTTTATCAGTATTTTATAGTTTTCAGCATGTAAGTTCTATTAGATTTATACCTAAATATTTCTCCTTTTTTTGAGTGATTATAAATGGCATTGTATTTTTAATTTCAGCCTCTTTGTGTTTATTGCTAGTATATAGAAATACAAGTGATGTTTTTATGTTGATTTTATATCCTGCAATCTTGCTAAACTCATTTGGAAGTGTTGTTTATTTGTTTTGGTTTTGGTTTTGGTAGATTCCTTGGTACTTTCCATGTAGATCATTATGTCATTCGCAAATAGAGCCAGTTTTATTTTTTCCTTTTCAATCTGTGTGCCTTTTATTTCTTGCCTTATTGCAATGGTTAAAATTTCCACGAATATGTTGAATCAGAGATGTACTGCTTAAAAAAAAAAACAACTTACAGTCAAAATGTACACCAGGGGGATGTCTCGGTGGCTCAGTCATTAAGCGTCTGCCTTTGGCTCAGATCATGGTCCCAGGGTCCTGGGATTGAGCCCCGCATTGGGCTTCTTGCTCGGCGGGAAGCCTGCCTCTCCCTCTCCCATTCCCCCTGCTTGTGTTCCATTTCTCGCTGTCTCTCTCCCTCTCTCTGTCAAATAAATAAAGTAAATCTTAAAAAAAAAAAAGTGCACCAGGGATTGTGATCTAAAATACCCTAGGACCAGGCAAATAATATGTATAAATTGGGTAAAGTAGTAGTAATTAATGGGAATGTATATTGGAGAATATATGTACCTCCTAAAGAAAGAGATAAAAGATAACCAAATCCAAAGACTTAAAAACCACTGTTTTTTGCTTTTGTTTTTTTTCTGGCCAAACAAAATGTATTTTCAAGCAGGATTTGGCTGAAGATAATCATTGGTCTCCAGCCTCTGCATGGAGTTGCATTCAAAGAAAATGCAAATCGAACTCTACAAGCCTTGAATAATACCTTAGATTCTACATGTGCCAAATAAGAGCCCTACTTTCTGTGGATTATAATCAGATCATATTGAGATAAGGATTAAGACTCAGTTGGCAACAGAGGTTATATTGGTTAGCTATTCATGTATAACGTACCACCCCTAAACTATTTATTATTGCATTTATTCTTAAGCTGTGGGTCAATTGGTCAAGGCAAAATTTCAAAATTGCAATTCAATCTTATACACATTTTCTGCAAATTACTAAATCCTTCTCTCCCTATTTATGGAAAGTATTGTATTAGTTTTCCAGAGTTACCATGACAAAATACTCCAGACTTGGTGGCTTAAAGAACAGAAATTGATTTTTCACAATTCTTGAGGCTAGAAGTCTAAGATCAAGGTGTCAGCAGGGTTGGTTTCTTCTGAGTCCTTTCTCATTCGCTTATAGATGGCTGTCTTCTCCCTATGTCTTTCTGTGGTTTTCCCTGTGTGAATGTCTGTATTCTAAGGTTCTCTTCTTATAAGAACACTGGTCATGTTGGATTAGGAGTCACTCTAATGACCTCATATTAACTTAATGACCTTTTTAAAATCTTGTTTCTAAATAGAGTCACATTATAGTTTTTTCATGTGTCATCATGAAATTTTTAGCAGGCCCTTTACTTTTCTGCTCCCTCTTATATGACAGTACCATAGTTACTTAAGTCATAAACCCTGGCTTAATTTAATTCAGATATTAAAATGTATAGTTAATCAAAACTCAAATTTGATTTAATGCCACATCCTCACACCCTTCCTGGCTGCTTGGAAGCACTGAGTGGGGAGGGGTCAGGGTTTGGCAGCTTTTCTATTTCTCCATTTCCTCCTCCCTAAAGTTGACCTGCCCCTCTACCCCCACTTCAACTCCAACCCTGGAGCTGGGAGGGAGGAATAGTTAGACATGGAAAATTCCTATAGGGACTGGTACCCTTGGGAGCTGACTTCACACTCTTTGAGCCCAGCATAGGCTCAAAGCAGACTATGGCTCTTGTGGGTATATTTTGTGGATTGGCAGAGGTTTTATGCTGGGTGCCTCTCTTCTGCATTTCACGGAAAATTCCTCTTTTTTCCTGGCAGCATCTTGAAACAATTTCCTCCTTACCTCCAGCTTGTTGTTTTCCAAGATCAATCTGCTTCTCCAGGAGACAACCCATACCAACTCCCTCCTCCTTATGGTCTGCATCTAGTCCATGGAGAACATCTGCCCAGCTGCAGCGCAGGCCACCATTTGTGTTAGCTCTCTCTGACATGAGTTAGCACAAATTCTCTAAGACCTCCAAACTGCAAGAAACATTGTTCCAGTTCTCCCTGGGGTCCTGTGAAAAACCTTTTCATTATCCTTGAAGTGAGATGTAGTGCCTCCCCTATACCTCCAACCTCTGTTATCCCCTCACTTTCTCCCCCAGCCACAACATGGCCACCAACTCTCTCTAAAGGTGATCATCTCAAAAATATGTCTCCTCTCTGCAGGTCTTTTTACTGGATGAGGCATTTCAAAACTCCAAGAATAATTATCTGCCTTTGTGAATTATATAGATGATGATTGGGTTTTAGAATTTCGAATCTGTTGTATCTTCTATCTCAGTCAAAACTGTAGTCTTAACATCCTGTTACATTTTTTTATTACCAGTCTTCTTCAGATGAAAGTCATTAGGATTTCTAAAGTTACCGGTGTGGATAATAGGAGCTTATCTGAAGTCTCCTAGGCTATGATAAGAGGGGCATATGATACAATCTCTTCTGGGCTATAAATGAGAGAAGAATGTTCTTTTACTGAAAAGCCCAGAAAGTATTATGAGTGGCTTGTATCAGCTTACATTCTACATGGTCACATCTTATTCCATACTGAAACATTGGAAAATTAAATTTATTAATTAGCCTGCCAAATAGGGCAATGGAAAAAATGAAGTCCTTTGCTTAATCATGCCACTCTAAAACCATTTCTAAGTGAAGAATCTGATTTCTTAGTTACTTGACAAAACAACTCCTGCTTATTATCACAAAACTGTATCAGTTTAAAAATATGGAAGTTATCAATCAGCTTAGTGAAATTATCAATAATATTGGTCATTTATATGCAACAGATTTTCTCACAAAGATATAATCTTTTTTTAAAAAGGGTATTTTGATTAGTCCCTTAAAGAAATCAAAGCCCTTGAATTTAAAACTAAACTTTAGAGTCATCTTATAAAACCCACTTTATTACTATACTTTTCTAGTTATTTATAATTTCATCTTAAAAGATTTTTCAGTGCCTCAATATTGGTGACAATTTTAGCTCTTATTGTCAACAACCACTATTTCAGAGGAAAAGTAGCTTTGGTACATAACAAACCACAGAAAAACTTAATGGTAAAAAACAATAAACATTTATTATTTTTCATGATTCTGTTAGTTGGCTGGGCAGTTCTTCTGGTCTGGGCTGGCTTGACCAGAGCTGGATAGTCTATGAAGGCATCATTCTCATGACTGGCCATTGTTCGACTATGTAGTCCTTGTTAAAAACTTCTGTAGGAGCTCCACTGGTTAGAAGTTTGGTCTGAATGGGGCTCGGCTAGGACAACTTATCTCTGTTTCATGCAGTGTCTCATCAACCCATAGGCTATCAGATGTGTCTTTACATGGTAGTCTCAGGTTTCAAAAAAAACCCATGAAAGTGAGAGAGCCCTAATGAACAAGCATTTTTCACACATCTGCTTACATCATGTATGTTGATGTCTCATTGGCTAAAACAAACTACACAGCCAAACACAGATTAAAAGTATAAAGATGTGGACCATATTTATTTATTTTTTATTATTATGTTATGTTAATCACCATACATTACATCATTAGTTTTTTTTTAAGATTTTATTTATTTGAGAGAGAGAAAGAGAGAGAGAGAGAGCACTTGGGGGGGGAGGGTCAGAGGGAGAAGCAGACTCCCCGCTGAGCAGGGAGCCCGATGTGGGACTTGATCCTGGGACTCCAGGATCATGACCTGAGCCTAAGGCAGTCGCTTAACCAACTGAGCCACCCAGGCGCCCTACATCATTAGTTTTTGATGTAGTGATCCATGATTCATTGTTTGCATATAACACCCAGTGCACCATGCAGTATGTGCCCTCTTTAATACCCATCACTGGGCTAACCCATCCCCCCACCCCCTCCCCTCTAGAACCCTCAGTTTGTTTCTCAGAGTCCATATTTCATTGTTTTAAAAGATTTTTTATTTATTTATTTGAGAGAGAGAAAGCACAAGCAGGGGGAGGGGCAGAGGGAAAGGGACAAGCAAACTCCCCGCTAAGCACAGAGCCTGATGTGGGACTCAATCCCAGGACCCTGAAATCATGACCTGAGCTGAACTCAGACACTTAACCAGCTGAGCCACCCAGGCACCCCTAGAAATATGGGAGGAGCTGTGAAGTCATACTGCTAAGGGTATGTGTATGGGAACAAAAGAATTTGTAGCCATTTTTGTACTCTAAGACAGATGTCTTAGCTTTGTTTTCTAGTTTTATCAAGAGGCTGTCATTAAAAAAAACAACAACAAACAAAAGCAACCTCTTGGTAAAGCAAATATCCTCAACTTTAGAATTTGTATTTTATTATTTTTTGCCTTCTGAATAAAGTCCTACAGTCTCATTACCTATTCTGTGCTTTCCTTTATATCTACTCTTAATCAGCATATCTCCTTAATCTTTTAGAGTCCAGAGCCCACAGTCCATTAGTAATTATGATAACTACAAGGAAGCTGTTTATTTTTTTTCCCTCCAAATTCCCTATAGGGTGTCAAGAATAAAATTTTGATTTATAGTTGAGTTAGAAAGTGAAAATAAAAATTGTAATAGTTGGTAAATCTGCTTAAAAATGACTGTTTTTAAAAACAGGCTGCTAAATATACCCACTTAAGTCAATTGAACAAATATTTATGAAGGTTCTCTGTATGCCAGACACTGTTCTAGATGCTGAAAATATAGTGAACAAACTGGACAATGACTTGTTTTCACTAAGCTTACCTCTAGTGAGGAAGGCAAATAATAAACAGCTAAACAAATAAACACATGAAGTAATTTTGTATTTTTATTAGTTTTATAAGATAAATCATAAAAATAATGATGGAGAAAATAAGAGTATTAAGTATCACTACTACGAACATATCAGAAGCTCATTAAGTTTGCTAAATTGCTGATTCTATATAACATTGAAATGTGCAAAAGCCAAATTTTGAATTTAAACAAGTCAAATAAAACACAACAAATAGAGGCCCACAATTTTGAAAATAATAGTTTCTTACTCCTTTTATAGGAAATTTAAGGAAATAAAGATGACAACTGCATAGATCGTAAGCATATTTATATTGAACTTCAAGAAAGCTTACACTAGTGTTCTTTGGTGGTAAGCAACAAAAATCAATTTTAATTAACTTAAGAATGAGAAAAGGCCTGGAGGAGCATGGGAGAGCTCCCAGGATTGAGGGGAAGGGTAACGAACTGGAATGAAAACAGAGAAGAAGTAGAAGAGCTTGAGTGGCTTTGGGTTGCTGTATGTAACAGATAGATTGCATTTAATGGCTGGGATTCTTCATGTCCTCTTGTATCTGTCCTCTTTGTCATGTAACTTTCCAATATGTAACTTTGCAATATTCTTCCACTATGGATGGGGCTTTTTGCCCTATTCCTTGACTCTGGGCTCAGTTTGGGGACTTGTTTCAGTCAATGGGATGTTAGTAAATGTGACATAACCAGAAGCTTGAAAAGTGTTTGCACAATAATGTTTGTTTGCTCTTACTATTCTGTCATTAGCACGAGAACATGCCAGGCTAACCTACTGGGAATGAGAGTTTCATAGCCCAGTGTCCCATCCTCACACTTAACAACAAGCTCCCTGCCAGACATGTGGACAAGCTCAGCCATGACAAGAAGAACCATTTAGTCACTGATCAGCACATTTATGAGCCAAATAATGCTTATTCTTTCAAGAGCTGGGTTTTAGAGTGGGTTACATAATATTATGGTGGCAAAATGTAACTGATATAATGAGGATCTCAGAAGAGTAGCTGATGGATGCCTATTTTAGGCATAGCTATTGTCAGTTCTTTTGTCATTCTGCTCAGCATTCAGATTCTGTAAATAAAAACATAAACTGACCTAGCTTATGTCATGTGTGCACACCTTGGCTAGAAGAGAGCAGATCACCTTGTCATTTCCGCTAGTCTTTATCCAGTGGAGGATGTGCTAAATCTCCTTAAAAAAGGCAGAATGAATATTGATTTGACAAAAATACCTACAAGGCATTTATTTACTGAATGACACTGAGTGTTTGTTTAAAAAGTGCTTTATGTTATTGACAAATATTTAAATGTTACGGTGTTTAAAAAGAAAAAAGACTATTTTTTTAAGAGTCAGTCTGATTAGGAATTCATTTATTCATTCAACAAGCACTTACCGACCTGCTACCATGAGGCACTGTGCAAGGGCTAAAGATACAGAAATAGCAAATCTGTGTTTTGTTTTTTTTTAAATCATCACCACTTGGAGAGACAGGCAATGAATCCCATGATTATATTGCGATAGAGTGCTGAGTTGAAATACATATGGGGTGAGATGAGAGAAGAGGGTGGGTGCATCCTACCTCAATCTAGGGGTCTCAGAGAGGAATACAAGAGGAAAATGATGCCTTAACTAATCTTGAAGGTGGATGAAAATGGAGAAGATTGTTCCAGACAGTTCATTTGCAAAGACAAGAAGGAATGAGAGAAAATGGTGAATTGAGGGAATTACTTGTATCCGATATAACCGAGTGGTTTGAACTGATGGGGAACGAAAAGCAGACAATGGCCAGATCATGCAAGCCAATGCTTGAAATGTTAAAGGGCTTTAGACGTTGTCCAAAGGTGATAGAAAACTGCTGAGGAATTTTAAATAAAAGAGTGGCATGCTTATTTTTCAAAAAATAGGGGGTAAGGGGCGCCTGGGTGGCTCAGTTGTTAAGCGTCTGCCTTCGGCTCAGGTCATGATCCCAGGGTCCTGGGATCGAGTCCCACCTCAGGCTCCCTGCTCATCAGGAGCTGCTTCTCCCTCTCCTACTGCCCCTGCTTGTGTTCCCTCTCTCACTATATCTCTCTCTGTCAAATAAATAAATAAATAATCTTTTAAAAATTTGGGGTAAAAACCATATAAAATAAAATTTACCATCTCAACCATTTTTGAAGTATACAGTTCAGTAGTATTAAGTATATTCACATTGTTGTGAAACAGAACTCTAGAACTTTTTCACCTTACAAATCTGGAACTATATCCATTAAGCAACATCTCCTCTTTTCCCCCTCCCCACAACCCTCCATAGCTACCATTTTACTTGCTGTTTCTGTGGGTTTGACTACTTTTGATACTTCATATAAGTAGAATCATACAGTATTTGTCTTTCTGTAACTGGCTTATTTCACTTAACATAATGGCCTCAAGGTTCATCTACATAATAAGTATGTGACAGGATTTCCTTCCTTTTTAAGGGTGAATCGTATTCTATTGTATGTATTTTGCTTATTCATCTGTCCATGGATATTTGCGTGGCTTCCACCTCTTGGCTATGATAGTGCTGATATGAACATGAGTGTGCAAATATCAGCATGCTCCTTTTAAGAAGCACGCTGGCAACAGTCTAGTTGGAGGGTGGACTGGAGTGGTTTGCCCCTGGAAGTGGAAAGGTGAGGTCATAAGTTCTGAACTCAGATAGTGGTAGTGGTGGAGAGACAGATGGGACAAATTTGAAAAAGATTTAGAGTTACAGAATTGAAAATACTTCCAAATTGAACAGTTAGATGTAGTGTGGGAGGAGTGAATGAGAAAAAACATTGTGATTACAGTTGGTTTACAGGTAGAGTATGAATGAAACTATTGAGTTTTGAAGCTAATGTCAACCTAAGGACAGATTTGTGAGGAGAGGCTGTGCCTGACTAAACAGGAAGAGTAAAACACTGGAAAGAAATAAGGGGACCCACAGGTTCCTCAATGTCCATATCTAATTTATATGCAAGATAAATATAGTCACAGGAACAGAAGGGGTTAGTTGTGGCCACATTCTTTTTGTGAACTGGCAGCATGAAAAGAGCATTTAGAGAAGATATACCAGAGGAGGCATCTGCATTGTATGATGGCACTTTAGATAGTTTGGGGTTAAGTACTATTGTTATAGGATCAAAGGCTGTATGTAATGCCAGAATACTCAAGCTCATGCCGAGCTTTGAAGCTTGTGAATCTCGAATGCCTGTACAGTATTGGAATAATCTTGGAGATCATAAAACAAAGAGGCTCCACATATCAAAATTATTGTTGCTGGAATCATACATGAAGGCTGGTGTTCTCAGGACTTCCTTTATATTAACACCAGTTGCCCATAGGGCCTAGAGAAGTTTGCATCCTAAAAATGTGCATTTTTTAATATTTAAATTTTTGCTACATTAATCCCTTTTTCTATATGTTTGGATTTTGAATAAAGATTTGGTGTTCTAAAATTTTTATCCGTAAGTAATTTCAAATTTACAGAAAAGGTATAACAAAAGCACTAAAAAACCCAAATATCTTCTACCCAGTTTTACATAATCTTAAGATAGTTTAACATTGTTAACATTTAAATGCTATAACATTTGCTCTTTCTTTGTCCCTGTCTCTCTCTCCCATCTCTCAACACACACACACACACACACACACACACACATTATCCTGTCATTTGAGAGTAAATCGCATGTATCATTGTCCTAGTACTTAGTGTGTATTGATTAAGAAAGGGGATATTTTCTTATATAAACACAATACAGTTATCAATGTAAATAAATTTAATATTGGTGCAGTACTTTTATCTACTCTACCATCTGTGTTCCACTTTTGTCAATTGACCCAATAATGTCCTTTTTAATACCATTTCCCCCTTCCAGTACAGGATCCAGTCCAGGATTACATATCAATTTAATTGGCATGACTCTTTAATCTTCTCCATTGTGGAGGCGTTCCCCAGTCTTTCTTGACACTGCCATATTTAAAGAATACAATCTCCTTCTTTTAAATAAGATACTTCTCATTTTGGGTTTGTTGGATATTTCCTCATGAACGATCCTCAGGTGGTATTCCTTGTAGGAATCCTACTTAAGTGATGTTGAGACATTCTGAAGATACAATGTCTGGGGGCACACAATATCCTTTTGCCCCTCTATGGTGGTGATATCTGATCACCTGGTCAAAGGGCCATCCAGTTTCTTCACTATATATTTACTGTCTTTTCCTTGTATACTTAATAAGCAACTTGTGGGGAGATGCATTAAGATTGTGCAGATATATTGCTTCTCATCCAAAATTTCCTCCTTGGTTCAGCTTCCATTGACATTTCTTGCCTGAACTAGTTTTTCCTGCTTTCCAGTGATGATAGTGAAATGGTAGCTCTGCAACATGAACCCTCTCTGCTCCATGTCGACCAGTTGGCACTTAGCCACCTGAGTGCTGAAACAAGTGCCCTCCCTTCTCCCATTCACCTATTTGTATTCTAATCTGTTTATTATCAGTTCGGACTCATGAATTCCTATTTTTTAATGGCTTACAAATTCATTACTTGCCCCACATTTGTTTTGTGGGATTCCCTTCAAGCTATCTTCTGTATCCTTGTGACACCCCCTCCCCCATCCTATTTTCGAATATTTTCTAACTTTATGGCATAATAAGAGTCACAAGATTTAGATTTAATAATCTGAATCAGGCAATGTCACAAATCTAATGTAAAATTAAATCATCTTGTTCACATATGGAATCTTCATCTCATGATGGAAATTATTAAAGAGCTGTCTACATCTAGGACCCAAAGACAGACAATCATCTGACAAATCTATCGTTGCTACATCAAACTGACAGCAATTGACAGAGAAATCAGGTGTATATCATAGGATATTGAAGAATTTTAATAAATCTTTGCTTTGTAAATGTTAAAAGTTTTTATTTGGTGGCCTCGTTTAAATGGCATATTACCTATTTTAAAACAATCTTCATAGAAATATCATTCAAGAAACAAAACTTTGAAGATAGGAATCTCTTTGGAAAAGCGTACTTAGCTAGTGGGTCTCAACAGAAAAATTTTCATTTTGTTTATTATTCTTTTGTGTTAAGATACTTTAAGCAGAGGAAGGAAAGATGGTGGAGGAGTAGGGGACCCTATTTCAACTAGTCCCCGGAATTGAGCTGGATATCTACCAGACCACCATGAGCACCCACAAAACCAGCCTGAGATGTAAGAAGATCTGGATCTCTACAAACAGAATATCGCAGGCAGTTGGTTTCGAGGTATGAAGTGGGGAGCCGTGATTCCATGGGCAGATATCAGAGGATAAACGGCAGCAGGAGGGTGCCTGGCCATGGGGATCCTACACCACCCGTGAGCAACAGCCTTGCACGCTGGGGATGGGGCACAGACTCGCAGACCGGTAGCAGGGGGAAAGGACTTTAGGGCAGCCCCTGGGGCGGAAACCTGGGGTGGCGGGGTCGTGTGTGCAAACTGGGGGCGGCTGGTGGTTTTAGAAGCACAAAGGGCAGAGACATGCTCCGACCTGGAGGCAGGACTGGGGGCGCGGTGGAGGGGCGCACAACCCAGGACGCTGCAGTTTATAGCAGCACGGACAGAAATGGAGACGGTTTGGCCTGGAGAGCTCACTGAAGAACAGACTGCAGTTTCTGCTCTGAGGCAGAGGGTTGGAACGGTCTCTTCTGCTCTGACTTGCGGAAGAGATGCCGAAAGCCGCCAGGGAAAGCCACCAGAGAACAAAAGCCCCCAAAACTGATTTCCACTGAGCCCATCCCCCGCCACAGGGAGGCAGGGCAACTCCGCCCAAACAGGGTTGCCTGAATAACAGTGTGGCAGGCCCCTTCCCCGGGAGACAGGCTGGGAAAACAAGAGGCCAGCAACCCTAAGGTCCCAAGAAAACAGGTGCATCTTACTTGGGTTCTGGTCAATAATTTGGACTTTATACATTCCCTCAAACACCCATCAACAGAATGACTAGGAGAAGGAGGCCCCAAAATAGAAAAGACTCAGAGATCATGACTTATGCTGCAGATTTACAAATGGATGCAGATATAACCAAGATGTCGGAGATGGGATTCAGGCTAGCAATTGCGAAGACAATGGCTAGAATGGAGAAAATTAATGGCAACATAGAGTCTCTAAGGGCAGAAATGAAAGCTGAATTGGCAGAACTTAAAAATGCTATCAGTGAGATCCAATCCAATCTAGATAATCTAACAGCTAGGGTAACTGAGGCAGAAGAAAGAATAAGCAACCTGGAAGACAATATAATAGATAAAAAGGGAAAAGAGGAGGCCAGGGAAAAACAATTCAGAATCCATGAAAATAGAATCAGAGAAATAAGTGACACCATGAAGCGTTCCAATGTCAGAATAATTGGAATCCCAGAGGGAGTGGAGAGAGAGAGAGGACTAGAAGATGTATTTGAGCAAATCATAGCTGAGAACTTCCTAATCTGGGGAATGAAACAAACATTCGCATCCTAGAGGCAGAGAGGACCCTTCCCAAATTCAAGGAAAACAGGCCAACACCCCGGCATGTAATAGTAAAACTTGCAAATCTTAGAACCAAGGAAACCATCTTAAGGGCAGTTAGGGGGAGGAGATTCCTTACGTACAGAGGGAGGAACATCCAAATAACATCAGACCTATATATCCACAGAGACCTGGCAAGCCAGAAAGGCCTGGCAAGACATATTCAGGGTACTAAACAAGAAGAACATGCAGCCAAGAATACTTTATCCAGCAAGGCTTTCATTTAGAATGGATGGAGAGATGCAGAGCTTCCATGACCGGCAGAAACTGAAAGAATATGTGACCACTAAGCCGGCCCTGCAAGAAATATTAAGAAATATTCTATAAAAGGAGAAAGACCCCAAGAGTGATATACAACAGAAATTTACAGGGACAATCTATAAATACAACGTCTTCACAGGCAACATGATGACAATTAATTCATATCTTTCAATAATCACTTTCAACGTGAATGGCCTAAATGTTCCCATAAAACAGCACAGGGTTGCAGATTGGATAAAAAGACAGGACCCATCCATATGCTGCCTATAAGAGACTCATTTTGAACCTAAAGTTACATCCAGACTGAAAGTGAAGGGATGGAGATCCATCTTCCATGCCAGCGGACCCCAAAAGAAAGCTGGGGTAGCAATTGTTATATCAGACAAATTAGATTTTAAACTAAAGTCTGTAATTAGAGACACAGAAGGACACTATATCATTCTTAAAGGGTCTATCCAACAAGAAGATCTAACAATTGTAAATATCTATGCCCCCAACATGGGGGCAGCCATCTACATAAGCCAACTGTTAACCAAAATAAAGAGTCATTTGATAAGAATATGTTAATTGTAGGAGACCTCAATACTCCACTCTCAGCAATGGACAGATCATCTAAGCAGAAAATCAACAAGGAAACAAGAGCTTTGAGTGATACACTGGACCAGATGGACCTCATAGATATATACAGAACATTCCACCCTAAAACAACAGAATATTCATTCTTCTCGAGCGCTCATGGAACATTCTCCAGAATAGACCACATACTGGGTCACAAATCAGGTCTCAACCGATACCAAAAGATTGAGATTATTCCCTGCATATTCTCAGACCACAATGCTTTAAAACTGGAACTCAATCACAAGAAAAAATTGGCAGAAATTCAAACACTTGGAATCTAAAGACCACTCTGCTCAGGAATGTTTGGGTCAACCAGGAAATCAAAGAAGAACTTAAACAATTCATGGAAAACAATGAGAATAAAAACACATTGGTCCAAAACCTATGGGATAGTGCAAAGGCGGTCCTAAGGGGGAAATACATAGCCATCCAAGCCTCACTCAAAAAAACAGAAAAATCCCAAATTCACCAACTAACGCTACACCTTAAAGAACTAGAGAAAAAGCAACAAACGATGCCTAAGCAACCATTAGAAGAGAAATAATTAAAATTAAAGCAGAGATCAATGAATTAGAAACCAGAAACACAGTAGATCAGATCAACGAAACTAGAAGTTGGTTCTTGGAAAGAATTAATATGATCGATAAACCACTGGCCAGACTTATCCAAAAGAAAAGAGAAAGGACCCAAATTAATAAAATTATGAATGAAAGCGGAGAGATCACGACTAACACCAAGGAAATAGAAAGAATTATTATCAACAACTATATGCCAATAAACTGAGCTATCTGGATGAAATGGAGGCCTTCCTGGAAACCTATAAACTCCCAAGACTGAAACAGGAAGAAATTGACAACCCGAATAGGCCAATACCAGTAACGAGATTGAAGCAATGATCAAAAACCTCCCAAAAAACAAGAGTCCAGGGCCTGATGGATTCCCTGGGGAATTCTACCAAACATTCAAAGAAGAAATAATGCCGATTCTACTGAAGCTGTTTCAAAAAATAGAAACAGAAGGAAAACTTCCAAACTCATTCTGAGGCCAGCATTACCTTAATCCTCAAACCAGGAAAAGACCCCATCAAAAAGGAGAATTTCAGACCGATATCCCTGATGAATATGGATTCCAAAATCCTCAACAAAATCCTAGCTAATTGGATCCAACAATACATTAAAAGGATCATCCACCACGACCAAGTGGGATTTATCCCTGGGATGCAAGGGTGGTTCAACATTCACAAATCAATCAATGAGATAGAACACATTAATAAGAGGAGGGAGAAGAACCATATGGTCCTCTCAATTGATGCAGAAAAAGCATTTGACAAAATACAACATCCTTTCCTGATTAAAACTCTTCAGAGTATAGGGATAGAGGGAACATTCCTCAAGTTCATAAAATCCATCTATGAAAAACCCACAGCAAATATCACCTTCAATGGGGAAAAGCTGAGAGCCTTTCCCTTAAGATCAGGAACACGTCAAGGATGCCCACTCTCGCCACTATTGTTCAACATAGTACTAGAAGTCCTAGCAACAGCAGTCAGACAACAAAAAGAAATAAAAGGTATTCAAATTGGCAAAGAAGAAGTCAAACTCTCTCTTTTCGCAGACAACATGATACTTTATTTAGAAAACACAAAAGACTCCATGTCCAAATTACTAGAACTCATACAGTAATTCAGTAATGTGGCAGAATACAAAATCAATGCACAGAAATCAGTTGCTTTCTTATACACTAACAACGCAACTGTAGAAAGAGAAATTAGAGAAACGATTCCATTTACAATAGCACCAAAAACCATAAGATACCTCAGAATAAACCTATCCAAAGAGGTAAAGGATCTATATTCTAAGGAACTACAGAACACTCATGAAAGAAATTGAAGAAGACACAAAAAGATGGAAAAACATTCCATGCTCATGGATCGGAAGAATAAACACTGTTAAAATGTCTATGCTACCCAGAGCAATCTATACCTTCAATGCCATCCTGATCAAAATTCCCATGACATTTTTCAAAGTGCTGGAACAAACAATCCTAAAATTTGTATGGAATCAGAAAAGAGCCTGAATCGCCAGGAAATGTTGAAAAAGAAAAACAAAGCTGGGGTCATCATGTTGCCCAATTTGAAGCGGTATTACAAAGCTGTGATCACCAAGACAGCATGGTACTGGCACAAAAACAGACATACAGACCAGTGGAACAGAATAGAGAACCCAGATATGGACCCTCAACTCTATGGTCAAATAATCTTTGACAAAGCAGGAAAAAATATGCAATGGAAAAAAGACAGTCTCTTCAACAAATGGTGCTGGGAAAATTGGACAGCCACATGCAGAAGAATGAAACTCAACCATTCTCTAACACCGTTCACAAAGATAAACTCAAAATGGATGAAAGACCTCAATGTGAGACAGGAATCCATCAAAATCCTAGAGGAGAACATAGACAGTAACCTCTTTGACATCGCCCACAGCAACTTCTTTCGAGGTACATCTCCAAAAGCTAGTGAAACAAAAGCAAAAATGAACTTTTGGGACTTCATCAAGATAAAAACCTTCTGCACAGCAAAGGAAACAGTCAACAAAACAAAGAGGCCACCCACAGAATGGGAGAAGATATTTGCAAATGACACTACAGATAAAGGGCTGGTATCCAAGATCTATAAAGAACTTCTCAAACTCAACACCCAAAAAACAAATAATCAAGTCAAAGTCAAAAAGACATGAAAAGACACTTCTCTGAAGAAGACATACAAATGGCTAACAGACACATGAAAAAATGTTCATCATCATTAACCATCAGGAAATTCAAATCAAAACCACATTGAGATACCATCTTACACCAGTTAGAATGGCAAAAGTGGACAGGGAAAAAACAAATGAGGTTGTGGAGAAAGGGGACCCCTCTTACACTGTTGGTGGGAATGCGAGTTGGTACACCCACTTTGGAAAACAGTGTGGAGGTTCCTCGAAAAATTAAAAATAGAGCTACCCTATGACCCAGCAATTGCACTACTGGGTATTTACCCCAAAGACACAGATGTAGTGAAAAGAAGGGCCACATGCACCCCAATGTTCATAGCATCAATGTCCGCAATAGCCAAACTGTGGAAAGAGCCGAGATGCCCTTCAACAGATGAATGGATAAAGAAGATGTGGTCCATATATACAATGGAATATTACTCAGCCATCAGAAAGGATGAATACCCAACTTTTACATCAACATGGATGGGACTGGAGGAGATTATGCTAAGTGAAACAAGTCAAGCAGAGAACGTCAATTATCATATGGTTTCACTTATTTGTGGAACATAAGGAAGAGCATGGAGGACATTAGGAGAAGGAAGGGAAAAATGGGGGGGGGGAGTCGGAGGGAGAGACGAACCATGAGAGACTATGGACTCTGAGAAACAAACAGGGTTCTAGAGGGGAGGGGTGTGGGGGGATGCGTTAGCCTGGTGATGGGTATTAAAGAGGGCACATATTGAATGGAGCACTGGGTGTTATACGAAAACAATGGGTCATGGATCACCACATCAAAAACTAATGATGTATTGTATGGTGACTAACATAACATAATAAAATTTAAAAAAAAAGATACTTTAAGCAAGGTATTTGAGATTTCTTGAGAGATTTTGCTCTACATATTTCTTTTTACATTTCTATATACTTCAACATCATATCACTATTTCATGTTAACTGTCAAATTCTCTCATCTGTACCTTTTTATTTCATGCTCATGCTTCTCCTCTCCTAACACAGTTTCCTGTCAACTTTGGCTACAAGAAAGAGAAATCAAAGTTATAGAGATCAGAGATCCTTGTCAGAGGTCTTATTTAATGAAAATGTCCCTTGTGTCAAATTATTTGAATGGTGTTTAGAATCAGTCCTTCAGAGAGAAGTATATTCTTTGTGTGTTTTATTATTTGTAACTTAGTTCATAGTACCTTGAATAATTTTTCTAACAGCATTAAGGTGAGTAAATATGCAATAATATACTCTATTGAAACATCCTTTAAAAAATTAATTCAGCAAGTATTATATATTTGTTTGATTGCTTTGATTGCTTACCATGCGCTTGGCATTCTGCTGTTTTAGAGGCATCAAAAAAGTTCTATAATATTCTATTCCAGTGAAAAGGTTAATACTTTTGGGAAATATAAAAAAATTACAAGAAATATTAAATAATAGTACCAGTGAGAATTACTGGGTTACGTGTTAATGTAGAACTACAACATTAATAGAGCTGTGCTTGAAATTCCTTTTCTGAATGTACTATTTATCTAGCAGTGTGTCACAAACTATCCCAAAACTTGGCAGCTTAACACAACAAACAATTATTTTCTCACGGGGTTCATGAACCCAGAAATCCAGGAGTGGCCTTGCTGGGTGGCTCTGGCTCGGCATCTCTCTTGAGGTTCCTGACAAGTTGTCAGTAGAGGCTGCTGACATCTCAAGGCTACAGAATCTGCTTCCAAGCTGACTCATATCAGGATCAGCAAGTCTCTGTTCTTTTATGGCTGTTGGGGGAAGCTTTAGTTCCTCACCATGTAAACCTCCCCATAGGACTGCTCACAACGTGGCAGCTTGCTTCCCCCAGAGTAAGCAGTCCGAGAAGGAAAGAGAGTGAATGCCCGAAGTGGAAATCACAGTCTTTTTATAACCTAACCTTGAGAGTGACCTATGCTATTGGTCACACAGACTAATTCTGGTAAAATGTGTGGAGGACGACTCCCGAGGGTGGGTATCAGGAGGCAGGGTTTATTGGGAGCCATTATGGAGGCTGTCTACTGTACAGAGGCAGGTCAGCTTCACAGTGGAAGAACCGCTAGTCCTCTGAGGCAGCTGGTGGAGTCTGTAGTGCTGTAGTGTGGCCTCCAAGACCTTACCTGCTGGCAGCTAGCCCATTTATAACGGTCTGCTTGGGGCCCAGATGGCTGGTTGGCTGAGGTAGCCTTAATTTCAAGAATCTTGAGGAGGTGTGGACAGCTTAAAGTATAGAACATCAGAAATACAAGATTTGAACCATCCCTTTGATCTTACCTCTGTCTAGCCACCTGAATAGCCTATAATAAGCCTGTTTTATCCCAGCATATTTATTGAACCCTGGAAATACAGTGGTGAGCAAATAGAAATGATTTTGACCCTTACACAACTTTCACTGTGATAGGCCAGATATGTATTAAAAAACTAATGTCACAGATATTCATTTAATTACAATTATGACAATGGCAGTCGTTTTATTTTAAAGTCCATGGAAAGTGTCTGTGCCTCTTCTAGTCAGGGACACAAAGTCAGCTTTGAGCTGATCTTCAGAGGCCTAATAGTTATGTAACTGTAAAATGAATGGGCAACCTTCACCTTGGGTTTAGAATAAGGCCTTTTTTTTTGGTAAAGGAGGCAGATTGCTTGCAGACTGCTTCCTTTGTGGATGTGATGAGTTCAGAGAAGCCACGCAGAGGAGATCTGAGAATAGAACACACGTCATCTCCTACAGCCCAATCTTTAGGTTCTCACTATATCTTCAGCATGTTGAGCAACAGTGTTTCTGGGAAGATTTACAATTACAGAAATTTGTTCCCCTTCAGAATACATAATCTCTGCTGTAGTCATTAGGCACATTCAAAAAATATATTAATAATCCATTAAAGGTATTGATGCCTTGGCAATTAGTTGATTTAATATTTGATGTGCCTCATATCCTCTAGCTTATTTATTTATTTTTTCTAGCTTATTTGTATTAAAAAAACAAAGTCAGTTGAAATTTTAGTCTTCTTTTAAGTGCATTAAGTTTTCATCAAGCCTTTTAGTTTAATTGGTCACAGTGCTTGCTTTGTTTCTGTGATTGTGTCATGATGGTATCTTAAGTTGTCTTCTTTTGATAGAGACACACTGTTTTGTATAATCAATATATAGGAATATTTTCACAGGTTGAAATAAATAGGTTTTTCCCATTTTCCTTGAAACACAAAAATGCTTGGTCTACCTTTCATTCCCCCACATCTGAGGCAAACATATGTGAACAAATAGTTCATTTTTTCTAAAGTCTTCAAAAGAAAAAATAGTGCGTCCACACTGATAAATGCCAGCTGACGCGTGGCCTCAAGTTAGGGAGGCAGCAGGGAATAGCAGGGACTGTGGCAAACAGGAGGGTGAATGCCATGTTAAAGGGAACAGCTGCTGCTCAGGTTCAGCCCAGGTCGCCATTTTGGAATATGGGCCCCTTGTTGGAAGAGCTTCCAAATTTTCAAGAGAAGCTGTCACTCCAAATTTTCATGTGAAATCTCCTGGCATTTAAAGGGCAAGCTTATTGGATGTATCATGCAAATATCTTCTCCCAGTTGGTTGTTTCCTTCGCTGTGCAGAAGCTTTTTATTTTGATGAAGTCCCAATAGTTTATTTTTGCTTGTGTTTCCCTTGCCACATGAGACATATCTAGAAAGAAGTTGCTACAGTTAATGTCAAAGAAGTGACTGTTTGTGCTCTCTTCTAGGATTTTTATGGTTGCCGTTCTCACATTGAGGTCTTTAATCCATTTTGAATTTATTTTTGTGTGTGGTATAAGAAAGTGGACCAGTTTCATCCTTTTGCATGTCGCTGCCAGGTTTCCCAACACTATTTGTCAAAGAGACTGTTTTTTTCCCGTGGGATATTCTTTCCTGCTTTGTCAAAGATTAATGGGTCATATAGTTGTGGGTTTATTTCTGGGTTTTCTATTCTATTCTATTGATTAATATGTCTATTTTTATACCAGTACCAGACTGTCTTGATCACTACAGCTTTGCAATATAACTCAAAGTCTGGAATTGTGATGTCTCTAGCTTTGCTTCTTTTTCAAGGTCGCTTTGGCTCTTTGGGGTCTTTTGTGGTTCCGTACAAATTTTATAATTGTTTGTTCTGGTTCTATGAAAAATGCTGTTGGTATTAAAATAAAAACTTTTTTAAAAAGTGCCTTGGTTAAAAAAAAAAAGTAAACGAGTGCCTTCTCTAATAAAAAATAAATAAAGGTCAATCTTAAACAGAAAAACAGAAAAACACCATTTGGGCCAGACTGAGTTTGAGTTGTGAGCTGCCACACACAGGGGTTTAATAGAATGTGGGGAAGACAGGTACAGGCACGTGAGTCTCCAGCCCAGTGTATTGCTCTGGAGAATGAGGGCTGTGCTGGGAAAGCAGAACCACGCCTGGGGCGCCACTGCCATCTGCCAGACACAGGAGCCACACGGTGAGGCAGCCAACTGTTTGCGCCCAGTCCTCTGTTGACGCTGTGACGGGATACACAGACTCCGATGTGCTCTGAACTTGGAAGCAAAAGCCTTTTGGACTGGATTAGATTCCAGAGTGCCTGGACCATGTAGGGGAAACCTCAAGAAGGAGATGGTGGACATCCTTCCTTGTGGTGCTGGTGGGTTTTGGGCAGCCAGTTGGAGAGAGAGCAAGAGAAAAAAAAAATGTGTTTAGATCTGAGATTGGTGAAGCAGGTCACGAACGTTACAAGTGCTGAGAAGAAGAGGCAAGAAGACACAAGGGAAGGAGGTGACCTAGGCTAGGGGTCAGGGAAGCCTTCCTACGAAAGTCAGTTTAAGCTGAAATCTGAAAGGTGGGTGGTAGTTAACAGGCAAAGTACAGGTAAAGAGACCTCCAGGTAGAGGAACTAGCATATGAACTGGCCCTGAGGTGGGAAGGTTCACTGTGCATTTGAGGAAATTGAAAATATGCAGAAAAGGAGAGTGATTCTTCTGAAGCTGGAGCCACACTGTCAAGGTAAAGTTGTAACGTTGTAGTGTGGCAGAGGTGCTGACTTTTAGTCCCAAGACTGATGTTCAATAGGAGGACGGCATGATCAGATTAGTGGGTTTTTTAAAGTAGATTTTTTTGTTGAAGTATAATATGTAGAGAAAAGAGTGCAAATAATAAGCATGCAGTTTAACAAATTTTTACAAAGTGAACACTCTCATGAAACTAGTACCAGATCAAGAGGTCTTAGCACCCTACAAATCCCTTTTCCAGTCATTATCTACCCCCAGGCTTACAGTATTTTGACTTCCAACACCCAAAATTGGTTTTGCCTCAACGACCTAAATAGACACTTTTTTTTTCCAAAGAAGACATACAGATGGCCAAAAGGTACATGAAAATGTGCTCAACATCACTCATCATCAGAGAAATGCAACTCTGTACCACAGTGAACTACCACCTCACACCTGTTAGGATGGCTTTTACCAAAAAGATAAGGGATTACAGGTATTGGCGAGGATATGGATTAAAAGAAACCCTGTGTACTGCTTATGAGAATGCAAATTGGTTTAGTCACTATGGAAAACAGTATGGAGGTTCCTCAAGAAATTAAAAATAGAACTACCAGGTGATCCAGCAATTTCACTCCTGGATATGTACCCAAAGGAAATGAAAACAGGATATTGAAGAGATACATGCACTTCCATGCTTTTTGCAGCATTATTCAAAATAGCCAAGATAATGGAAATAATCCAAGTGTCTGTCAACAGATGAATGGGTAAAGACAATGTGATACATATGGAAATCCTGCCATTTGTGACAACAGGGATGGACCTTGAGGGCATTATGCTAAGTGAAATAAATCAGAGAAAGATGAATGCTGTATGATCTAACTTATATGTGGAATCTTAAAAAAAAAATAGTCAAGCTCATAGAAAAAGAGAGTAGAATGGTGGTTACCAGGGGCTTAGGGGTGGGAGAGTTGGGGAGATGCTGATCAAAGAGTACAAGCCTTCAATTCTAAGGTGAATAAGTTCGGGGGATCTAATGCACAGCATGGTGACTATAGTTAACAATACTGTATTGTATACTTGACATTTGCTTAGAGAGTAGAACTTAAGCATTCTACTACACACATACAACACACACACACATAAACACACACACACACACACACACACACACACACATAAACGCTAACTCTGTGAGGTAAAAGGGGTGTTAATTGACCTGATCTTGATAATCATTTCACAAAGTATATGTATATCAAATAATCATATTGTATACTTTAAATATATATAATTTTATTTGTCAGTTATACCTCAGTAAAGCTGGAGAAAAAGAACAAATTGGTTTTGCCTAATTTTGAACTTTACGCATGTAGAATTATATGTGCTTCTTTTTGTCTGCTTTACTTCATTCAACATCATGTTTCTGAGATTCTTCCATATTGCTGTGCCTGGATATAGCTCATTCTACTTTCTTTGCCATGTAGAATTCTAGTGTATCCTTCCTACTGTTGTGGACATTTGGGTTGTGTATGGTTTGATGCTATTACAAATAATGCTGCAAGGAATAATCTTGTACATGTCCTTTGGTGAACATAGTATATATATGGATTTCTGTTGATTAGTTTTAAAAAGAACATTGTGGCTTTCATGGTAGAATGAAGTGGAAGGAAGGCAGGAGTAGGTGTGGAGAGAAATGGAGAATCTCTTGCAGTCATTCAAGTACTGAGGTGGTGGTAGCTTGGACTAAGGTATCGGCAGTGAAGATGACAAACTGATGGATCCTGAAGCTTTTAGGAGCATTGCCACAACTTAGTTACTGATTGGATGCAGAAGATGACAGAAGGGCACGTGTCAGGCATACCTCCAGTATTTCTGAGGTATTTAATGTGGAAATTGGTATTTAACTCATCATTAAGGCATTCTGATTTTACTAATTTGGAAGTCATTTGTCGAAGTGCATGAGTTATCATGGCTTGAGTTCAGAAATTTGAATTTTAAGTAACGATTTTAGAAAGTCATCTAAAACAAAGTATATGATTTGCCTGTAATTTTTACAAAAAACTGATTACTGTAATCTTAAGCTTGCAGAATACATACTTATATATTCTCCTTAAAGTGGTTTTAAATGTGCTCGTTTGCAATATTCCAATTAAAAAGTGTTCACAGTTAAAAATACGTAGATGGGTAGGGAGTAGATTTCTATTCCTAAGGGAATTCAAGCATTTTTTTGCTTCTGTCATGGCTTGATAGAGATTGAATTATATCACCTGATGGCTGGATATTGTATAAAATGAATTGTTCTCAATTCCATTTCTTATAGGCCAGTGCCTTCATCCCTAAATTGCTACTGCAATAGCTACTTTATTGGCAGTCTTAGCATCAGGGGCTAAAGCAGAATGAGCAGAACCTCAGCCATTGATTTATCCCTGAGCATGGATTTGGATACAGGCTGAGAAGCTTAAGTAGGAAGTGGTGCTACCACTTTTCACTACCTCAATTGTTGAAATAAGGACTTTGTTTTCACAGGATCAAACTACATATGGTGCCTCACTAAAAGTCAGGTTAATAAGAAATGATATGTGTTGCAAAGATTCCTGGAGTCATTTAATTATGATTAATCTTTTTCCTTTCCCCTTTTAAATTATAGTACATTGTATATGGGAAAAGAAAGTAGTTAATTTAAGGACAGCTATAACCTTTGTTTTAGATAGCGGTGATTTTACTCCTTTAGCATAGCACCGTCATCGAACAGAATTCTAATTTGCCTCATCTTTTAAGTTCTGCTGCTGTTTGTGGCTTAATTTCATGGCATGTGTTGTATTTAATCTATTTTTCATTTGTATTGTGCTTTTTTAAAAAAATCCGTGACACGTCACTTCTGGTCTTTACCCTGGCTGGCCCTGAGATCTCTCTGTACTATTTCCTGTTTCCTTTCACTGATAGGACCCACTGGGCAGAGTACTGGGTGCCAAGGAAGATATGAGTTATGGAAAACGTGATCTTTGCCCTCATGTTCTCCAGTCTTAAATATGGTTCACATAGAAAGTCAAACATTTATTGTTTTCATTTACAGAAGGCCTAATCAAGTGTGAAATTTGCTGTTTTCATGCTTGTGGTCCAGGGTTCACTGTAGGCCAGCCCAGTGGAAAGAGCATTACAGTATGAGTCCGAAAGCTCTAAGTGGTCATTCCAGGTGTGTGGCTTTCTAGCCATCTAATCTTTCGAGTGTCTCAAAGATTCTGTGAGACTTGGTTTCACCATCTATAAAATCAGAATAGTAATATCTGTTCTAGCAACTGGATGAAGTTGTGAACATCAAATGAGACACAGAGAAATAGTTGAAAAATTGAAATATGCTATATGAATGTACCATGAAATTGATATTTTATAATGATCAGTTGTATTTGTTAAATTGTCATTTTGGCTGCCTGAAACAGAGACCCAAATTAACAGTGCCTTGAAAAAGATGGAATTTCATGTCTCTCTCATGAAACAGTGTGATGTGCATAGTCATCAGGGGATCAATCTTTTTTTATCGTGTTGTTCTGCCATCTGTAGACTTTTGTTCTCATTTGCAAGGTCCAGGGTGGTTCATCACTTTGTCTAAATTCCAGTGAGTAGTGGGAATTAAGCAAAAGGAATGGAAGAGGCTATCCTTTCTCTTTAAAAGCCACACATCACTTCTTTTCCTCCTTTCATATACCATTCACAGTGCAAAGCCAGGGGGCTGCTCCTCACCGCCCCCTGCCCCGGCAACCCCACACTGCATGGGAGGCTGAGGTTATAGGCACTATTACCAAAGAAGAAGGTGGGGTAAAAAGATATTGTGGGCGCCTGGGTGGCTCAGTTGGTTAAGCGACTGCCTTCGGCTCAGGTCATGATCCTGGAGTCCCGGGATCGAGCCCCACATCGGGTTCCCTGCTCAGTGGGGAGTCTGCTTCTCCCTCTGACCCTCTTCCCTCTTGTGCTCTCTATCTCTCATTCTCTCTCCCTCAAATAAATAAATAAACTCTAAAAAAAAAAGATATTGAAATACATTTCTAAATCTCTGCCACATGAATTGAGAATAATAATTATGGCATGAACTTTAAAACGTATATTACAGAAACCCTGTCACATATATAATTTCTAAATCTCTAGTAGCCACATTACAAGGTAGGAGAGAAACAGATGAAGTTAATTTTAATAATATGCTATATGATATATATATATTTTCCACTGTACTTCCTACCAGAAGTAGCTCTTAGAATAAGAATATGAGAAGAGTAGATAGAAGAATACAGGCAGATTCACAGAATCATGGAAGAGCTTTGTATTCACACACAAGGTCAAGTAAATCAGACATAGGTTATTTGGGAAAGAGACATGAAGATGTATTTTCAAATGCAGATCCAAAAAGGAGACAGGGTGGGTGTGTGCTTCTTATTTAAAGGTTGAGAGCATTGGTCCAGACATTGAGTATTATCCATCCAGACAGCCTGTAAAGGTCCGTGTTGACAGGTGCTTGGTTTCATGGCATTCACCTAGAGAGTGGTGGTTCTAAGAGTTAGAAAGTCCAGCTGCTAGGAGTGCTGGGCTCCTTGCACTCAAGACTCATTTAGAAGGGAACAAAACAGAAGCCCAATTACTAAGTCTCATAATTCAGGGTGGGGACCTAGGAAACAGGGCCAGACCTCAACCAGACACAAGACAAGTTCCACTTGCCATGTGATGTTTCCAAGCATAAGGACAGCAATAGGGTTTGTTGTGGGGCAGAAATCTGTTGATATGGATTAAGGAGCTTCATTTGGTCAAGTTTGAGAGCATACTAGGGCAAAGACCTATAATTCTTACACAAAATTTCAATGTAAATAATAAGGACAGAGTGGTAATATTAGAGAGCAAGTAGCACTAACTCATTATTAAAATGCAAAGAACAGTGTCCTCATAAAGTTCTCCTACCCCAAATGTCCAAATCGACCCTGGCATCAGTGGTCTTCAAGATGAAATGTGCAATTAGGTGGAGGCCCTGGATTCTTGTTAAGGATTTGATTGAGATAAACAGGCCTAATATACATGAAGCATGATCTAGGGCAGTGGTTCTCAACTCTGGCTATGCATTAGAATCACCTGAGGAGTTTTGAAAATTCCTGATGGACCAGCCTCATCATGGGCTACTTGACACCAAAAATCTCTGGGGAGTTGGTCCCAGCAGCAGTTGGTTTTTAGGCTCACAGGTGATTCCAGATGTACAGACAAAGTTGTAAACCACTCTTCTAGGAGAATTTAGCAATTAAGACAAGGAGTATTGAGAGAAATGGCCAAATGGAATTAGAGCTAGAATGGGGGATAAGGTGGTAGCTGTTTAAGAATTTGTTAGACCACTAAAAGTGAATGGTTCAGATTAAGGTAAAGGGATATTCCATAATTAGAAAGTCAATTTTTAGCCAAAAATAGATAGATGCCATGCTTCCCTATTATTCTTGCTTCTTGGAATTTCTTTAAAAAAAAAATATTTTATTTATTTGACACACACACACACACAGAGAGAGAGAGGGAGGCAGCAGAGGGATAGGGAAAAGCTCCCCGCTAAGCAGAGAGCCTGATGTGGGGCTTGATCCCAGGACCCTGGGATCATAACCTGAGCCAAAGGCAGATGCTTAACCAACTGAGCCCCCCAGGCACCGGCTTCTTGGAATTTCTTAATGAAATTTCTAGATGCCTTTCCTGTAATATTTGTTTGCTGTAATGTTTGCCAAAATATTTGTTGCCACATTGCGGAAAAGGTATTTTTCTAATTAACTTGATTTATAAAGTACTCTTCTTTGAGAAAAGGAAGATTTCAGTGGAATTTAAGGATAGGTAAAATGAGGCAGTTTGAACTAATTTGTTGCTGATCAGGCACAATTACTTGAATTCTAAATGCTCTTTCAGTTATTTCAAAACATTTTCAAGTGAGATATGCAGTGCATGTGAAATGAGACCAATATGGTGAGAAATTGTTGATATTTTGCCTTGACATAACCTTGGTTTGCTTCATTCACTCATTCAGTTAGTTCCTTGATGAACTCATCCTGTATCCCTTATCCCATCTTGGAGTGCTGTACTGAGCATTGTAAGAATCATTAAGAAGACAAAGATGAATAAGGCTCTCCTTGCTCTTAGGAAGCTGGAGAAGAGAGAGAAATATAGAGAATTATTAAACAATATAGAAGAATAGTCATAGAGACACACATTAAAGGTAGGAAAGAGTATCTATGAAAGCTTCTTAGGAGATATGTCAGCTTTGGTCTAAAAGGATGGTTAAGATTAACCTTGAATCTACAAAAGAGAAGGCCATTTCAGGGACAGAGGCAGAATTATCTTTTGAGTCACTCTATTTTAGATTCAGGAAAAAATTGATGAGCATTGGGTATATGCACAGAGGAGTAATTTATGACGTCCATCACTATTGGAATCACATATGAATTTATAATACTATAGGAAAAAATGGAGTCAGAGAGTTGCTGTTCAGAGATTATATGTTCTGAGATGTGTTTTTTATTAGTATATTTTATATATATTTTTTAATGCAGAATGTACAGAATAGAGCTTTCTTGGCAGTTCCAGATACATTTTATAATAATAATAAACATTTATTGAGTGCTTACTATATGCAGGCTCTATTCTGAGTACTTTATAAACATTAATTAATTTAATCCTAACACCCAGCCTATGACATACAGGAAACACTAAGAACACAGAGCAGTAATATAGCTTGTTCAAGGTCATCTATTAATGAGAAAATCCAGAATTTGAACCAAGGCAGACTTTTACTGCTGATTCTCATTGACAGTCTTAAAGCTTCCATGAAGAATAATAGAACATGAATCGGAAAGTATTAAAACATTGAGTTTTAATATTCCTCTGGGTGAGAATATTGCCATTAATCTTTCCTGACAATGATAAATGCATGGATAAGGCTTGATTGAGAAGGAAGTCTTTTATTGGAAGAAAAACTGAAGAGAAAGTACATTCAAACCAATTTTAAAGTAGCATTTGAGGAGCTGAGAGGAGAGCTGTCTCTTAACACAACACCCCTCAAACTGCCTGTCACAAGAAACCTCCAAAAGGAATGTGTGGGGGAGGGGCCGAGGGGACACATAAAACCTGTGGTCACTCTAACTCCTTCACCAAATAAAAAGTGGATTTTGAGAGCTACAGCATATTAGACGCTTGTCAAAATATCAGCCCAGGAGGGAGCTTGCCAAGAAGGAACTTGACAGACTGCATGCTTCCGGGAACCCAGGAACCAGATGTTGTCACGCATGAGCATGCAGACAATTACAACAGAGACTAAAAGAAAGTATTTCCCTTGAAGAAAGTCTAATAATAAAAAAATTCAGTATGTGTCAGTACACCACATTATCTCCCAAAGGGAATGATTCTATCAAGTATTAGACACATTTACCAATCACAATTAATTTTGAGGGGAAAGATGTTCTGAGTCTGTCTTGTTACAAGTTATTAGGCATAACAGTTAGCCTAAATCCTATTTGTCTGCATCAGTTTCACACTGGTTTCAATTCATGTTGAAAGACTTCAATTTAGTAAGGAAAAAGCACATGGCAGTAAAAATTCACAATCCCTCATATGCAATTCTGAAATCTAAAATTCTCTGTAAAATGAAAGTTTTTTAAATAAGTTTGGCACCAGAATGCATTTGGATATAAAACCTGGCCTGAACCAACATGAGATTATGTATGTTTTTATTTACCACACTTTGTGTGAATATTCACATATTTTGCAACAAAATGAATTTCATTCTGTGGTTCTTTTCTAGACTCTGCTGTGGGAGTTACATAATAAATAGTGTATATGCCATATTACTTTTCTGAAATCCAAAAAATTCTGACTTCCTGAATGCATCTGGTCCTGTGGCTTTTCTTTTCTTTTTTCTTTTTAAAGATTTTATTTATTTATTTGAGAGAGAGAGAGAGAGATAGAGAGAGAGATTGAGAGAGGACATAAGCCCCGGGGGAGAGGGAGACGCAGACTCCCCGCTGAGCAGAGAGCCGGATATGGGACTCAATCCCAGACTCTGGGATCATGACCTGAGCCGAAGGTACATGCTTAACTGACTGAGCCACTCAGGCGCCCATTGGCCCTGTGTCTTTTCAATGAAGTATTGTAGACACGTACTGAGTCATTCATATTAACAAAGCCAAGATAAAACGCTAAACTTTGAAACGTTTCAAAGAAAAATTGGTTTCTCTTTCTCTTCTGAAGGCAGTTGAGTTAAAACCGAGATAGGTCTTCAAATCATTGGTGGAATAGATATGAAAAGATTAGATACTTGTTAAAACAAATTTCTCAAACACATAGTCTTGCTACTATACACCAAAGTTTAATTAACTCTTAAAAAGGAAACCAGTAGAAAGACAAAAAGAACTATAACAAATGGTAAAGTATTGGGTGGATATACAACGTCCTGGAAAGGATAGTCGAGATAAAACCCGTAAGTTACATACACGTCTGGTTACTATTTAACAGACCGTTAGGCTATAATACTTTTTTTTTTTAAGATTTTATTTATTTGAGAGAGAGAGGGAGAACCTGAGCAGTGGGTAGGGACAGAAGGAGAGAGAGAAGCCGACTCCCCACTGAACAGGGAGCCTGCTGCAGGGGCTCAATCCCAGGACCCAGAGATCATGACCTCAGCTGAAGGCAGATGCTTAACCGAGTGAGCCACACAGGTGCCACTAGGCTATAATACTTTAAAAGTTAATTTTCTTGAGGCTTATAAAGTTTTATTGAATGTGCCAGTTAAGCAGCTATGAAGTCATTGCACACTGAGTAGTTTTAGGGTGCTGGTCAAGTATATAAAAGAAGGGATGACTGGTGTGAACTATGAACCCTTCCATGGCACAAAGGACTTGCCCCAACACTGTGCTAAGAAATTTGACCAAATTTTAGCCTGGCTTCCACCTGCGCTAGACTATGTTCCTCATGGTGATGCCAGCTCCCATGCTGAGTTTTGCTCAAGAAAACACAATGCTGCTAAACCACAAAGTGTTCGTTGTCCCAACCCACTTTGCCAAACCATTTTCAGTAATTCTCCACTTACCCTCCTTCTGTAATTTTCCATTTACCTCTTGACCCTCAAGCCCTCTTTTGTTCCCCGCTTTTCATTTCCCTATAGTCAGTCCCTTTTTTTGTTCTCTCAGTCACCTTTGCCTTAGAGTTGAGCTCAGTTTCTGCTGGAGTCTCCTCTCCTGCAATAGTCTGAATACAATGTCTTCTGCTGCCTTGAACAAGTGTCCAGCACTGTTTTTCTTTGACACTGGTTTCTGGTCTGGTGTGTAAGGAGTTCGGAAGTCATCACTCTATCCTTACAAGTAAAAGTCTGAATAAACTGAAAAATCAACATCTCTTCTTGTATCTATCAGAGAATTGAGGTCACAGGGCAAACCACTGCCCCCCGGATTGGAGAGGCAGACAGGTAGATAAAGAGAGTCACAGTTATTGAAGCGAAAACCCATGAGCAGAAACTTCCATGGGAACCAGTGCTGGAGTAGGAAAATCTGAACTGTGATGAATTCCTGGAGGCTCAGTGTGGACAAGTCTGAGAATTAAAAAAATCCAGCCTTAGAAAGGCCCCACATTTTTAAAATTTTATTTCCGGGAGCAGACCAGGTTCTTTCAGTGAAGATTGGAGAAAAATCCTATTCTGCTTCAGAGGGAGGGAGAAAGTAATCATTTGAAACATGCATTCTTTTCTTCTTAATAAATCTTGCTGTCAAGAGAAACTATTTTACTGGAGCCTAACATACTGGTGGGGCTGCAAAATAGTACAGCCACTTTGGAAAAGGGTATAGTGGTTTCTTACAAAACTAAACATACCCTTATCAACAATCCAGCAATGATGCTCCCAGAGAAGTCAAAAGCATTTTCACACAAAAATCTGCACATGGATGTTTATAGCAGCTTTATTCATAATTGCTGAAACTTGAAAGCAATCTTCATTTATTCCTTCTCTAAAACACTTCCTTTCTTTATGTAGACTTGAGTTTCTGACCTATAGCCTTTACTTTTTCTCTGAAAATTTTCTTTTAATATTTCTTTAATAGGTCTACTGGCAACAAGTTCAGTTTTTGTTTTTCTGATATAGTCTAATTATCATTCACTTTTTTTCCCCTAGTTAACATCCATCACCATACTTGGTTAACAGATTTTTTTTTTTTCCTGATGATGAAAACATTTTTTTATGATGAAGTTTTAAGATTTTAGTCTCTTAGAAACTTGTAAATATGCAATGCAGTATTATTAACTGTAGTTGTCATGCTGTACATTATATTCTCATTACTTATTTTATAATTGGAAATTTGTACCCTTTGATCACCTTCAGCCATGTTGTGCACCCTTCACCTCCCACCTCAGCAAGCACCAATCTGTTCTCTGTATCTATGAACTTGTTTTTTTAATCCACATATAGGTATGATCATATGGTGTTTGTCTTTCTCTCTCTGACTTATTTCACTTAACATAATGCCCTCAAGCTCCATTCATGTTGTTGCAAATGGCAAGATTTCTTTTTTTTTAATGGCTGAATAATAAAGCATTGTATGTATTTTGACTATTGTAAATAATGCTACAATGAACATGGGAGTACATATATCTTTTTGAGTTAGTGTTTTTGTTTTCTTTGGAAAGTGGAATTGCTGGATCATATTGTAGTTCTATTTTTAATTTTTGGAGGAACCTCCACACTGATTTCTATAATGGCTGCACCAATTTACATTCCCAGTGTATGAGGGTTCTCTTTTCTCCACATCCTCACCAACACTTGTTATTTCTTGTCTTTTTGATGATAGCCATTCTAATTGTTGTGAGGTGATATCTCATTGTGGTTTTGATTTATATTATAATTCACTTTTGCTGATAAAATTCTAGTTTGGTGGTTTTCTTCTTTTACTGCTTTAAATATTTCATTCTATTTATTTCTTGCATGATTTCTAAGGAGAAGTCTGATGTAATTTCTACTTGTATACCTTCATAGATAAGGAGTTTTGTTTTACTGGCTTCTTTCAAGATTTTCTCTTTGCTTTGGTTTTCTGCAGTTTGAATATTATATGCCTACATGTAGAATTTTTGCCTTTTATCCTGCTTGCTATTCTCTAAACTTCCTGGTTCTGTGGTTTGGTGTCTGTCATTAATTTTGGAAAAATACCAGCCATTATTACTTTAAATATTTCTTCGGATCCATTTTCTTTTCCTTTTCCTTATGGTATTCCCATTACACATATTTTATAACTTTTGTAATTGTCCTACACTATTTGAATATTCTGTTCTTTTTTTAAAAAAATTCTTTCTCTTTGTGTTTCAGTTCTACTGGAACAGAATAAGAAGTTTCTATTAAACAACAGAAGTTTCTATAGACATAACTTATGTCTATAGACTCACTTATTCTCACTTACTCTTTCCTTGATCACTTCCAATTTACTGATGAGCCCATCAAAGATGTTCTTCATTTCTGGTACAGTGTTTGTGACTGCTAGCATTTGTTTTGGATTCTTTCTTAGAGTTTCCATCTCTCAGCTACATTCCCCATCTGTTCTTGCATGTTGTTTACTTTTTTCCATTAGATCCTCAACATATTAATCATGGGAAGTTATATTGCTGATTATTCTAAATCTGTGCCATATTTAAATCTTGTTCTGATGCTTGTTTTGTCTCTTCAGACTGTTTATATTTTTTCTAGACTTTTAACATGTCTTGTAATTTTTTTATGACAGCCACACTTGATGTGTCAGATAACAGAAACTGAGGTAAACAGGACTCTCACGTGGAGTTTTATGTTAATCTGGCTAGGAGCTGGAGTCTGTTTAAGGTTTTCTATAGCTGTAGTTTCTGATAGTGTCCTGTGGTTTTCCTCCTCTCTTGTCTTTGGGTTTCCATAAGAACTCCTTCTCAGGTAGAGTCTGTCTTGTAGCCTGATCAGTTGAAATTCACTATTATTATACTGGAGCCCTGCTGATGTGGTGATAAGGTGGGTAGGAGGGGGAATGTTTTGTAATCTTATGATTACATCTTTTAGTGCACCTGAGTCCCTGAGCTGTGGCCGTCATAGGGGTTTCTTGGCCTTTTTTTTTTTTTTCTCCCTTTAGGTAAAAGGAAAATAAGGCTCCCAAATAGATAAGGCTCTGATAAAGTAGTTTCTCTTGAATGGCAAGCCTTTGCTATGTAGAATGTTCTGGATTTAAAAACGGTACTTCCCCCCTGCCCCTGCCTGAAATAATATGGCTTTTCCCCTCAGATTTTCACTGTGAGAACCTGTGGAGTTCCTGGAAGTAAGACCCACAAAACACTGGGCCCCCATAAGTTTCTCCCTTATAAAGCTAATCCACAATCTGCCTCCAGCAATTGGTCAAAATTACCAATTAAATGTTCCTATCACCCTATGGCTCCAGTGGCTTTTGCTCCAGGTAAGCTGATGTTGATTGTTATTTTCTACATTTGCCTGTCTCGTCAGATTTCAGGATGATCATTTCCCTGTGACTTCATTTCTGCAATTGATTTAAGAGAAGTAAGATCTGCAGTTTGTTTAGCTTTTTTTCTTATTGTAAAGACAGAAGTGACAGTCTCCAAACTTTTCATGTTGGAGCTGAAATCAGAAGTCCTTTATTGCATTTAAAAATATGCCATGCAAGACTTTTTTCTCCCTGGTGGAACCATTTTAGTTAAGGTGTACAGTAATGGGGATTAAAAGACCAAATGGGGTGAAGAGATCTTGAGGAATTGTTACTATTTGTTGAGACAAATAATTTACTTAAAATAAAAATAAAACTGGAATTCTTTATTTTCATGAAAAATATTTTTTGGCCTTAGCTATATAGCTGAATTTTTGAATAAAATAATGTCAATGAAGATAAAAATACAGACAGCTAATAACTGTTAGATTCCTTGTAAATTACCAAGGAGATATATATATATATATATAATATAGCTTTCTCGCTCTCTTTTTTTTAATCAGTTCACCCAAAGTTTTGAAGTTCATTTGCCTGGCACTGATTTAAGCGCTGTGGGTGTACCTGCCCTCAAGTACATTACAATCCAATTGGGAAGCTAAAACATATGACACAGTGAGCCACTAAGTGCAACAAACTGAAAGAATGATAAGACCTGTGACTGATTAGAGGTAGGAGTTGAATATTCAAACATAGCTCCAATTTGGAGAGATTTGTGGTTCTGTGAGGTGTATTTTATTAGCACCTTTGCCCATTGGCAGCTCAAAATAATCAGATTTGCAAGTAATGTGCAGTTGGCATACACTTATCATAGTGAAATACTAACGAATATCTGCTCCCCTGAGTCCCATGCATGTCCCCACCCCCCACAAACCCTGTCCATTCCCAACCCTCCCACAGGGTCTCCTGGACCTCCCTATGATCAGGCAACTAAAGAGTTAACAGCTGGTACAACAGGAAGACTCTAGGACTCTGCTCTGGCACCCAAGGCCTTTTGGTTGATTGTTGCTAAATATTTTGAATAGAATCTTGTCTATATATATATATGCATATATATGTATATGTATGTATATATATGAAATATGTTTTTTATTTATCTAGAAGATGGCAATATATTCATACAAAAAATGAAATATTGCATTTATCATTTGGATGCTGAAGAAACCCAATCAGGTGGTTGGAAATTTCCAGTGCCATAGCATAAACAAAGTCTTAAACTAAGTTGACAGTGACTGCTAACTTCTCCTTGGAAAGGCAGGTCACAGAACTTCCTTTGTGTTAGGATCTTAGAGAGCGCCGAATCCTAACCACTAGACCACCAGGGAAGCTTGTGTTAAGATCTTAGAATGACCACGGGTGTGGTGACAAGAAGTATGATATAAAATAATCTCTCTCAAATCATGTATTGTTGGACCTTGTTTATCATTAAGAAGTACAATGCTGTGGTAGCGAGAATTTGTTTCAAACTGAAGAAAAAAACCCTATTGGATTTTTTTTTTTATGTACTATGTAAATCAGGGGTCAGCGAACTACAGTCTATAGACCAAATCAGCCTGCTTCCTTTTTTTTTTAAGTTGAGTTTTACGGACACACAGCCATGCCCACTTATTTGCTTATCTTCTGCGGCTGCTCTTGAGCTGTAAAGGAGGAGTTGTGTAGTTGTAACAGAGACCATATGGCCTGCACAGCAAAAACTATTTGCTATCTGGTCCTTTACAGAAAAAGTTTGGAAACCCCTGTTTGAATGATGAAAACAAACTTTTTAGAGCATCAGACCAAGCACACACCTGCCCCAAGCAACCTTATGTAAACAAGTCTTTTCAATTTTTTAAGTCATTATTTTTGTGAAAACAGTTTCCAAAGGTTTAGTTGTCTATGTTTTGCATTTTTCTCTCATCAAGAAAAGTTGCTATGTATTGCTTTTTTTTAATTTCTTTTTTTTTCCTTTTTCTACCCTTGCTACTTGAAAATTCTTCTCCTAGACTAGTTACATAAAATATTGGAATTCAATGTCATGTCCACAGTTCCTTTTAAATTTCCACTGACAATAAAATGCATTTTGTGTTATGACATTTCTTGTAAGAGCTAAGTATTGGAATAGAAGATAAAATATCAGAAGACATCTAATAACTTGCTTTATCTAGCAGAATCCTGAAGTATCCTCAGGAGGTGAATGGATATTCTAGATAATGGAGCAACATTTCAGAAATTTTATTTTTTTCTTCTTCCTTCTAAAATAAGTACTCACTTCATGAGTTTAAATAACCCTTTAAGATTCTCTTGAAAGAAATATTTTATTTTTAAAGCTAGAAGCTTTCACTCAATTATACATTAATTGTATTGTTGTCATTTAATACAATGACTGGCGATTTAAAATTAAGAACGTTAATACAACTATATCCTAGGAAATAATCGAGTTGTAATACAATAACCTTTTCAAAAAATTAAATTTCCTATCAAATGAGGATCAGTTGGAACAACCAAATGCTTAAGTGCCCTTGATTAATATTTAAGGATCTTTATGAATACATTTGCATTCATATGTCTCATGAAAACAGTATGTGAAATTAGTTCTGATTTGAAATAAAGATTTGGGGAAGAACGTTTATATGCTTCCACTTTCACCTTATATTGCACCAAAAGGTAGGTTTTCAATCAAATGAGAAACTCAGATTATTAGAACCATGTGATAAAATTTAAATCCACTGATTATTTTGCATATCTGCTAAATCTAATTTCATTATAATTTCCTTGTATATTCAATAAATTGTATAAACACATATCAAATATTTGTTCAATTATCGTAGTGAAGGGAATTCTGGGTATTATAGAGACAACTGAAACACGGTGTCTTCCATCAAGGAGTTTATAGGAAAAAGAAAAGAAATAGATAAAAATAACCATTTATTCATTTAACAAGTCTTTAGTCTGTACTTGTGTATGATTAGCATTGTCTATGAGCTAGGCCTGGGGGATGCAACAGCATACAGTATAATCTGGCTTTCATAAGATGTAATATAGAAAATGCTGAGTGAAAAAAGGCCCCAGGAAAAGTAACAAAACATGTTAAGAGAGATTAGAGCAGAGAAAAATGAATTTGGGCTGTTTAGAATAAGAGTTGAGGTAGAAAAACTTCATAAAAGATGAGGCCAATGAATTGCACCCAACAGGCTGGTGGAATTCAACACACAAGCACTAAAAGAGCATTCCAGGAATTGAGAGGAGAATGAATCAGGATGCAGAATGGAGAAAGCTGGATGTGGTATGTTTAAAGAGTAGCAATTATATGAATCACTTTGGCAACCATTTTTGTTTGTAATAAAGTTAAAGAAGTACCTCCTTCATCACCCAACAATTCCACTTCTAGGTATTTAGCAAGAAAAATGAATGCATATGTTCACTAAAAGACCCACAAGAATATTCATGTTAGCTGTATTAATAATAATAGGCTAAATTCTCATCAAAAGGAGAATGGATAAACAATTTATGTTATATCTGTATAATAAAAATAAATGAGCTGCTGATACATGCAGCATGAACATGTGGACTGTTTATGGATGAATCTCATTAACATGTTGAGCTAAATAAGTCAGACCAAAGAGTACACACTGAATTATTTTATTCTAATGAAGTTCTAGCACAGACAAAATGAATCAGTGATGATAGAAATTAGAGTAGTTTTTGCTTCAAGGTGTGGGAGTAAATTGTTTGGAAAGGGGGCATGAGAGAACTTCCTAGGGTGATGGAATTGTTCTAGATCTTTATCTGGATGATGGTGACATGAGTGTACACATTTGTCAAAATTCATGGAACATTTGTGCATTTCACTACATGTGAATTTTACCCCAATAAAATACTGCTAGTATAAAAACAGAAGAGCATGGGCGCCTGGGTGGCTCAGTCGGTTAAGCAACTGCCTTTGGCTCAGGTCATGATCCTGGAGTCCCGGGATCGAGTCCCGCATCGGGCTCCCTGCTCAGCAGGGAGTCTGCTTCTCCCTCTGACCCTCTTCCCTCTTGTGCTCTCTATCTCTCATTCTCTCTCTCAAATAAATAAATAAAATCTTAAAAAAAAAAAACAGAAGAGCAGCAAGTGGTCCATTTGACTAGACTATTGAACACATGGCAACCTAGGGATTTTCATATAACAAAAATTTTAGTAAAGACCATGAAAGTAGTTGTTTATTTCCACTGGTCTCGTTTTATACAAAGCAAAGTAAGAGGCAAGATCATCTGCTGAAAGGACCAGAAACTGAGGGTTTAAGGAGAGAGAAAAGTCAGGAAGAGCTGAATATGGAAGGGAATTATGACAAACTGATAAGATCAGCTGGTTTATTTCTTGCAGAGGTTTTAATGTCATTCCTGACAGTCTAAACAAACTGTGTAGACTGATATACTCAGTTGACTAGCTCATGGGGGAAATGAGCCCCTCTGCAAAGACTTGGCTTGAAGAAAAACAAATTGAGCCAATTAACAGATAAATAAATCATGGACTATTTGACAACTTGTGTCCACTCTTAATGCCCTATCTAGATATAAATTAAGTTTCATTGCATTTAGTGCCTTTTTTAAAATTAATTATGGTGTGGAGTTGTGTCTTATTTCTATTTATTGTATTTCATTCTGTGTCTCATTTTTTTTAAAGATTTTATTTATTTATTTGACAAAGAGAGACAGCGAGAGAGGGAACACAGGCAGGGGGAGTGGGAGAGGGAGAAGCAGGCTTCCCGCTGAGCAGGGAGCCCGATGTGGGGCTCGATCCCAGGACCCTGGGATCACGACCTGAGCTGAAGGCAGACGCTTAATGACTGAGCCACCCAGGTGCCCCTGTGTCTCATTTTTCAACTGGTTTCAAAGAAGAGAGTAGAGCAGAAGTGACTCTACTCCTTCATTTTTAATCCTAAGTCTCTGGAAATGCTTTTTTATATTAGCATTTTCTCAGTGCGGAATGCAGAAGTACGTTGGAGATAATTTGTGATGTCAATTCACGCTTAGCACTGCTTATAAAAGATGTTCCTGGTAAGTTCTTTAAAATGCAGGCTTTGGAGCTGGGCAGATCTGTGTGGCCTTCAGAAAGTTCTCTTAGTTTCAACTTCCTTATACTCAAATGGATATATCCAATAGTTACCGGGAGGGTTGTTTTGACAACTAGAAATGATATATGTACAGTGGCTAACAGAGTAGCTGGAACAATGGTAGGAACACAACGGATGTCAACTATAGTTATTAACTGGTGAGTTTTTTGAGGTCTTTTTACAACTATAAAGCTTGACTATTATGCTTACACTCTATAGTCCTTCAATTTGATTTGGCTTTGGAGGTAACTAAAGAATTAATTTATTACTTTATTATATGATCTTATTTTACCAGCAGTACTAAATACATTGTCCTCTTTTTTTTTTTTTAAAGATTTTATTTATTTATTCATGAGAGACAGAGAGAGAGAGAGAGGCAGAGGGAGAAGCAGGCTCCCAAGGAGCAGGGAGCCTGATGCAGGACTTGATCCCAGGACCCTGGGATCATGACCTGAGCTGAAGGCAGAGCTTAACCATCTGAGCCACCCAGGCGCCCACATTGTCCTCTTTTTTGACCACAGCAAGTTATGTAATCTAAATCAAAGGTCAGCAAGCTTTTTCTGTAAAGGGCCAGATAGTAAATGTTTTTGGCTTTGATTATCATATAATCTCTGTTGCATCTACTGATCTCTGCCACTGTGGTGAGACAGCTCCTGTAGGCAGTACACAAGACTGTGGCTACATTCAATGGAATTTCATTTACCAAAGCAGAAGACAGGCCCGATTTGGGCTGCAAGTTGTTATTTGGTGTTCTAGGTGCTGGCCAATTCAATATCACGTGACATTTGTTACCTTCTTGCCATTTACTTACCTAATAATGATTATGTCTAATGATTTTATTTTGTAGATGAAGTTGCTTATACTTTCAGGTGGTATTTCAAACATGGAATTTTTTTAATGGTCCTGGATATGTTCTATATATTTTCCCTCCAGTTTTATGGAGGTGTAGTTGACATAATTGTAAGATATTTAACGTATACAATGTGGTGATCAAACATGGAATTTTTGACATTTTGAAAATGTTTACAAGAGATCCCTTACAGATAAGTCACCTAAGTAACTCAAAGAAATAACATGCAGAAAAAATTCAGTCATGACATAATAGACCTTAGCTCCTACTATCCCAATCTGAAAAATAATAGTCTGTAAATCATATCAACAGAAAAATGTTGTGGATCTGTGTAAACTATTCTTTAAAATTTTAATATACATATAGACCTTCAGGATTTTGCTCTCTTTAAAGACTATTTTAAAGGAAGTTACTTTTTCAGTGGATTTTGTATTCCTAATTGTATTTGGGTTAACCCGAGTTCTCACCTCAGGTAGAGAACAAAACTGTACATCAAATGGCCCCATATTTTTGTGTTCAAACATGTCTGTGTCAACAGCCATAGAAGGTCTATTGCAGATGTAACAGAACAGCCACAAGAACAGTATGAGGGTGTGTTAAGCTTTCAAGAAGAGTGTAGTTTATTTCTATGTCTAATAAGATGACAATGTCATCACTCAAAATACAGAGCTTCAATGAGGAGAATTTTCATTACTTAATTCTGACAGACAAGAAAATTTGGTTAGTGATTTATAATTGATGGGAATTGAGATAGTGCCTCATCACCGTTGAGTTAGTAGAGTAAGGAAGAGCATGTACAAGCATGCATTTCCTAAATTGAGTCAGTTCTTTCAATTAATATTTGCATGCCTTTTTATGTGCCAGCAACTATACTAGTCTTGGACAAGAGAAAAGACCAAGCCCCTGGTCCTCATGGAGCCCACAGTCTTATAGGTCAGACAGTGGATATCTGGGCTATAGGAATCCATGATATCCTGGGATAAGTGACATTTAAGCTAGCACACAAATTTAAAATTTCAGAAAGAGATTTGATGATGTTGTCAGACACTCAGAATGAGAGCATAAATCAAGAGCATTAGGTCTTGTGTATATAAATGCTGAGGGTTTCCTATGTGCTGGGTACTTTGCTGATGTATTGTATTAGCTCATTTACTCTTTACAACAGTGCTCTGTGGTGTGCCTGATTACTCATATTTTGTGGATGAGAAAAGGCTGTGAGAGGCTGAGTAATTTGCCCAAGTAACAGCTAATCAGTGGAAGAGCCAGGACCGGAGGTGGATTTGCGTGTCCCCGCTGAGGTCAGGAGCAGTATGCAGACAGGGAGGCATCAAAGAAATAAATGTCTCCATCTCAGAAGCAGTCTGTTGAGCTCAGAATCTTAAGAGGGCATGTATAAAACTAGAAGGGGTAAGAAATTGAGGACCAATACCTGGAAGAGGCATAGACTTTTAAGGCTATCCTGATCTGAAAATCCTCTAAGAAAGCCTAATAAACAGAATAACTTGAAGTTTATGGAAAAGATTAAGAATGTTCAGGTACCAATGGAATGTCATTTCCCTGGAAAGTAGGCTCAATGAAGGCAAGGATTTTTGTCACTTTTCATCAGTGCTGTATCCATCTAAAATAGGGCCTGGCATGCAGCAGGCATGCCGAGTCGGCACTACACTTGGCTTCAGTGGCCCCCAGAATCAATGAGTTCTTTCCCGATAGCCTATGGACCAGATGGAGAAATGTGATTTGACAACCAAAATGATAGGGTTAGATTAAAGTATTCATATAAAAATGAAGTTCTCTAGATTTGTCCCAAGGGACCTCTTAGCCCTCTAATGAATGGTCAGCTTTTTCACAAATAAAGAAATACAAAAATTCCAGGCAGCCTTGTCCTTGCACTGGACTTCAGTGTATAGAAAGAACATAGTTTGAGGTGAGAGGTGAAGGGCATTGAGAGGCTTTGGAAATCTCTCCACTCTCTGGTCACTGATAAAGAATCATTTGCTGCAATGGGATAAAAATATAGAAGGCTTGCTTTTACAATATGTGGGTGACACACGTCCTAGAGAGACAGATGAGCCTGATATTATATTGAATGAATGAGGAATCAAAAAGATCACAATAGCCAAGCAGATCAGTTGGAAACTAACAGAGATTTTTTGAAAATAGATGGAGAACACGTATTTTGACAATATAGTATTATGTGAAATATCTTTGGGATTTAGTTCACTATAAACTGCTTAAAAGCCTATTATAGGAACTGGCTGTTCAAATTAATATAATTTTTTTTTAATTAATAGGAAGCAAAAGATAGATCAGTGCAGGTAACAGACCCATTATACTAGATGCTAGAAGGATCACACTCGTAGTATTATGTCCCTGTCAAGGTGTTCTGCTCGGGAGGGACATTTACACACCAAGAGGACATAGACCCTAGCCTGTATGGGAGTCCACTCTAGCTGTAGGTTTAGGCCTTTGTCATATCTTGCCTGGATTATGCCAGGCTTATTCCCACTTCCCTGTCTAAAGTTTTGCTTTCTTCAATCCATTTAAAAAAAAAAAAAAAAAGCTTCATTTTGTAGAGCAGTTTTAGGTTCACAGCAAAACTGTGCAGAAAGTACAGAGAGTTCCCATATACTTCCTGCCCTTCACACATGCACAGCCTCCTCCACTATCAACATCCCCACCAGAGTGGTACTTTTATTAAAAATGATAAACCAACACTGGCACATTCCTAGCATCCAGAGTCCATAGTTCGTGTTAGGGTTCATTCTTGGCATTGTACGTTATATGGATTTTGACGGATGGATAATGACAATGTATCCACCATTACAGTATTATGCAGAAAGTGTATCATACTAAAAATCCTCTGTGCTCCATCTAGTCATCTCTCCCTCCCCCTAACCCCTGGCAACTGATCTTTTTTACGTCTGCATAATTTTGCCTTTTCCAGAGTCAATCCACTTTTCACACCGTGGCCCAGAGTGCTCTTTCTATCATGGTAACTTTCTCATTCACTCTCCTGGCTCTCCGTCATTTTCAGAGTCAGGTATAAACACTATGCTGATCTGGCAATGAACTAGGTATTTAGGTCCTGTCTTTTTTTTAAATTGGTGTGTGTGTGTGTGTGTGTGTGTGTGTGTGTGTGTGTGTGTGGCGTGTTTAGACCGATCAATAAATTGTGAAACTAACAAATAAAAAGATTAATTCATGTAGCAGTAAGTACCACAAAGATGACAGGATAGAGAGTGTCTGCAACAGGGGAGACATCCCTGAGGTGGCAAGATTTGGGCTGAAAGTGAATAATGGGGAGTTAGCCATGAAAAGATATTGGGGATGAGCCTTCCGGGCACAGGGAACAGCCAAGTGCAAAGGTCCTGGGGAGGCACCAATCTGGGCCAATAATCTGGAGAGTGGTCACTAGGGGTGGTGGTTTGATGAGAATTTTGAACAGCATCTATGGAAGAGAAAAGGAACTAGCATTTATTGAGGCTTTTTATCCCTTTAATTTTGAAGATATTAGAAATTATCCCTTTTTACCAGATGAGAAGAAAAGAAGGTCCTAGAAGTTTAAATAATTTGCCCAGGTTTTCCCAGCCAGAAGTGGTAGAATTGCAATCTGAAGTATTATGTCTGATTTTAGACACACTTCCCACTTGAGGTAATTTTCTTGATAAAAGAATTCAGGGTGTTTATCTCTACTGAAGAGCTTACCCATGAATGTCCTTTATTCATTTTTATCTGCGTAGTAGTTATCTCTTTTTATATGTGTGATATCATTCTGCATAAGAAAGTAAACGACGAGGAGTCACCAACCATTTCAGTCTTACATTCTCCACTGTACTTCATCATATTTAAATATAAACCCATCAGGACTGAGTTTCAGTGATAAATAAAGGAGTTAATGTGCCTCTCGGCAGAAACTCCCTTATGATAAGGGAACAATTTAGGACTTGAAAGATAATAGCTCATTATATGTAATCCTGGAGTTTATATTCTACTTTTCTTTGTTGATGATGCCAAGGAGTTTAGCCATGTACGTCAAACAGAACAGAGTACTTACATTCCATATTCTTTAGGGGAAAATGACCCCATTTATATTTTTTAAATGAAAAAAAATGCACAGAATATTTTGAGTTATGGTGGTTCAACTGTGAGACAGACACGGTGGTCTGAGTATCCCAGGATAAAAGCACACAAGAAAGGATGTGGTGAAGACTATCCCACCTCATAAACTTCTGATACTGCAATGGCACCTTGGCTAGGGAAGAATTAAAAATCAAGGTTGAACCTTCCAGCTTAGAATCCCCCACATTTCCCTTTTCTTAAAAAAATCCTCTACTGAGCTCCCTCATTTGGCAACAATAATTCATATTACAGTTCAGGTGTAGTGGCTGGAAAATGTACTTGGCTCTTGTCCGAAATCTCCAAGTTTCCACTTCTTTAACGAATACATTTATCTCTTTCTGGTGGGCAGGATTTAATTTAGAGTTGTTCTGTATTATGTTTAATTATGGCTGATGAGTTTCTGCCTGAGCGGAGGTAGCCTGGATTCCTCCAGGACTGTCAAGGTGGACTGGGCACGGGGAGGGCAGACATTTTGACTGTGTGTTGATGAGGGGAGCTTTCTGCCTTGAAAGTTTGGGGGCTGGCTTGCGGAGGTTATGACATACAGTGAAAGTGTAGGAAAAAGTAGTAAAGATTTAAAAAGTAGCAAAGACAATAGGAAGTCTACGAGGCAAAAAGGCAAAACAGGAAATAGCTCAGGCTTACTAAAATATGTAAGCCGAGTGCAAAAAGCCAATCTGTAAGCCAAGTGCAAAAAGCCAATCCAGGGGTCAAATAGTTAGGGAAACAGGTTAGAATCCACATAGGAATCCCAAGAACAAAGCCAGGAGCAAGAGAGAGGAGAGGTGGGGGACAGCCCGAAGTCCTCTCAACAAGATAGGAATGGTGGAGGCACAGGACAGAGAGGGCTCCATGATGGAATCATGGGAATCGGGGGTGGGAATCAGAGAATACAAGAGAAGCAAGGTGTGTGACCAATTTCTGATTTCTCCCCCCAGAACTTGTTTTGTTCTTGCTAACAGATCTAGCAACAGAAGCAAACATTTCAATGCTTCTATGTAAAACTGTGGTTTCAAAGGACCAAGCCTCAAAAAAACAAATGGAAGATTGGCTGTTTGAAAATAGGTCACCCTGTGTCTGGTCAGTTTAGCTATAGCTTAAAACCTATCTTGAATTTTCTGCTCCGTTTTTTTTTCCCCCTTGCCTTTAGTGAGGCCTTTTGCATTTTGTCAGATGGTATATTGTCAGGCTGCAAAGTGCAGTGGAGAACAGACTGAGTTCTGATTTGAGTGCTGTAGCTTTTGTTACTTAAAGTAAAGTACCAAGGCGTTATTAGTTAGTCAGATTGATAGATTGACTGAATGTTCCAAGAATTGGGAGAGGGGGTGAGGTGGGAAGTGGTTCATGCTTTGCAGCTGATTGCTCTCAAATAGTTATTTCTTTTCTAGAGGGTTTTTTTTACCCCCTCTGTGGTAATAACCACAAAATATGCAATCTGTTGGTATCTCATTTCATTACATTGCAGATTTTAAGTGCTCCTGTACTCTCGTATATAAATCACTTATGCTTTTGTATGACACTTACTGTTTTCAAATTCAACGTAAGTTGCTGCCTGACAACATAATTGACAAGGCTCCATTATCCTGGCAAATGACTGCAATAGATACTGCCATACTTGTGCGTGCCTATTGCCAATCACTCAGCTGCTTGGACAGGGAGGTTCCACAGACAACAACAGCAATCACCATTGTTCACATCCAGAAACAAACTTAGGGAGATTCTCGTGTTTGTTTTTGAATAGGCCAAATGCCAGTCTGATGAAAGTAACTTGGCATCTTATTTAATAAGGGAAAAATGATTGCATGGGACAGATGGGGTTTTATTTCAGCAAGAATGGGTTTTGTGCTGTTTTGTGTAGCTTTGGATTCCAAACATTTTGTTGTGTCCAGGTGTGCTTTCCCTCTCATCTTCCCACTTTTCCTTACACACGGTGCCACACACAGAGCTGTGCCTTCCCCTGCTGTCCCACTCTGGAGCTGGATTCTCCACTGCCATCATGGTTTAAGGGTCGTTCATTGTACGGGAGGGGCCAGGGTAGAAGGGCAATAAAGAAATATTTTTTCTTCCAAAGAATACAATCTTAGGTTTATAGATTTTCTAAACATTCTCTTCTTTTTCCAGCTATAGCAGGATAACAAAATGTTCTTTCAATAACCATCTCTAGAGCTGCTCTTAAAGAGATACTTGTTATGCTTAAGGATAATACCAAGGTGGCTACTCTAGAGGAGGAAGGTCTTAAGGTTATGATCTGGAAAGTGTGTCATGATGAGATGGTGAACAATAAGATGGCTCTGCCAGAAGAAGTACGAGGAATTTGAGGAAGGGGAGGAGGTCAGAGAAGAGCAGGAGGGAGGTCACCGTAATGATGGGCTTCTCTCAGGAGGGAGGCCAGAGAGAAAACTAGGTGGAAAGGCAGTCAAAATAATCCAAGAATAAAATTTACTATTTGACTTGAAATTGTTGGCAGCAATGTGATGTAACCTCTTTCCATTACTTGAAATTTTTATTAAAATTTGCTCTCTATGCAACCTTCTGCTGTAGGCATTTGGGAGAATGAAGAGATCGGACATGGTGTCCAACACACGGTGATACAGTGTGCAAAAAGGACGCCTTATACCACATGGCCGGGTGTTCCAAAAATGGAACGAGTTGAGGGAATACAGTACGTTTGAGCCAGATGTGACTGAGAGAAAAATAAGCATTTCCTCAGAAAGACGGCAGGGCCGCTGGTTTTCCTGAAGCACGAGAAATGGCTATTCCAGTTGATTCATTTGAACTCGAAGGCAAGGTGGTCTTGGTTGACACCTCTGCTTTTCAGTTATACTCCCTGACCCATTGTCATCTATTGTAGTTCAGGTCACATAATAACCCAAGTGCATTTCAATCTTTATTATGGTTCAAAGGCATGTGGGGTACAGGATTACATCGGGGGCAGGGTGGTTGTTAGCAGGGAGGCCAGGCTGAGTATAAATCTGGGTGTGCCTGGTAAACTGGGGCTGGTAAAGTCTATTTATATGAAGGACTGAGCAGTCTCCTCATAGAAAAGACTCAGGTGAAGTGAATCCAGTCACAGATCCTCCGAGTTGAGGTAAGAGGGATGTTTTAGTGTGCAGTCCCACATCGTCCTCGCCCTGCGCTCTATCCAGTCCTCAGGAAGAGAGAGGCACTGCTGAGTAAATTCACACTTTCTAAAAGGTATTAGGGAACATGTAGCTGCTTGGGTAACTCAGAATAGAATGTAGCATTCAAAGGCAGAGAAAGATGGTCTGACTGCCATCGCCTGAGAACCCCACACGGTGAGACGCTGCAAGGCCATCAGCACATTTGCCTTTCACACGTGTAATGTTCTTGTGTCCTTCTTCCCGTTTCTCCCTGACCAATCTGAGCACCAGTAAGATAGAGCTTCTAGCTCATATAAAACTTTGCTAAATGGCAGAAGGCAAGGCAGTGTCCTTTCTAGGCTGATCCTCCTGCTAGAGCCATCAGGAAAGTTTTCCCTCTTCTCATCCGTGTTCTTGGTAGTCTCAAGGGTGGAAGCTTGACATATGGCTAAAGATTGAAGACCTTATTACCCTATGCCTCTTGTGGTCTGCAGGTTCCTCCCTTCTCCAAGCCCCAGGCGTTGTTATTTTCCTGTTGCACCCACATCTATCGCCGGGTCTACACTGAACCTTCTCTTGTTGGTCCTGCCAGGACAACAAGCTTCCGCGTTGTAAGCCCTCTGTGACTTAAGTGGAAGCTATTTACTCTGTGTCACTTGGCCCTCTGGGTTCTGCCCACCTGTCGTCCCTTCGATGAGTCTTTTGGTTTGGGGCTCTGGACAACCAACTTTATTTTTTCCACGTAGAGTACACATCCTGTGTGCTCCTGTTCTCCCCAACCACTCCTTCCTGATCTCCTTTGAATGTCCTTTTTATGTCACTCTCAATCTTAACATGATTCTAGTAGGATGAGTTCTGTTGCCTATTCTAGATGGATTCTTTGTCGAGCTTCATCTTGGAACTCCTAATAAAACTAAAGTTAAGTTTTAGTTCTCCAAAATCTTGATCTTCTTGTTCTTTTGCATTCCAAAGCAACTGATCTGAAGTTTCCATTTCTTCCTGAGGTAGCTGCAGTAAAATGCTTGACCCAAGAGAACCCTACCTGCTTTCCTCAAGGACAGTACTTCATTAAAGCCCAATAAATGTTCGTTGGCAAAGTAATTAAAATCAAGCTGTGGAAGAATAATTAGTGACATAAAAATACTCATTATATATTGTTAGATTAAAATAAAGCAGCTTACAAAGGTAGATGCAGAGTAAGAGCTAAATTTTGTTTTAAAAGTTTATACATGCACAAATAGAAAACAAAACTATAAATATACAGTAACCAAAATTTTAGCAGTGCCTCTCTGAGGGGATTTTGACCAATTTTTATTTTCTTCTTTTGGCTAATATATTGTTTACAGTTCCCATCTGGAAGTATTATTTTTGTAAAAGTAAGAAAACTTTACATAAGCAGTAATGTTTGAACATGCCTAAAACTCCACATTTATATTGTATCACATCTTGCTTTATCTTTCCCTGCTTAATTCACAGTCACTTCTTGGAGTGAGGCAGTTCTTATGATGTCAAAATTCAGACATACCACAGTAAAGGGGCATTGGCCATTTTACAAATGACATGTGTGGTGACACCAGTAGGGTTGAGGGAGTGAAATAAAGGGGTTGATAGGATTTTAGAGGGTTAGAACCCAATCTAGGGAGTAGGAAACTGACCTAAAAGGAAGAGACTTTTGTAGAAACCACCAGACTTTTTTTTCTGTTGAGATGGCACTCATTTTAAGCACTTAAAACAGATTGATTAAGCATGCACTGAGTACTAGGAACTATTCTGTTGTCTGGGCCCTCCCTGCTCTTCTGAAACTTCTATTTCGGCAGAATAGACAGAGTGTGCAAGTACATACTAATAAGTGCTATGAAAAAAAGAGAGGGGTTCTCTAAGCTAGGGGAGGCAGGAAGAACCTCAGTTAACAGGTGACATTCGAGTAGTGACCCAAATGATATGAAAGAATAAGGCATGTGAGGATCTCAAGGAAGATTGTTTTAGGAAGAAGGAACATTGCAAGTGCAAAGGTCCTGAGGCATGAAGGAATTTGACCTGCTAGAAGGAAAGTAGAAAGGTTGGTATGAGAAGGGCCATTGAGCAGGTGGTAGAATAGTAGGAGGTTAGAGAGGGAAACAGGCAGGGACCAGCTCAGGCAGGGCCTGATAGGTCTTGCCAAGGAGTTTGATTTTTTCCCCCTAAGTATGATGGGTAGCAATGAGATGGCTTTATGCAAAGGAGGGACAAACTGACTTACACCTAAAGAGAAAAGCTTAGCCTGACTGCCATGATTACTATATCCTATTTTTCCTCTAACCTGCCAAAACTTCCTAGACTTAGGGAAAAGGGAAGAGCCAAAGAAAATCTCTACCATTCTTTGAAAACTCTACCGATTCAACTCGGCTATGGGAAATTTAAACTTTTATCAATCCTGTTGCGGGGGTTTCTTACACTGAGTTAAGGTGGTTCGTGGTGAGAGCTAGGCTCTGCCTGAGCAATTTTAGAAATGAAATCTTTTTTCTCCCTCCTGAGTGGTACCTGGCAGTCAGTGTGTATATAAGTGCCTTGTAGGATACTCTATGGGCTTTCTTCCCCCTTTAACATAGTTCAAGACTTGGTATATAACAATTTCATCTTAGGTGGAAAAGCAGATCTCTTTGGGGGCAGTTATTATTTAAAAACTATACCACAGAGCTGGGTAGTAAAACAGTCTCTGTTTTGACGAATTCATTAGTGAGGTTCAGGCTCCTCAGAAGGAAGGTATACAGATTTAAAGGGAACTGGATTCTAGGAATTATACTATTGTTATCTTTACTTTAGAATCCTTCAAATACAATTAGAAAACATTTTAGTCTTCCAATTTGGCTTTCCAATTATCTTTTTTTATAAAGATTTTATCTATTTATTTGAGAGAGAGAGAATGAGAGATAGAGCACATGAGAGGGGGGAGGGTCAGAGGGAGAAGCAGACTCCCTGCTGAGCAGGGAACCTGATGCGGGACTCGATCCCAGGACTCCAGGATCATGACCTGAGCCAAAGGCAGTCGCTTAACCAACTGAGCCACCCAGGCGCCCTCCAATTATCTTGAGAAATAAAATATTTGCCTAAATTTTTTGATTTATTTTCCTTATGAATTAAAGCAAGTATTCATAATTGAACTGTTAGTCTCTTGTATTAGCTAGTTACCTTAATAAACTAGTCTTGTAATACCTTTACCCTGGTGTCTAATCCTCAAACAGTAAGAAAAGGGTTTAATATATGTATAAAAGAGGCTAGCTGAAGCAGGCTATGCTACAAATTTGGGGTTGCTCTTTTTGCACAACGAATAAAATGAGTCTAGGGACTATTATTCCACTGTCCTTAGAGGTTTATTAAATACTAATTTAAAGGTCTGTGGCATCTTTAGAAAATTAAATCTGGCTGTAAATCTTCCCACTTCCACTTTGCTGTATGCGGTTTAGAACAAAAGAAGCCATCTCTTCTCATTTCTTTATAGATCAGGTTTTAATCCTCTAGATCAGGATTGGCAAATAGATTTCATTTCCTGGGCCAACCCTTATTCACAGGTTGTGGTTGCTGCAAATGATATATTGAGGAGGACTCTGCGTCTTTGTCCCCGATCCACGGGAGAGAGTACCATGCGGTGTGAATAACATCCCCCACAGGTGGAGGACTCAAGTGGGAGGAACAGTGCCACGCATTCGCTAGCCCTGATTTAGAGACTACTGAAAATGTGTGTTCTCAGGTTGGGTGTGACTGTGAGTAGATTGTGTTTATCAGGACCATCACTTGCATTTAGGAAACTAGCCATGGCGATGTGTGTCGTCTGAAGAGCTTTGCCGTGACAAATCGAAACCCTCTATTCTGACGTTAAACTGAAGCAGTGATCGTGGGCATTCTCAGTCCCAATTTTCAAACAAAAGTTTCTGACATTTGCTGTAGGCTTTTTAAGATGCTATGGTAGGCAGAATAATGCCCAACCCTGCCTGCCTTCCTCCTTCCACCACGATTCCACCTCCTAATCCCTGGAACTCGTGGATAAATTAGGTTATATGGTGAAGGGAAATTAAGGTTGATAATCAGATGACCTTGAGATGAGAAGATTATCTTGGATTATCTGGATAGGCTCACTAACATCACAGGGTGCTTGTAAGAGCGAAGAAGGAGGCAGAACACATAATAAGAGAGAAGGCAGCGTGAGAAAGACTCACGCTCTGTGGCTGGTTTTGAAAATGGAGGAAGGGGCCCTGAGCAAGGAATGTGGACGGCCCCTAAAAGCTAAAAAGGCAAGAAAGGCAAGTCTCCCCTGGAGCATCCAGAAGGAACAGCCCAGAGGACATCTTCAACATAGCCCCAGTGAGACCCATATCAGACTTCCAACTATAAGGTCATAAATTTGTGTTGTTTCATGCCACAAGATTTGTGGTCATTTGTTACAATGGCAAAAGGAAATGGATACAGGTACCCTTTTACAGATTGAGGAAGTTACTTTCAAGTCTTAGTTCATAATTTAAAACATGGGTTAGTAGTGACTTTTGTCAGATGTATTTTTTTTCTTCGTATATTTTATATCTTCTAGTCTTCTCACGTGGAAGACATGTCCTGGTGCTATCAGCTAGCTGCTCAAGCATTCACAGCTTGACCTTGGTGTTCTCATGGTCGCTCTGTGACCATGATGGATCAAGGCACAAACAAGCCCACTCTAATTATGTCTGAACAAAAAACATGAACATCATCCAAACCACAAGAAAAGCCATAGAGCCTTCTATCCTGGCGAAGTGAAGTTTTTCTTTTTTCTTTCTTTTTGTTTTTTTTTTTCTTTTCTCTCTTTCTTTTCTTACTTCTCTCTCTTTTTTTTAATACCAGTTACATCTTTAGCCTCAGTATAGTCATCCCTCATACTAGATAAAATTTAAGGTGTCCAGTCATAGAATTACCCCTGCTTATTGACAGCATCCAATCTAAAACACAGCCCAGCTTCCTTAAACTCTCCTCAAAATCATCTAACATAAACCTGAGTCCTGTAAGTCCTTTCTAATACCTTCTTACTGAGATGCCCATCAGTTTCCCATTGGTTGTTTTATTTATTGCTACAGTGAGTAATGAACCCAGTCTGTCCAACTAGATGTGTGTTCCTGGTAGTCTTTAGCTGGAGGGCTTTGACAAAGGTTAGGTTTTGTATTTCATAGGTATTCTGTCATTTTTTAAAAACCGAGAGGCATTTCAGACCATAAAATTCACCCTTAAAAATTGTGCAATTCATGGGGCACCTGGGCGGCTCAGATGGTTAGACGACTGCCTTCGGCTCAGGTCATGAGCCTGGAGTCCCAGGATCGAGTCCCACATTGGGCTCCCTGCTCAGCAGGGAGTCTGCTTCTCCCTCTGACCCTCTTCCCTCTCGTGCTCTCTATCTCTCATTCTCTCTCTCTCAAATAAATAAAAAAAAAATTGTGCAATTTGGTGGTTTTTAGTATATTCACAATGTTGTACAACCATTATGAGTATCTAAATCCAGAACATTTTCATCATTCCCAAAGGAAACTTCATACTCTTCAGACGTTACACCCCAGTCCTTCCCTTCTCCAACCCTTGGCAACCACTGATCTATTTTCATTCTCAATGGATTTGATTGTTTGGGGTATTTCATATGAATAGAACAATAGAATATGTGGCTTTTTGTGACAGGCTTCTTCCACTCAGCATAATATTTTCAGGTTTCATCTATGGTATAGCATGAATCAGTACTTCATTCCTTTTGCGAGTGCATAATATTCCATTGTATTCATCGGTTTATTCACTCATCAGTTGATGAACATTTGGGTTGTTTCCTCGCTTTTTGCTTTATGAATAATGCAGCTATGAACATTTTGTGTAAGTTCTTGGGTGGACCTAGGTTTTCAGTTCTCTTGGGTGTATACCTAGGAGTGCAGTTGCTGGGTCATATGGTAGCTCTATCTTCAATCATTTGACAAACTGCCAAACCATTTTCCAAAGCAGCTGTACAATTTTCCATTCTCATTGGCAATGCATGAGGGCTCCTATTTCTCCATATTGTTAACAGCACTTGTTGTCTGTCTTTTTGATTATAGCCAACCTACTAGGAGTGAGGTGGTACTTCATTGTGGTTTTGATTGGTATTTCCCTCATGCCTAATAATATTGAGCAGCTTTTCTTTTTTTTTTTTTTAAGATTTTATTTATTTGACAGAGATAGACATAGCAAGAGCAGGAACACAAGCAGGGGGAGTAGGAGAGGGAGAAGCAGGCTTCCCGCGGAGCAGGGAGCCCGATGTGGGACTCGATCCCAGGACCCTGGGACCATGACCTGAGCCGAAGGCAGACGCTTAATGACTGAGCCACCCAGGCACCCTGAGCAGCTTTTCATGTGGGTTTTTTGGGGGGCTACTTTTATATCTTAATTAATTAATTAATTAATTATTTTTTAGATTTTATTTATTTGAGAGAGAGAGAGGGAGAGAGAGAGAGAGTGGGGAAGGGGTGGAGGGAGAGGAGAAGCAGAGGAGGGAGCCTGATGCAGGACTCGATCCCAGGACCCTAGGATAATGGCCTGAGCTGAAGGTGGACACTTAACTGCCTGAGCCACCCAGGTGCCCGTTCTATATCTTTTTAAATCTTATTTATTAGAAATGTCTAATGAGGGGGGCCTGGATGGCTCAGTCGGTTAAGTGTCTGACTCTTGATCTCAGCTCAGGTCTTGATCTCAGGGTGAGTTCAAACCCCATGTTGGGCTCCCTGCTGGGCATGGAGCTACTTAAAAAAAAAAAGTATCTAATGAGATCCTTTGCCCATTTTTCAAATTAGTGTATTTGTTTTTTTGTTGAATGGTTCTTTATATATTCTGGATACTAAACTATTATCAGATATGTGATTTGCAAATAGTTTCTCTCGTTCTTTGGGTTGTCCTTTCACTTTCTTTGAAACACAAACATTTTTAGTTTTGATTAAGTCTAATTTACCTTTTCCTTTTATTTCTTGTGCTTTTGCTGTCATAAATTCATTGCCAAATCTAAGATCATGAAGATTTACACCTCTGTATTTTATTTTATTTTTTTTTAAAGATTTTAGAGAGACAGTGAGAGAGGGAACACAAGCAGGAAGGAGCTGGAGAGGGAGAAGCAGGCTTCCCGCTGAGCAGGGAGCCCAACACGGGGCTCGATCCCAGGACTCTGGGATCATAGACCTGAGAGGAAGGCAGATGCTTAACAACTGAGCCACCCAGGTGCCCCTTACCTATATATTTTAAAAGTGTTCTATAGTTAGGTCTTATAGTTAGGTCTTTGATCTATTTTGAGTTACTTTTTATATATGGTGTGAGTTAGGGTCCAATTTTATTCTTTTGCATATAGATATCTAGTTGTTCTAGTCCCATTTGTTGAAAAGACTAATCTTTCCTCACTTAGTATTCTTGGCACCTTTGTCAAAAATCAACTGGCCGTGGCGCCTGGGTGGCTCAGATGGTTAAGTGTCTGCTTTTGGCTCAGGTCATGATCTCAGGGTCCTGGGAACAAGCCCCACATTGGGCTCCCAGCTGAGCAGGAAGCCTGCTTCTCCTTCTCCTTCTGCTGCTCCCTCTGCTTGTACTCTCTCTCTCTGTCAAATAAATAAAATCTTAAAAAAAAAATCAACTGGTCATAGATACATGGGTTTATTTCTGGACACTCAGGTCTAATCCACTGATCTATATGTTCATCCTTATTTCAGTACCATACAACTAATTACTGCTGCTTTATAGTAAGCTCTGAAGTCAGGAAGAATGAGCCTTCCTATTTTGTTCATTTTCAAGATTGTTTTGCCTATTCGGGATACTCTGAGTTTTTGTACGAATTTTAGGGTCAGTTTATCAATTTCTACAAAGAAGCAGCTGGGATTCTGATAGGAATTCTTTTGAATTTGTAGGTCAATTGGGGAGCACTGCCATTTTAACAATATTAAGTCTTCCTATCCATGAACATGGATGTCTTTTATTTAAATCTTTTTTTTCCTTTCAACAATGTTGTGTGTGTAGTGTTCATAGTATAAGTATTGCTCTTTAAAACATTTATTCATGAGTAATTTCTTCTTGGTGGTGCTATTATAAATTAAATTGTTTTCTTATATAGTTGATTTTTTAAGTATTGATTTTGTATTTTGCAATCTTGCTAACGTCTTTTACTAGCTTCTTTTTCATCTTGGAAAAAAAATCTAAAAGTTCAATTTTTAGATGAATTTCCTAGGATTTTCTATATATGAGATCATATTAAATGCAGATAAGGACAATTTTATTTCTACCTTTCCAATCTGGATGTCTTTTATTTCACTTTTTTGCCTAATTGCCCTGACTAGAACCTCTAGTACAATGTTATAAGAAGTTTATGAAGGGATATCCTTGTTCCTGAACTTGGGTGGAAATTTTTAGTTTTTCACTATTAAGTGTGATGTTAGCTTCATTTTTATAGATACTTTATATTAGGTTGAGATGGTTTCCTTCAGTTCCTAGTATGTTGAACATTTTTATCATGCAGGGATGTTGGATTTTGTCAAATGCTTCTGCATCTATTGAGATCATCATGTGATTTTTGTTCTTTATTCTATTGGTATGGCTTATATGATAATCTTTCTGAGATCAATCTTATTTGGATATGGTATATAAAGTTCTCATATGTAGCTCCATTTTTTTATAATACTTTGTTGAGGGGTTTGGCATCTATATTTATAGGGGGATATTGGTTTGTAGTGTTTTTTAATTTTCTTAAGATATTTTTGTCTGATTTTGGTATCAGAATACTGGCTTCATAGAATGAATGGGGAAGTGCTCCCTTATTTTCTACTGTTTTGGAAGAATTTATGAAGGATTGATATTAATTCTTCTTTAAATGTTTGATAGAATATACCAGCAAAATCATCTCATCCTTGGCTTTTCTTTGTGGGAAATTTTTGTTTATTAATGCAATCTCTTTACTTTTTTTTTTTTAGATCTATTCAGATTTTCTATATCTTCATCTCATTTATCTAATTTGTAGGTGTAAAACTGCTCATAGTATTTCCTTACAATTCTTTTATTTATGTAAAATCAGTAGTAATGTCTCCTCTTTCATTCTTGATTTTAATAATTTGAATCTTCTCTTTTTTTTCTTTGTCAGTCTAGCTAAGTATTTGTCAATTTTCTTTATCTTTTCAAATAACCAAATTTTGGTTTCATTAATTTTTTGTATTGTTTCCCATCCTCTATTTTATTTATTTCTGCTCTAATCATTATTATCTCCTTCTTTCTGCTTGCTTTGGGTTTAGTTTGTTCTTCTTTTTCTAGTTTTGTATGGTGGAAGTTACGTTATTTTCTGATATTATTTGCTATGAGACTTTATGGCTATAAAATCCTTCCAACACTGCTTTAGCTCTATCCTATCTGTTTTAGGATATTGTATTTTCATTTTCATCTTGTCTCAAAGTATTTTCTAATTTTTTTTTTCTAATTTCTTCTTTGGCTCATTTTTTAAAGAAGTGTGTTTAATTTCTACATAATTTTGAATTTTCCAAATGTCATTTTCTTATTGATTCCTAATTTTATTCATTGTGGCCAGAGAACATTCTTGTATGATTTCAGTCCCCATAGATTTATTGAGGCTTGTCTTATGGCCTAACGTGATCTACCTTGGAGAATGATTTATGTGTACTTAAGAAGAATGTGTATTCTGTTGGGTGGTATTATATAGATGTCTGTTAGATTTTGTTGGTTTATAGTGTCATTTCAGTCTTCAACTTCCTTATTGGTCTTCTATTGAGTTGTATATTATCTTTCATAAGCACTTATGGATTTAGTTTGCTAAACTTTTTTCAGAATTTTTGTATTTATTTGGGTCTGCAAATATGTGGTCCTATGGGTTTAAGTTGATGACTGTCTATGCTATGCTTCAGAGAGAAATTACTCATTATTAAAAAAAAAAAAGAAAAAAAGAAATTACTCATTATTCATGCTGGAAGCTCAGGAGATGCCACTGACCTGGAACTATTTCATTCTCTCTTGAAGATCTGCTTGGTATATGAATCTTATAATTTACCATTCTATCCCTGACCCAAGACTTAATTTTTCAATAGCAGTGGTGAAAGAGGCATCAACTTCAGGCAACCTTGCAGCTTGGGCTGTGACTCAGCCTCTTCTACTTCCTCCTCTGACTTCCTCTGGACTGTAGTGCAAGTTTTTGTTTTTATAAAATGACATCCTTCGACACGTTTCCCAGCGATTTCTCAAAACAGTGTGTCCTTTCCCAGGTTTAGTTACTCTTCTATGGAGGGTTTTCTAAAACACCTAGTCAGCCTAGGCCAAAAGTAGAAGATCTCATTTCTCTTTACCAGATTGAAATATAGATGCTGCCCTTCCCACTGAGAGGGTGGCTTTCTCTGATATCTACTCTAAATTCCTTTTTTTTTTAGAGAAAGGGGGAGAGAGAGAGAGAGGGAAAAGGAGAGAGAGGAGGGGCAGTGGGAGGGAGAGAGAGAGAATCCCAAGTAGGCTCCACGCCCAGTGCATAGCCCAGCATGGTGCTCAATCCCACAACCATGAGATCATGACCTGAGCTGAAATCAAGAGTTGGATGCACAACTGACTGAGCCATCCAGGTGCCCCTACTCTTAATTCTTCTTATTGAAGATTAACTCCATTACTTATATTATTGATTTTATAACCTTGAGTCTCTTGTCTACTTTTTTCTATTGTTATCTTTTCTCTTTGGTGTCTTCAATTTCTTCCCTACTGGTGGCTCCTTCCCCTCAATTTATGAACATTCTCAGTGACTACCAATACCAGAAAACCAGGTAACACATCTCTCTTGACTTGTCTTTCTGTACCACACCTTCTTCTCACTCTTCTGAACCAATATTCTCCTTAACCACTATGCTATCACTCTGTCTTCATGTCTCCCTTTGAATTTAAACTTCTTAAAAACAGTCAACACTGAGAGCCTTCACTTCTCCACCTCCCACTTACTTTTTAACTAATGGCAATTTGGCATCTGCTCCTAACTGCCTTCACTAGTGTTACCAAGAGCTTTCTAGTTCCTATAGTCAGAAATTTCCAGTTTTTATCTCACTTGATCATTCTGTAGCACTTACCATTGCTGATCACTCCTTCCTGGAAGCTTGGGCTTCCTTTTGGATTTTGAGATACCACTTTCCACTGGTTTTCCTAGATTTTCTCAGATCTCTTCTACTTGACAGCTTCTCTTCTTTTGCCCACCTCTTGAGTTATTTCTTTTCCCCAAGTTTCTGACCTTGGTGCTCTTTCATCCACAAACACTTTTATGCTGATGATCCTAAATCTGTTTGTCATATTATCTTCCTTTCCTAAACTCTAAGACCAGCATATCCAACTCTGCTAACCATATCCACTCAGTTATTCTATATCTCTTTCCAAGCTTACCCCAAACTAAATTTATTTGTCCAGTAAATAGTACCCACTGTGTGCCCGAGATATACATATTCCTACATTCATGGAGCTTATGGTCATCAGCTTATTACAAAAAAAAGCGTTCTCTTTGTTCTGTATTTCTTTTGTCAGAGAGATGAATCACTATTATCTCTCCACTCAACCAAGCCAAAACCTAGATATTTCCTTGGACACACATTCTTTCTAAACTCCTAATTCTAACTTGTTCTGAAGTCCTGTCATTTCTACCTCCTCTTGATTCTTTCTACCTATTCACCATGTCATTGCTGTGGTTCATGTCCTTAGTTCTTAACTAGAATGAACATAGGACCCCCTAAGTACTTCTCCTTTTTTCTCACCCCTCCTTTGCAATGCTTTACATACTATAATTCTAATGCTATGACTTATTTCAAACCCTTCAGAGGCTTACTGTTGCCTTGGATTGATACACAATTTTCATTCATTTCTTGGTTGCTGTTTTCTTCCTCCAGTTTATCTCTCACTTTCCTAGCACATTCCCCCTTGTGTAGGAAACAGGGTTTTTTTTTTTAAGATTTTATTTATTTATTTGACAGAGAGAGGGGCAGCTAGAGAGGGAACCCAAGCAGGGGGAGTGGGAGAGGGAGAAGCAGGCTCCCCGCTGAGCAGGGAGCCCAATGCGGGGCTAGATCCCAGGACCCTGGGATCATGACCTGAGCTGAAGGCAGACGCTTAATGACGGAGCCACCCAGGCACCCCGGGAAACAGGTCTATTGAGGAATTATATCTTGTTGAAGTACTTATGAATTCTTGGATTTTTTTTCCTACAACACTCCCTGTCAAATTACCTTTTTCCATTGGATAATCATTCTTTAAAAGTTTTATTATGATTCCATAACTTTCTGGTCATCTTTATTAGAATAGCCCAATTTCAGTGGCTAAGAATCAGTCTGGCCTATTTAAAATCTTTTCACCTGAAAATCAGTTCAGAGTTTGCTTCAAACTCTCACTTCAGGTCAGCTGGAGAAAGGTGTGGTCTGGCTCTGAGACATCTTTTTATATCACTTCTAAGCACTAGCTGCTCAAATGTTTGGAGTAGGGAAGAGGGTTGGAGAAGCAGAGTTAATCTGATTTAGTTTGCTTTTGGTGGCCTTTGCTGATATGGTTTCCATGCAGGTTTTACCTGGCCCTTCTATCTCTGAGGAACTTCCCTAGAGGAGCAGATGTGTCTTACTTATTCTGAATCTCCCAAAATTGTTTTCTCTAGGTTGGGGATACCATTGCTTGGTCTTATGGCTGCCTAAGTGGCTTTATGGCTCTCTCTCCCTCCATTAATTTCCACATTTCTTCATGTGGAGCTACCAAATTCCCAAGGTCCTCTTTCATTCCCTCTCAGTTTTATAAAATTTTGTTCCCCAAATCCTCAGAGACATTCTATAGTTTAGTTCCTTCAGTCTTTTCCAACATGGACTATTCTAGCAGATCTGCTGCCTCCAGAAAAATCTAAACCAGAATTCAGCGTTCATTTTTTTTTGCTCAATTACTCTGCCAAATTTGAGAGAACTTAATGGCAAGCATCACTTTCTTCCTTTCAGTGGGATACAGGGACTGGACAGGACATCAGTACCTAGGTTTATAGGATCCTCTCCCAAGATCTGTCTCACAATGTGAGTGATGTTACCTGGGTGATCCAGATATCAATAAATACATTTGAATATGACTGGAGATTGATGATGGTGATGGTTGCAGAACAATTTGAATGTACTTAATGCCACAAAACTGTACCTACAAGTGGTTAGAAAGTAAGTTCTATATTACGTATATTTTGCCATATGAAAGAAAAAACATTTATATATAAAACACCAAAGGGTTTGGTGGGGGAGGGGGTTCTGCATTTCAGCAGGCTTCTAGTTGATGATGGGATGCCAGTTTTCATTTTTTACAGGTGCCCTGACTGGGTTCTCTTGGAGCTCTCTTAGCTTGGTGTAAGAGAGTGCATCTCCCTTCCCTCACTGGTAGAGAAGGGAGGAAATAGTAGTCTTTCTCAACAGGCACTGCATGCCCTACAAGGCTGATGACTTATTTCTCCCCAGGATTCCTTTTCCATTGCTGGGAATTAAGAGTGTTTGTTTCTTGGTAGGGGCTGTTCTGACCTGATACTTCTCAGTAATTCCTGCGGGAATGTGAGTAGCTCATTTACTGGGACTGGGGTCTATATAGAATGTGAGGTAGTTAGTATGTGCTTTAGATATAAGCCTCATTTCCAGAATAAGATAACCTCACTTGACATCCTCTTACATGAGTTTGTGCTGATATGTCAAAGTATAAAATGAAAAATGCTATAATAGAAGAGAGAATAGACAGAAATTTAAGGATTTCTCATATTGCCTTGCCTTTTTAAACAGATGTTTCATAACTTCATTTAGAAATGAGAAGGATAAGGAAGATCTTCCCCCCAAAATGCATGTTTGGGGTTCTGATTTTATTTGCTTGTCTCCCTTTCATAGCTGCCTGCATTTGATATGTAATTGGCCTAATATCACAGGCTGAAATTTGGAGGCAGAATAGGGATCCAACCCTAGTAAGTGAAGCTCAGCTTCAGATGTTGGAAGTGGGGCAAAGATTCTACTCTGACAGTATTTGTGGATGTGCCCCTCTTCCATTATGCCTTAGTACCTTTGCTCTTGCAAATACAGAGTTCTAAGAGAAACCACTTACACTGAAATCAAAGTAATTCTATACTAATTAGAGCAGATAAGGTTCTGGAATACCTAACTTGGGTCCCCATGGATGTTCAAGTGACTCTCAGTCTTTATCAATCAATTTGAAAAGTGGCCAGGGTCCCATTTGAATCTTAGTAGGTTCTAGTAGCACATGGATGCTCCCTTCCACAACTTCAGATAAGGGATGTTCTTGACTGTGGAAAATGAAGAGACAGGCAATAGACATGATGAATTCCCTATAAGGGTAGCCATTGCCTTAAAGCACCATGAACTTCTTAAGCCTCACTGTGTTTGATTCTGCTGCCCCCCCAGCATGACTCAAGTTTGAACATTTGGAAAAAGCTGCTATTAAGAATCTTGCATGTGCCTATGCCAGCTCTCTGTCATTTTTAGAATATGGCTTTGGTTCTCTATTTTGAGAAGGCATTTTATTCAGTTTCCAGTTGGTCAGCATTACTAAGAGACACTCAATTCATCAGAGGTTACTTATAGGGCAAGCTCAATTGGGAGAGGGAGATGCAGTGATTCTAAAGCATTATGAATGCAGTCCTTTCAAAGGGAGGCAACTTAGTTTCAACTTGAGATGCTACCATGTTCTGCTAGACAGCAGCTGCCATCCCATAGTTCAGGGTTTTTTGGGGTTTTTTTTTGTATTACTAAGGAATTCTCCAAGTCTTGTGAGTTATTTCAGAGATGTTTGGAATGATATTCTTTATTATTCTAGGAACTTGTTTGATAGAAACTGTTGTGTATTCTAATGAAAGTTATGAGGTCCAAAGTGGATCAACCTTTCAGCAAGGGGTAACTTACAGCAAAAGCAACATTTTTTCCTGTTATCTCAGATGCTGGTTTTAACACTCAGAATGGTCAGTACTCACAATTTTAACCTTGAGCTGAATTTGATAAAAATAAGTTTCTTTTTTTATTGACATTTTTCCTAGAGTTAAATGCACAGATCTTAAGCATATGTAAAATTTAATGAATTCTGATTAATGTACATTCCTGTTTAACCATCATTACAATCAAGATATAGATTATTCCCATCACCCCAGAAACTTCCTTTATTTCTACTTCTATTCTCTCAACCGCCTACAGGCAAACATTGTTCTTTTTGTCACCATAGATTAGTTTTGCCTGTGCTAGAATATCATATAAATAAACTCATCTATGTGTATCTTCTATGTCTGGCTTTGTTTCACCTACCATAATATTTTTGAGGTTTGTCCTTATTGTTGCATGTATCAATAGTTCTCTGAGCTTATGTATCTGTAAGTTGTTTTCACCAAGTGGGAAATTTCAGTCATTATTTCTTTTGAGTATTTTTTTTCCATCTCATTCTCTCTCCTCTCTTTTTGGGACTCTGATTCTGTGGTTAGACTGTTTAATATTGTCATTTACATCACTGCAGTTTTGCTCACTTTTCCTAATTTTCCTTTTCTTTTTTCCTCAGAATAGATTTCTATAGGTATTTCTTCAAGTTCACTAATTTTTTTTCTCTAATCTGCTCTTAAATTCATCCAGTGAAATTTTTGTTTCTGGTATTATAATTTTCAGTTCTAGAATTTTCATTTGGCTTTTTTTCATGGTTTTATTTCTCTGTTGAGATTATTATGATTTAGTTTTTAAGTCCTTAAACATATTATCATAACTTCTTTAAAGTATTACTATGCTAATTCTAACACAAGATCTACCTCAGGGACTATTTCTATTGATGCGGTTTCTTTTCTTAAGGGTCATCATAACCCGTTTTTTTAAAAATTGTGTAGTAATTTTTGATTATATACACAACATTTCGTATAATGCATTATAGAAGACTCTAGACTCCTTGATCTTCCTTTCATGAGTGTTGGTTGTTTGATCTAGTAGTTGAGTTACTGGTTTGTCACCTTGATCTTAAGTATGCTTGGTCTTATGCTTTGTTATAACACATCTCTGGTGTTAAAAATCAAAATTCAACTGAGTAAATTTAAAGATCTAATTGGTTTTATTTAAGAATTCATGAACTGGGCAGCATCCCATCTGGCAAATACAAAGGAGCTCCAAGGAGCTGTATAAAATGAAAGACTTTTATAGGCAGAAACAGGGCAGGACAAGCAACTTATTAGCAAAAGAAAAGAAAGGATTGTTATGGGCAAGGTCCCTTAGGGGGAAAGGCAGAAAGTCTTAATGCGCAGATTACCTCACAGGTGCTGATCAGGAAATCCCAGACTGATTTAAAATTCCATTCCTAGGAGAGGCCAAAACTACTTTTAGGTGGTATTAAGGCTTGGTGGGGCTTAACATTAAGTGACTCCATTTTGAACCTGTTTCTTTTTAACACTGGAAAGCTCTAACGTCTCGTAAGCCCTTCTAATTTTGTAAGACTCAACTCTAAACTTTGTTTTTTCGCTTGAGTCTTCTCTACCCTGCATCAAATGTGGACTGGAAATGTCCCCAGGGGAAATGGAAATATGGGCCTCACCCAATGAATGTGGTTTTGTTGCTTTTAAGGATCTAATCTTCTACAGTTTCTGCCTTCTTAAGGTTGCTCTCCGGTGCCTTCAATAGGTAGTATTTTGTTTTGTTTTTTTAAATTTATTTTGTTGAGAGATAGAATTGTTATCTTTCAAGGACTTAGTTAAAATAAACTACTTCTCCATTACTAAAACTTGACTTCAAAATGAATTTCAAACTGCATATTTTGTATTGTACACATAATGAACTATGAAATTCGGGAAGTGATTAGATGAATATTTGCAAATATGTTTTCCTTTCTCTCTAGCCTGATCTTGTTTTCTCTTTCCCTGGACACTGGTATTTAATTCTTGGTTTTCTGCATGCCTCAGCAGTTTGAGCCTCTAGCATTTTTCCCTCTCACATTCCCAACCTTTGCTTAGTACTTTTCCTGATCACAGTCCTCTCTACACTAAATTGTGATAATCTATTGACTTGTTTATATACTCCTTCGACTATGGGGGCATGAGGGCTTTACCTTGTTTTATATCTGGCTCATTATTTGGCACTTATTAGGCACTGAACATACAAATATTTTGACAAATTAATAAATAAACGGAAGAATTAAACAAAATGGAAATATTTGACATGGAAATTTGAAAATGAGATTTTCATGAAAATTCTGTTTTTACAAAGGTATTTAAATAGTGATTTTCCTAGACTGAATTTTGTCCTAAGTTATCAGTATTGGGGTTGAGTCATTTTAACACTAATAAAATATTTAAGTTGAAAAATGTGTATAATTTTATACAATTGAAAGGCAGAGGAGGCAGGTTAACGGGGAGGGGAAAGATTAAATCCTGAAGTCATCTGCTCTAATTTCTCTTAAGCCATAATTCAGGACAGGACTCTGGAAAAATACGAATGCACTAATGCATTCCAGAAGAGAGAGTGACAGTGGTTATATGTCACTTTATGACACATAGGTTAAATTTTAATGGACAGTGAAACTCCATGTTGCCAAGTAAGAAGAACCTGGACCAATTTATACAGAAAATTCTAGTACAATAACATAACAGGCTAATGTTAATATCTGCTGTTTCTCTTTGAAATAAAAGTGGCTGAGACAGTGAAAAGAAATTTTAGGACAAGGTCTGGACCTTTCTGTTCATCCATAAAAGGATTGAATTTAATTGTTTTGCATTCTCAAATTTTCCTGTAACATTAACTAATAAACCTACTTATTCCTTCATTTATTCCTTTGTGCACAATCCTTTTTTATATGCGTACTTCAGGCTAAGGGTGGTGCTAGGCCTTGGTTACATATAGATGAATACATATAGATGAATAAGACATAGTTCCTCCCCATAAGTCCTCACAGGAAACCATAATGTACTTCATAATATATAAATATTGACATATAAACTACAGGGAAGAATGTTTAACTTTGCTTGAAAAGAAATGAGTGTACCTGGCTGAAAGTGACTCATAAATTAGAACTTGAAAACAAGGTCAGGGGCGCCTGGGTGGCTCAGTCGTTAGGCGTCTGCCTTCAGCCTAGGTCATGATCCCAGGGTCCTGGGATGGAGCCCCGCATCGGGCTCCCTGCTTAGCAGGAGGCCTGCTTCTCCCTCTCCCACTCCCCCTGCTTGTGTTCCCTTTCTCGCTGTGTATCTATTTGTCAAATAAATAAAAAATCTTAAAAAAAAAAGATTAAAAAAAAAAGAAAACAAGGTCAAAGATCTTTTAAAAAACCAGATAGTGAAGTTGCAGATGTAAAGAAGAAAAGGAGAGAACAGTAGAAGAAAAAGCATAGAGCTAATGTCTTAGAAGATAAAGTGGTGATAAGGCAAAAGGAAATATGAATCAATCTGCTGCAGTTAAAGTCCTTTGGTGATTATTAGTGTCTAGTGCAACATATGGCTTTGGGTAATCGTGGTGCTATTTAACTCTATTACCGTATCGTAATGGTGGTGCTATTTAACTCTATTACCAGTGGCTTAAAGATTAGTATTAACTAACTTATGCTATGCAGCTATGCTTGAGGGTACAGCTACAAATTTAAAGAATTTGGTCTGCGGACATGTTTTATTTGGCCGGCACAATCATTTAAACGATTTTTTTGAGTTTGAATGAACTTACCGGTTTGCAACAACTTCCACATATCTTTGTTGCTTCACACACTAACATTTTCCTGCTGACCCCTAAAGGTATTTTAGTGTGCAGTCCTTAATCCACAGACTGGTTTTATGATCATTTGAAAAATCTTTCCAGCGTAAGACACAGTATGAATAAACAATTGGATTGAAGATGATTTCAGAAGTTGTGCTGTTTTGTGTTATTATGTTTGAGTCTGAGAAAATTCTGTTACTTTGGGCCGTATAATAAACGGTGTTGGTTTTAATGGATGGATTATTGGACATTAGTCCAATTATCCAGCTAGGAGAGTTTAAATTACAAGGGCCTAGAAATTAGCTTGGACACATGCCTCAGCAGCGCTTTCAGGAACGCAGTTACTGAAGTTGGCGAAGTAATTGTTGGGTTGCACAGTATCGTGCTTGTAGGAGGAAAGAACAGTGATAATAAAACAACAATAACACAACAGAGTTATTTCAAGGGAAGTGTTATCCTTGATAGAAGCAGAGCAAAAAGCCCCCTGAGATCGGAGTAAGGGAGATCTTGGGACAGAATCTCCAGAGGGACAGTGGTTGTGATTCCAGCAGACCCCAGGGCTTTTCCCAAAATTGCCCTACTCCCTGAATTTCTGTCATTTTGTCTCTTGCACTGATACCCTAGCTCAGCCCCCAGGGCTGTGCTTCTCCCCCTAGAAAACTCTAGCCCTTATTTAGATGGAACTCTTTTGTGTTTTCTACTTCAGCACACCAAAGACACAGAGAAGTATTAGCAAGTTACTCTCTTACATACTAAGAAAGATAAATATGTATATAAAACTTAAACATTATTCAGCATAGTTCTTGATTCTCAAATAGCTTCACTGTTGCCTCCTACAGTCCTCCTGGTGCCTTGCATGGCTCCCCTCACCTACACCTGTATCAGACACCTGTCTGCTGCTGGTGGCGCCTGACCATTGATACGTCAATGACGTGTGCATGTGTATACCCATTGTGTGTATTCAGGAAACAACTATTAGCTAAATAAATTGTTATTCTGAAAATTGGTGAACAGTATTTATTAGTGTCGTTGTCTACCACATGTGCCATTATAAGTATGCCCAATAAACTACATAAAATGTGTTTCTTTTTTTTTTAATTTATTTATTTGACAGAGACAGAGAAATAATGGGAGCAGGAACACAAGCAGGGGGAGTGGGAGAGGGAGAAGCGGACTCCCCGCCGAGCAGGGAACCCGATGCGGGGCTCGATCCCAGCACTCTGGGATCACGACCTGAGCCAAAGGCAGATGCTTAACGACTGAGCCACCCAGGCGCCCATAAAATGTGTTTCTGATGAGACTTATTTTTTAGTAAATATAATATGAATTTTACATTCAAATATTGTATTCACTGAAAAAGTAAAGAATTTTGATGTTGCTGCCTTTACTTAGAATGTTTTAAAATCTTCTTTGTAGAAATTGCCTTTAGAGGTTTTAGCAAATTCTTTTGCCTATTCTCAATAGTGACAATTTTTTTTTTTTATCATTTCTGGGTAAGTTTGATTTTTGGAAATAGCCAAGACTTATTTGGTGTGAACTCTGGTAAGTAAAGTGGCTGATCATACTAGGTATTATAATTTAGCAGAAGGAAATAAAGTTGAATGTGAGGATAAACAATGAGGTTTTTGTTTTGTTTTGTTTTGTTTTGTAGATAAGCTGGCTGCCTCAGATCTTCCTCTTCTCATCTATAGAGCTGCAGAAGGAATCCTTGCGGGAATATCAGCATGGTAATGGTAAATGCCTGGAAAGCTTCTGACAATGTGTTTTCCAACCAGGTTTTAACTTGAAACTCTCTCATGAAAAGTAAAACCTCTTTTCTCTCCAAGATGCTCTACTGTAACTATTAGCATGAGACTATTTTTTTTTTTTAATTTATTTATTTGACAGAGAGACACACAGAGAGAGGGAACACAAGCAGGGGGAATGGGAGAGGGAGAAGCAGGCTTCCCGTGGAGCAGGGAGCCCGATGTGGGGCTCGATCCCAGGACCCTGGGATCATGACCTGAGCTGAAGGCAGACTCCCAACGACTGAGCCACCCAGGTGCCCCAGCGTGAAACAGTTTGTGAAAGGAGGGACAGTGTTCTTTTTTTTTGCTCACGTTTTTTTTTTTTTTCCTCACATATTCTGCATGGCACATAGTAGCGTATCACAATTCAATAAATATTTGTTGAGTGAACAAAAGGTAAACATGTTGACTTTTCTCTTCGATAAACATTGACCTTACTATTAGTAAAAGCAGTGTTAACAAGATAACTTTTAGGTAATTATAAATTGTAAGTGATATGTAACTAAGTTTCTACTATTAAATATAGATTATTTTGCTTATATTAATATATTTTAAAAGATAATAAAAGTTGTTTCATAATGGTCACCTAAGGTTATTTAGATTTTATTATGATCTGACAATAAAGGGCAAATATTCATAGAAATTATGATGTTTTGGGTGCCTGGGTGGCTCAGTTGGTTAAGTGACTGCCTTCGGCCCAGGTCGTGATCCTGGAGTCCTGGGATCGAGTCCCACATCGGGCTCCCAGCTCAGCAGGGAGCCTGCTTCTTCCTCTGACCCTCTCCCCTCTCATGCTGTTTCTCTCTCTCTCTTTAATAAATAAATAAAAACCTTTAAAAAAAAAAGAAATTATGGTGTTTTCTAGGAGTACTCTTATTCCTCTACTGAGTAAGCAGAATGATCCTGCTAAAAGTCAGTCAGAACTGTGACCAGTTCTTTGCCCAAAAACATCTACTGGCTCCACATATACATGTAAGATGGGTTCCCTCCAAGGAACCTTGGACTGGGCAATTCCCATTGCCCAGAATCCAATTCTGCAGATATTTCCATGGTCAGATTGTTTATTGTCTGTAAGTTTTAGCTATAAACTTACTTCCAGGGCTCTGGAAGATTGTTTTTCTTCTCTTTTTTTCTTTTTGTTTTTAAAGATATTATTTACTTATTTGAGGGAGAGAGAGAGATCAGAAGCAGGCGGGACCAGCAGACAGAGGCAGAGGGAGAAGCAGACTCCCCACTGAGCAGGGAGCTCGACGTGGGGCTCGATCTCAGGACCCCGGGATAATGACCTGAGCTGAAGGCAGACACATAACCGACTGAGTCACCCAGGCACCCCTGGAAGATAATTTTTCTAACTGTCTCATTGATCTTATGAGTTTTTCAGGAAAAATTAGGTTCAATTTTGAAGTAACATTATCTGGAATAAAATTAAGGTAAAAAAAAAAAAGCAGAAACTCAGAGATGTTTTAATAGGCTGATAATTCTATTTGAAGTCATCGTAGGTAGACTGAAAAGCCTGTCTTCACTTTGCAAGATTTCACATCTTTTCAAGGAAAGGAAAGTAGATGCAGAAACATGATTTTCTTTTCTTTTCTTTTTTTAAATTTTATTTATTTGAGAGAGTGAGAGTGAGAGAGTGTGGGGGATGGGCAGGGAGTGGAGGGAGGGGGAGAGAGAGAGAGAGGGAGAACCAGACTCTCCATTGAGTGGGGAACCTGACATGGGGCTCAATTCCAGGACCCTGGGATCATGACTTGAGCTGAAGGCAGATGCTTAACTGACTGAGCCACCCAGGTACCCCAGAAACATGATTTTCTAATCTACTTAGTTTTGGCTGGTTATTGAACATCTTGGTTTCTAAGTATGTTAATATTATGAAGTGACAGATTAATGTTCCTTCAAATTTATTGTCACTTTACTTTGTTATCAATTAGATATATATTCTATTTCATATTCCTACAGCCACATTTGATTAATAAAATATCTTCTAAGAGCAGTACTTTGGTGTTATTTTAAGGCTGGTATACTTAGCCCAGAAATAAATAAAAGAACATTGCCATTTGAGGAGATATAGCTGAAAAATGAAAAATACAGAGATGTTTGCCAAAGGACAGATATTTAGTAGAAAGAACATTTCTTACTTTCTCATTGAGTCTGGGAGTATTAGGGAAATGGAGGAAATTTGTGAGAGATCTAGTAGAGAATATATATAGTGGACTTTTAATGGAAATATAATCTTGAAAATGAAAATACTGATATATACCCTTAAGTATAAATTTTACTTTACAAAGATATATGATCTTAGTTAAGTGATATTATTAGAGTTTTATAAACTCTTTTGTTATCACTCCATTTCCATCCAGTTATGAGAACAGTTTCTATTATAATGTTCAAAATCTGATTCTTTTTTTTAATCCATGTCTCTAATTTGGATTATCTCTGGGAAACTTGTTCCCAAGAGGGAATGTACTGCATTATAGTTTTATAAGGGAAGATTTAGGGCTGGAAATTGGAAGAGAAGCTGTGTCACTGCACTTTAATTTTTTTTTTTAAAGATTTTATTTATTTATTTGACAGAGAGAGAAACAGCGAGAGCAGGAACACAAGCAGGGGGAGTGAGGGAGGGAGAAGCAGGCTCCCCGCCGAACAGGGAGCCCGATGTGGGACTCCATCCCAGGACCCTGGGATCACGACCCGAGCCAAAGGCAGACGCTTCACAACTGAGCCACCCAGGTGCCCTGTACTTTAATTTTTGACCAGAAAGATAATTTTCAGTAACTTTGTTTTGAGAGTTAAATTGTATTTGTATTTTTAGGTACACTGGTGATTTGTTGCTGGTGTTTTACCAGGAAGGAGATTTGTAGAGGATTAGTAAGGTCAGAAGAGTTTTATTTTTTTAATTCATTGCATAGAATACATAGCGCTGAGATAAAAGGTGGTTTGCAACTGCACTTTGGAAGAGAATGGTCATTTATTTGGCTTCTTTTGAAATGAAAATTTTTTATTTGTTGTAACAACATTATTGCCACAAATCAAATTGGAAATCTCATAGTAAAGCTTTCTTTGTTATAGTCTCCAGAATATTACTCTTCTCTTTTAAGCTTATACTAAAAATGTGATTTCAGAGTCCCAAAATTCCAATACCTAGCTACATAGTTCTTCCTGGGGTAGATAAAATGTTAGGAACAGATTTGTATCAGCTTCCATATTATTAGTTTTCCTCTCACTTTCTTCTTTGACTTTGGAAAAACAGCTGTGAAGGTTGGCTTGAGACCTTTTATGACTTCTCTTGCTCACAGAAATGACTATTTTAGTGTTGACCTTTGTCCCTTCTCTCAGGGTTAGAGATAACTTGATACCACTAGTCACAGGAGAAGGAAATTGAACATCAAGGATCGAGAGAAGTAAACTAGAGAGAAGCAATATCAGTGAATTTTAAGGCAAAAAAGAATAGAAATACCCCCTGGGTATTTTCACATAGAATCAGGTTATAGAAGCAGATAAAAATGTTTTATTGTTTTAGTTTCTTCGTCTGGAAGCATAAAAAGAGCTGAAGAGATGGAAAGCCATAAAGTCTTACTTGAAAAAGAACTCTGATAATCTTGTTAGGCTGAATTTAGATTGTTACCAAATGTCTTTTTTCTTTTTACCTCTTCTACTTGTAAATACATTTTTAAGTTCTTTCTGGATTTTGAGCATCTGTAGTTCACCTGAAAGCCTATGCCAGATAACTGAACGGATTGCTGATTCTTTTATTGCCAATACATTAATCTTTCCTCCACACCCCCCCACAAATATATATGCCAACAATTAAGGTATATTCATATAAGAGGAACATGCTGATAAAATCATCATCATGTGTGTTACCATCGAGATTTATTTTTATTATGACATTCATCATTCTCTGGTATATTCTTGTGTATTTGTTTGTTTATTTTTTGTGTCCTCCCACGAGATGGTGATTTTTATGAGAGGGAATATTCATCTTATGAAACTAGAGAGTGTCAGGCACTAGCAGATGTTAAATGTTGGTTGAATAAATGGATGAATGAATCACCCAAGGCAGATACCTCCCACAGTGAAATAGTACCCTATCCTGACTTCGCAGAAAATTCTAACCACTGTTTGGGGATCCACACGTGAATGTCCAACTGCGTTCTTACCTCTTGCACTTGACTGTCTGACAGGAATCCCACATTTAACATTGTCCACAATATACCTCCTAATTTCTCAAACCAAATCTGTTCTAGGTCAAATCCATGTTTTAATCATCTCAAGTAAATGGCTACTTGATTCTTTCTTTCCTTTCCCTCTCTGTGTACAATCTATCAGTAAGTTCAGACAGCTATACCTCCAAAAAAATTTTTCAAATCTGTCTACTTTTCTTCACCTTTCCATTTGTCACTTGGACAAGCTACCACAGTCTCTTGTGTGGACATCTGTAATCGCCTCTAAATAAATGGTTTCTCTGCTTCCATTCTTGCCTTCTATCATCTGTTCTCCACACAGCAGCAGAAGTGCTGTTTAAAAAATCCTGAACCACTTTAGGATGCCTTCTCTCTACCATTAGAATAAAATCTGAACTCTTCACTGTGGTTTTGAGGACGCGTATGAGTTCTGCCTCCTCTCCCACCTGACCCTGTTGGTTGGACACTTCTCACTAACCTCCAGCCACAATGACAATCTTCCTGCTCATCAACTAGGCGATGGTCACTCCTAAACTTGGGGCCTGTTGAACTTGCCGTACCCTCTGTGTATGTTTTGCTCCCAATCTTTCCATTTCTAGCTCATGTTGTCATTCAGATATCAACTCCAATCTACAAAAGTGGCCCCCAGTCATGCTCCATCACATTCCCTAATTTATTTTCTTCGTAGAAATTAAACTATAGAAAGTGATTGTGAACTTTCCTTCTGGAACAGAAACTCCATGAGAGCAGAAAACAAGGACTTTGCCTTTCTTCTTCCGTATTATATCCTGGGACCTAACACAGTGCCTGACCTGTGGTGTGCAGATGCTCAATAAAATACAATGAGTGGATATGCAGATGAACATGCAGAGATACATCTTCTTAAGAGTTAAAAAGATAGCTAAAATGTCCTTCCCTCTCTTTCCTTAGCTATGGAAACGTTTCAGACTTGCTAAAATTACCAGCTGACACAGAGATAAGGTAGGAAGCCAAAGATAAATAGTTTTGTGAGCTCTAAGCTTATGGGAGAAAGGCAGAGGTAGGGAAAAGCCCGTGTGTTCAAGTGCCTAGGGAAGAAGTCAAGTGCCAGTGTGAGTGGGCTCTATTATTAGTATGAACGTCCAAGTCTCCATATTACTGTGCCTTCCCCACCAGCTGCCATTTCTTTGAGACATTCGGTGTCAACTGGAAATGGATACTTTCTGTAAATCCTTCTTGAGCAGCAATCAGTGCTTTTCCTTTATTTTTATTTATTTATTTATTTATTTATTTATTTATTTATTTATTTAAGATTTTATTTAATTTGACAGAGAGAGACACAGCAAGAGAGGGAACACAAGCAGGGGCAGTGGGAGAGGGAGAAGCAGGCTTCCCACTGAGCAGGGAGCCCGACGTGGGGCTTGATCCCAGGACCCTGGGATCATGACTGGAGCCAAGGCAGACGCTTAATGACTGAGCCACCCAGGCGCCCTGGTGCTTTTCCTTTAACAAAGTGAAAGTTTCAATTAAGTTTTCGAAAGGAAGGTTATCTTTGAGATGTAAATAATATGTTAACATTGTACTCATCTCTAAAAAGCTAAGTACATTAACTTGGAATGTGCTGAGCTTAGGGTAAATTGATATCCGGCCTGTAGCTGCCAGAGGATTTTTGTCTTGTTTCTTCATGCGGGAGAGAAAATGCAAGCCCCGGTCAATTAATTGCCTGCTGGGGTACTGCCCTATCTATTTCAGGCAGGGAAAACTGAAGAGGGCTGACTGGTTTACTCTCTTAAGTAGCGTCTTGCTGAGGAAGCTCAGTTTCAAAATCCTAGAAACAGTATGTGTTAGTTTAATCAGAGTTTGGCCCTGAGGAGAATTAAAATGAAAGAAATTCCACAATTAGAAGGTGTGGAAGTGGAAAGCCGACTAAATCAAGCCCTTAGAGAGGCAGTGTGGGTTGGTGAGATTATATTCTTAGGGTGTATAATAGGCCAAGGTTTTAATTTCCAGATTCTTTCACTTAAGAGCTTCTGTGTCTGAATTCTAGTGGAATGGAGGCCTGTTCGGGCTTTTCTTCCCTCCATTATAAGGGCCTCACCTTTGTAGTTCTTAACGTACAACTGAAAAAGGTGAGAGTCCCAAGTTTGCAAGAGGTCTGAATAGAGGTTTGTAGCCAAGACCTGGACAGAAAGCCTAGCTTCACAATGGGCTTTGTTCTCCTTTCCCAGGATGGATTTCCTATTCTCTCAGGTTGGCCTTTTACTAAAAAAATCAGAATAATGAAGAGAAGAAAGTTTCATGGGGGATCCTAGGAGCCACTGTTTGTGTTTATTTGGGATCCCTGAGGGAAACCTCTGCTAAATTAACTCGGTTAGAAGTTATGAATTGTACATCGTTAATCAACATTGACGTGGAGCTGTGCACAGGGAGGTGGCCCGATCAGATAGAATGGGACTGGGACAAAGCCTGGTGGCATTCCCAGCAGTGATGGGAAGCTTGAATCTGAGTTTTGAAGTTTTGAGGGATAAATGGATATCTAGTCTTAAACCCAGTACTAACAAAGAATTGTTCTATTTTTAATTTTTGGAGGAATCTTGATATTGTTTTCCATAGTAACTATACCAGGTTATGTTCTCATCAGTGGTGTATGGAGGTGCTCCGTTTTCCACATCCTTGCCAACACTTTTTATCTTTTGTCTTTTTAATAAAAGCGACTCTGACAAGTGGGAGGTGATACCACATTGTGGTTTTGATTTGCATTTCCCTGATAAGTGATGTTGAATATCTTTTCATGTGTCCGTTGGTCATTTGTTTATCTTCTTTTGAGAAAAGTCTATTTGGATCTTTTGCTCATTTTTTAATCAGGTGACTTGTTTTTCTGTTACCGAGTTGTTTGAGTTACTTATATATTTTGATATTAAACCCTTACCAGATATATGATGTGCAAATATTTTCTCCCATTCCGTAGGTTGCTTTTTCACTCTGTCAGTTGTTTCTTTTGTGGAGTAAAAGCATTTGGTTTGGTATAATCATACTTGTCTGTTTTTGCTTTGTTGTCAATGCTTTTGGTGTCACATCCAAAAAAATCATTGCCACCACCAATGTCAAGAAGGTTTTTCTCTATTTTCTTCTAGTAGTTTTATGGTTTAGGGCTTTACATTTAAGGTTTTTTTTTTGTTTGGTTTGGTTTTTACATTTAGGTTTTTAATCCATTTTGAGTTGATTTTTGTGTATGTATAAGGGTCCAGTTTCATTCTTCTGCATGTGCTATCCAGTTTTCCCAACACCATTGATTGAAGGCAATGTCCTTTCCCTACTGTTTGCTCTTGGCAGCCTTATCAAAGTTTAGTTGACCATAAATGGTTGAACTGATTTTTGGTTTTCTCATTCTGTTCTATTGGTCTATTTGTCTGCTTTTATGCCAGTACCATACTATTTTTTATCCCATTTCTGAATATATATTCAAAGGGAATGAAATCAGGATCTTGAAGTGATAGTTGCCCTCCCGTGTTCATTGCAGCATTATTCACAATAACGAAGATGTGCAAACAACCTAAATGTCTGTCAACAGATAAATGGATAAAGAAAATAGCGTATGTCTGTATACACATATATACACACCACGCATTAGCTTTTGGAATACTAGCTTTTGCTAATAGTTTATTGTGGCTATTTCACAATTTATACATACACTAAAACATCAAGTTGTACACCTTCAACATATATAATTTTATTTCTCATTTACACCTAAATAAAGCTGGGGGAAAAACCAATTAAAAAAAGAAGAAACCCAGCATTAACAACCTTAATATGGGAGGAACACATGATAAAAAAAAAAAAGTGAAAACAGTACAAAGAAAAAAGCCCACTAATAAACGGCAAGTAGAGGTCTAGAAATGATTTTTTAATTATTCACATATACATTGGCTACCTCTACCTTCCTTAGGAACTTTATGCCAATGCTCATTTCCTTCACCATTCCTTCCCTATCCTCCTCCAAATATAGGAATAGCTCTTCAATTCACAAAAGATTTTGAGTTTACAATTTACTATGTACTAGTGAGAAAGCAATGAATAAAATAATCTGTACTTCAAGGTATTTAAATAGGAAGGTAAATATACATGTACACAAATTTAATTTTTATATAGTATTTTACATATAGTAAGTATGTTCAAGGGGTACAAATAGCACTGATGCAAAAAAAAAAAATGCTTAAACCCAAGTGAGGTGTGTGAGGTGTTAAGAATGAGATATTTAAATGTGTTTAGCAAGGGGACTTTGGAAGTGCTAACCAGCTGACTGGTTACTGCGTTATTTTGGTCATGATTTTTTTTTTTTTTTATCAGAGGGTAGAAAGGCTACTTTATCCTAGCTCTGTTTCATTCATTTCTAAGACATAGGCCTATTAATAGAAAATTTGAAATCAACAATAATGTATTTATGTAACTCTAGTATAATTAATTAGAACATAAACTTTTTTTTTAAGATTTTAGTTATTTACTTGACAGAGAGAGAGTGCACTTGAGCACAAGCAGGGGGAGCAGCAGAGGGAGAGGGAGAAGCTGAGCTGGGAGCCTGACACGGGGCTCGATCCCAGCACCCTGGGATCATGACCTGAGCCAAAGGCAGATGCTTAACTGATGGAGCCACCCAGGTGCCCCTAGAACATAAACTTAAACAGGTTCTTTTTGACCCAATAAATAAAGATGATAGTCTATTGGTTTTTTGCATGGTTTGTCAGGTTAATTCTTCTTTGTACTTAAGTCTTTTTTTTTTTATTCTAAAATCAGAATGTGTTTTAAGAAAATGCACCAGGCGCCTGGGTGGCTCAGTTGATTGAGAGTCCGACTCTTGGTTTTGGCTCAGGTCATGATCTCATGGTTGTGGGGTTGAGCTCCTCATCAGGCTCCGCACTCAGCATGGAGTCTGCTTGAGATTCTCCCTCTGCCTCTGCCCCTCCCCCCACTTGCACGTGCTTTCTCTCTCAAAATAAATAAATAAAAATCTTTTAAAAGTAAAAATTGAAAAATTGAAAAAAATGCACCAATATATGATAAAACTCATTTTATAAATGGACTTAAACCAGGACTTGGCTTAGATTATTAGTTTGTTCAAGCTAAGCTCCTGTGAATTCTAACTTCCTTGCAGTACTTTGGCTGCTACAGAAGCAAGGATTTATGGAGACTGGTGCAATAAACTAAAATGGTTATTAGATTATCTTAAATCATAACTATGATAATCCATGTTGAAATTAGAGGAATTTGAAGTGAGTTCCTCTTTTACCTTTTATTCAGGAATAACTTCAGTTTAAATTATGTTATTCAAAGGCTCCGGGAGCTTTCATAAATTATTCATTTGCAAAGATCTAGCTATTTCAAGCCACATCCCCTGAAACAGAATGGGTTACTGAGTAAGATGGTTTCGTTTTGCCGAAGCATTCATAAATATCCCTTTGCCTTATTCCTGAAACTCATTTGGATGTCTTTTAGCTTAAGGGACGCTTCTTTCCCACTGTCAGGTAATCTCATCTCATAGTTCCCTTTTCTAGACAAGCTGAGGATGAGCTTTTTCTCATTCTGGTTACCTTACCCACTTCTAAACTGAGAGAAACATTAACTGCGTCTCTGGGAATTTCAGCAATTCTTTGAATCTTCCTATGCAAGCCAGCCTTTTCCTGAGCATTGGTGATTTCATGTCTTCTAGGAAAAGCAAGAGCTGTTTTCTTTTTGTATTTTCTTATTTATACAGATTTCAAAGGTAATATGCTTATCCTTTTCCTTAACTTTCCCCTTCTGTGCCACAAGTCCTTGACTGACCTTGTGAGACCTGGAGATAGGTTGGGGTGGAGAATCAGGACTTAGAATTGCATTTCCATAAGAATGGCTTGAGACCAGCCGAATGGGAAGAGGTAGCAGATTCCAAAAGTCATGGGAATGGAAGCCAGAGAGCTTGGAGTAAGGTGGACTGAATGAGGGATAAGTAAAAGCAACAAACACAGACTGCAAGAAATTTGATCTTGAAGTTAAGGAGACCAAAGAATGGATTAGAATGAGGAAAGTTTCTTTAAAAGCTAGAGTAGATTTGAGCCCATTTACCTAGAAGAAGAGCCAGTGAAGATGGAGAGATTGATGATAGAAAAGAGCAGGAATAATTGTTGAAAACTCTTGGAGGAAAATAGAAGGAGAAAGATCAAGAGCTCATGTGGAGGGGTTAGCAATTGCACAAAAGCAGAATACCTCTTGAGAGAGTAAAATGAGGTGAGAAAGAATTATGAAGATACAGAATGTGATGGTTAATTTTATGTGTCAACTTGGTTAGACTATGATACACAATTGTTTGGTCAAACACCAGTCTAGGTTTTGCTGTGAAGATATTCTTTCAGATGAGATTGACATTTACATTAGCAGACTCTGGGTAAAACATTATTTTCAAAAAAGTGGGTGGGCCTCATCCAATCTGTTGCAGGTCCTAAGAACAAAGTCTGAGGTTCTTGAGAAAAAAGGAATTCTGCCTACAGATGGCTTTTGGACTTGGGCTGCAACATCAACTCTTCCCCCAGTCTCCACCCTATTGAATTTCCCAGTTCAATCCACAATTGTGTGAACTAATTCCTTAAAATAAATCCCTTTTTCTTTATATATGGTGGTTTGCAATCTCAGGAGTCCCCTGGATGAAATCTGAAACTAGCCCCTGTACAAGGAGAGACCTAAGAAAGAGACCACTCAGGTTGGCAGTTTTATTAGGCAAGGGGACTTAAATATAAGGCTTGTCTTGTGAGGCCATAAAACAAGTAGATCTCACCCACTTGCCAGAAACTTAAGAATTTATACAGAAGGCTTATCAGGTTCAGTCATGTATTTAGTCCAGATGGTCTCAATAACACATTACTCTCTCAAGGCTGCATCCTTGAAGTGGCTCCTAGTGCAGGAATAGTGAGTGGAAGGTACATTCCAAGAATGAAGGGTATAGATAAGGAGCCTCGGATTGCTCAGGTCCAGCTCGAGGGTCAACCGGTAGTCATGTCCTCTCAATAACTTCCTCTAACAATGTATATACATCTGACTGGTTCTGTGTCTCTGAAGAACCCTGACCAATACATAAATTCAGAATGAAATGGAAGGGTTTTGAAGATGCTCAGGTTAGTAATGGCAATCATTTTGGTACACTGGGGATGAAGATATGTCATGAAAGTGAGGACGAGACTTGAAAGTAGAAAAGTTTTCAAAGAATTTTTAGGTGGGTCCATGAAACTATGAATTCTTCCAGAACAGGGAGTTTATCTTATTCATTTTGTGTCCTAAATTAATAGCACGACAATTGGCATTGTGAAAGTACTCAACAAATGCTTGTTGTTTGTCAAATAAGCTGAACAAAAAGACTATGAAGACCCCCACTAAGATTGGATACTACAAATTCACGGTGAATAAATTGTCACAGCTTTGTAACTTTTTGCAGTAACATTGGTCCTCTGGACGTTGGATCAGAATCAATGAGCCATGGGAATCAGCACACAGAGAACTCCTGAGGGTCAAGAGATCAAAGACAACCAGTATGGCAGTAAATGAACTATGTACTATGAAAATGACACAGTGAGACCCGGGCTGGGTAGAAAGGTGAAAGAAGACAGATTGGGATGATTGGTCTGAGAGAACTGGAGGGAGCCAAAGGAATTAATGACTTAATGACGACAGGAAGGATGTTTAATGGGAGAAGTAGTGTAGAGAGATGGGAAGAAAGGAAGTATTTTTCTATGAGCTTCATAAGTCTCAGGATCATGGTGGTAGGATAGTTTCGAGTGGCCATTTCGAGTGGCCAAGATTGGTATTATTCAAAGAATATATGGTTATTTTGCTATTTATACATAAGTCCTTAATATACAGTTTATATTTTTATTCTTGTTATTTTTATATATTTTAATTCCTTAGTATATAATTTAAGAAGGTCTTGACAAATAGAAAATACAGTCAGTAATTGCATAGCATTACCTACTTTAATTTATGAAAAATTATCTACAGTGGCAAGGTACTGGGTCTTTCCAGACCCCAGTCAGGGTGTTGAGTCTTAAGAGCACTGAACTTGGAATAGAAAATCTTGGAATAGGGCCAGGCTTTTCAATTTGCTAGATGGGTAAACTTGGGCAATCCATGTAACTTCATTAAGGTTTTATCTTACAAAAGATGAATGATAATAGTTCAGATTATTGTAAAGATTTGATGAAAAATACAGGGGCCCTTTTCAACTGTGAAGTTAAATATGTGGTAATATTTAACAAATATTAATTAAACACGATACTTTCCTTCAAGGAACATTTTCCTTGAAAAAGATACTTAAGGGTTCATTTTCAATCTGATGCTGGCATAATTAAATTAAAACATCTTATTTATGTTTATGAATTTTATTATATTTAATACTTACAAGTATTGAAGAGAACATTATGTATAGTTTAATGTAAACCAAAACCAAAATACAGATTTAAAAGCCCCTGAATATACCTTAAATGTTGTGATTTCCCTTGTATTCAAAGGGGTAATTCTTATTCTTATGGTTCTCCTTCCTAACAGCAGGGATGAAGTAGAGTTGTGTGTATATTTAATTTACTTACTTTCTTCTTTTTTTTTAAGATTTATTTATTTACTTTAGAGAGAGAGAGCAGGGGGAGGGACAGAGAGAGAGGGAGAGAAGCTGACTCCCTACTAAGGGGGGGGGGCATCCGACATGCGACCGCATCCCATGACCCTGAAATCATGACCTGAGCTGAAACCAAGTCGGACGCTTAACTGACTGAGCCACCCAAACACCCCTAATTTACTTACTTTCAATAAAATAAAATCCTAGACATAGAAGAGTAACTATAAATTGTATATACTCTGAATACAACTAAAGTTAACCAAAAGGATTCATTTCATGTTAGACTTTAAGCCAGGAATAAAGAAAAAATAAATGCAATATAAAAGTGCAAAAAAATACAATTTATATATTTTTTCACTAAGTGTTAAATTTTTTATAGTTCTTGTTGTAAGTTCTGAGATTCAGACTCTTAACAAAATTCCTAGGCAGATGTTAAATATCTACCCTTACTTGACAAATCTTAACTTGAATGTTAAGCCCCTGTGTAATCAACACAATATTTAGTATGAAATATATGAACAGTTAATACCCATAATTTTCTGTACCTGAGTTGATATTTAATACATTGTACAAGACCTATCATGACACTGTGCAACAGGAAATCCTTTTCACTTTGGACTCTATGGAAGAAGGAATTCTTTCCATCAACATGGGTTTAAACTATGCCCTATGCTCCAGCCCTCATTATCACAGAGAACAGAACCTATGTCTTGGCAGGAGGCAAGAACACATGTACAGAACATTCAGGTTAGAAAGAGAGTTTGGGATTCTTGCAGCCGTTGCGAATATTTGGATATAAGCAGGGCTACTGTAACCAAACCTCTAAAGTGTGGGGGTTTAAGCAAGGTAGAATCTTAACTTCTCTCTCACATACCATAGAATAAAGTAGGCAGGCAGTCCAGGGCAGATAGCATGACTTAATCAATGAGACCATCCAAGAATGCTGGATGGTGGGACAGCTTTGCCATCATCATGTGACTTTTTCTCTAGATCTCAGGCAGCTCCTTTACGTGTCCTTTTTCCCAGCCATCTAGAAGAGTGAAAGAGGAAATGAACATTGAGCTTCTCTCTTTGCAGATGTGACCCAGAGATTGCTCATATCTCTTCCATTCACATCCTCTTATCTAGAATTTACATGGTCACAATGAACTACAAGAAAAGCTGGGTGATGTACTTTCTAACTGGGAAAATTTATGCCTTATAATTGGTGGTGTCATCTTTTCTCTTCTGTATTCTACCACCAAGATTTGTAATCTATAAGTGAGTTCTGATAATTTGACTTCCAAATGATTTCCATTATTTTCCATATGCCTAACAATACTCTACATCCCTTGCCTGGCCTACTCTAGTAACCTAACTGGTCTGCTTGCTTCCACTCTGGCCTCACTAAATCATTTCTCACATAGTACTCACTGAATTTTAAATATGTAAACCAAATCTCATCATTCTTCTTTTTAAGCCCTTGGTGTCTTCTCATTTCTATAAAGTCCAAACTTCCCACCATGAGCCATAAGACCCAGCAATGAGGCACCTGAGTAGCTCAGTCAGTTAGAGTCCGACTCTTGATTTCAGCTCAGGTCATGATCTATGAGTCCTGGGATTGAATATCACATGGGGCTCCCTGCTCAGCATGGAGTCTGCTTTGGATTCTCTCTCTCCCTCTGTACCTCCCCCGCACTCATGCGTGTACTCTGTTTAATAAATAAATAAATCTTTAAAAAAAAAAAAAAAGACCCAGCAATGACCCGGCTCTAGTCTATCCAGCCCCATTCTTGTACTATGCTTTTGCCTGGTCACTATGTTCTGGCTGCTCTGGCATTTACCTTTTTCTAGAGCACAGTGATCGCTTCCCAGCCTCAGACCTTTAAACCCATATTTCTTGTCCAAGAAATTTTTTTGTGGGGATCTTTGTGTGGCTGGCTTACCCTCATCTCTTGACATTTAGCACAAATGTCTTCTCTTCTGAGAACCTTTGCTGACTGCTCTTTCTAAGCAACATGTCTTGTTTCCAGTTACTCTTTATCAGCCACGTTGTTTATTTCCTTCATAGCACTTATTAAATTATGTAACAGTCCTATTTGTTTGCTTATTGATTGGTCCATTGTCTCCTCATTAGAAAGTATTCCTTAAGATTGTTTGATTTACCTCTGATTCTTGGACACTGACACATAAAAAGAGCTTAAAAAAAATGGTCCATTGAAGGAGTGACTGAATGAATTGGTAGATTTCATACGCTTCTTACAAATAAAAACCTGGTGTCCATGATGGAAAAATCAGGTAAACAGAGCCTTATACAGATTTACCTTCATTAGTTTCATTTCTGACTTGGGTGTATTGCATATTACACCTGAGCCATGAATTTATCAACCTCAGATGGGGTGTTTGGAGTTTTAGCCATTCCCCTCTGTGGCAGGTTGAATGGTGAGCCTTCAGAAGTTATGTTCATGTCTTAATACCTGGATCCTGTTAACGCTACTTTATTTGAAAAAGGGTCTTTGCAGTTGTAATTAAGGATCTTGAGATGAGATCATCGTAGATTAACTGGATGAGCCCTAAATGCAATGACTGATGTCCTGGTAAAGGTAGAGAGAGATCTGAAAAATTAGAGAATGTGATGTGGAAAGAGAGGTAGAGGTTGGAGTTATGCAGCCATTAGCCAAGGAATGCCTGAACCACCAGAAGCTGGAAGAGGCAAGGAAGCATTCTCTCCTAGAGCCTTTGCAGTGATTGTGGCTCTGCTGTTGACTTGATTCAGACTTCTGTCCTCCAGAACTATGAGAGATTTCTGTTGTTTCAAGTCACCTGAATGATTTTTCAGTATAAGTATGACCCAAATATTGCTCGGAACATACTTACACCAAAACATTATTTGTTATTTACCTGAAATCCTAATTTAACTGGGCATTCTGCATTTTTACTTGCTAAATCTGACAATTTTACTCTAATCCCAAGAATATGTGAAAATGAAGAATTGGCTGGGAATGATATGTAGGTTCTGCCAAGTAAGAATTGGCATCACATTTTTTTTAAAAGTCTATTAAGTAACCAAAAGAAAATGAAATTGGTGTCACGGGAGTTTTAAATATGCTACAGGATCCTGAAATTTTGCCCAGAGGAGTAACTAAGCAAAATGCTTGGAAATATAAAAGGTCTTTGGTGTTCTAAATATGATCTAAAACTATCTCAGGAGTAGCTCATTTGTTTCTTGTGATTGTAAAAAGTAAGAACTAAATTCCGTCTGATCCTGACTTAATTTTGTTTTTTACATCTCTGGGGAATTAAGATTGAATTAAGGACTGCCTCTTATTTCAACTACCAACAGTTTATTAGATTCAGCTTGAAAATAGGTAGATTAAAGCACAGGAATTTAAAAAAAAATAGACTGAAAACAGCCTTCAGTGAAGTGCAAGGAGAGGTGGTCTTCTCTGAGGGCCTACAGGGATTTCTTAGCAATGAGTGAGAAACCTCTGTGAACCCATATTTTCTTCACCTGCCTCAGGAGCAATAAAACCACCCATGAGGCAAAATTCTGGTTTACTCTGTTTAGATTTTGTATTCCTAATATTAATAATCACCTTCCTTTTTTCCCCCTTGTGAGTTTTTAAGCACAAATATCATGAAAGCTATTAAATAAGTAATTAAACCCATTTCAGGATCCGTTGAATAGGCAAATGGGGTGGGGACAGCAGTGGGGGGGGAGAGAAAGAAAATGAAAACAGAGCACTGAAATTCCCCAAATCTCTGCTTTATTTAATGAAAGACTAAGTGAATTGGGTGGATTTCATGTCTCCTACAAATAAGAATCAGGTGCCCATGGTGGGCAAACCAGGTAAAAAGATCCTTATATAGAGATTTGCTTCTATTAGCTTTATTTCTGACTAGTGTACTGAGTGATACACCTAAGCAAAAGACAACCTCACCTCCCCTGTTGCTATTGAAGAGTTAAGACTCTTTAGGAAGGAAAGAGCAATAGAGACAGAGGGAAGGAAAACTGAGAAAATGGCAAATGGTGGATGATGCTAGTGCTGTAGGGGGGTCCCAGAGTCTCTAGGGGGCCCTGGTGGGAGGCTGTGGTGGCTTCTAGAGGCTTCAGCAGTAGCATTTGGAGCTAGGGCTGAGGCCACAGAGCTCTCAGAGTCAAGGTTGAGGACAAGGAGTGGATCCCCATCACCAAACTGGGCTGCCTGGTCAAGGACAGGAAGATCAAGACTGTGGAGGAGATTTATCTCTTCTCCCTGCCCATCAAGGAATTTGAGATCGTTGACTTTTTCCTGGGGTGTCCCTCTAGGATGAGGTTTTTGTTGTCATGCACAGAGGTAATGCTCTCAGACACCAATCTGAGGGGTCGTGCAGGGCTGCCTCTACAAGGGAGAGTAGCTGCAGCTGAATTCTGCACATAAGTTTTATTTAGTTTTCTATCAGCAAAGCAAGGACAGATGTATCAAAGTATGGGGAAGGAATAGAAAGAGATGGCAATTATCTTGAAGCTGGAAAGCAGGCCTGCACCCTCTCTTGTGCGTGGACATGCAAAGAAGGGGTTATGAGATAAGGGAGGAAGGTGACGTTCATGCTAGCAATCACCCAAGGGTTACTTTCTTTCATAGCTCCTTATCTATGCCCTGCTGCAGGAGATGATAGGATCCTGTTCCTTCCAGGCCATTGTGTTCAACAGCCCGAGAACAGGAACGCTGCTGATGTTTCAGCTGCTTCCAGTCACCCCTTAGGGCTTACACTATACTTTCTAAGACTAACCCAGGAGATGGTGGGATCCTGCTCCTACCAGGCTATTGCGTTCAATGGCCCGAGAACAGGAACGCTGCTGACATTTCAGCTGCTTCCACAATCACTTCTTAGGGTTTACAACACATTTTCTAAAAATAACTCCATAGGGGGCACCTGGGTGGCTCAGTCGTTAAGCATCTGCCTTCTGCGCAGGTCATGGTCCCAGGGTTCTGGGATTGAGCCCCACATTGGGCTCCCTGCTCGGCGGGAAGCCAACTTCTCCCTCTCCCACTCCCCCTGCTTGTGTTCCCTCTCTTGCTGTCTCTCTGTCAAATAAATAAATAAAATCTTAAAAAAAAAAAAAAACTCCACAGGTTTTGAAGATTATACCTGTGTTAAAGCAGACCTGTGCTGGCCAGTGGACCAGGATCAAGGCATTTGTCATGATCAGGGTTTACAGTGGACATGTTCTGGGGGTAAAGTGCCCTCAGGAGGTAGCCATTGCCATCCATGGTGCCAGCATCTGGCTACACTCTGCATCATCCTATGCAGTAAGGCTACTGGGAGAACGAGATCAGCAAGCCCCATACCGTTGCTTGCAAGGAGACCTGCCGCCGTGGCTCTGTGCTGATGGTGCCTTGTTCCCCGCCCCTGAGGCATTGTCATCATCTAGGCCACTGTGCCTGAGAAGGCCAGAATCAATGACTGCTACACCTTGGCCAGGGGCTGTACCACCACCCCGTGTGACTTCACCAGGGCCACCTTTAATGCCATACCCAAGACCTACAGCATTCTTACCCCTGAACTCTGGAAAGACATGTGCTCACCAAGTCTCCCTATCAAGAATTCACTGACCATGTCTAAAGACCCACACTAGTCTCTGTGCAGAGAACCCAGGCAGTTATCTGTGGCCACCAAATAGTTTTTATACAAGAAAAATAAAATGAAGTAAGTCTTTTTTTTTTTAAAGGGAAACTAGAAAAAGAAGAACAAAGGCCCATGTTAGTAGAAGGAAGGAAATAACAAAGATCAAAGCAGAAATAAATGAAATAGAGACTAAAAAAAGCAATGAAAAGACCAATAAAACAAAGAGCCAGTTCTTTGAAAAATTAAACAAAATTGACAGACCTATAGCCTGACTCATCAAGAAAAAAAGAGGGCTCAAATAAATAAAATCAGAAATTAAAGAAGAGATGTTAAAACTAATACAACAAAAATAGAAGGGATCATAAGTAACTACTGTGAAGAATTATATGCCAGCAAATTTGACAACCTAGAAGAAATGGGTAAATTCCTAGAAACATGCAACCTTCTAATACTGAATCATGAAGAAATAGAAAATCTGAAAAGACCCATTATTAGTAAGAAGATTGAATCAGTAGTTAAAAACTCCCTACAAACAAAAGTCCAGGACCAGACTGCTTCCATGGTGAATTCTACCAAACATTCAAAGAAGAATTAATACCAGTCCTTCTTAAACTGTCTCAAAAAGTAGAAGAGGGGATACTTAGAAACTCTTTCTACAAGGCCAGCTTTATCCTGATTCCAATGCCAGACAAGGACACCACAAGAAAAGACAATTACAGGCCAATATTCATGATGAACATAGTTGCAAAAATCCTCAACAATATATTATCAAACCAAATTCAAAAATACATTAAAAGAGTGGGGTGCCTGGTTCGTTCAGTTGGTTAAGCATCCAACTCTTGATTTTGGCTGAGGTTGTGATCTCAGGGTCATGAGATTGAGCCCCACATTGGGCTCCATGCTCAGCACATAGTCTGCTTGTCCCTCTCCCTCCCTCTCCACCCCTACTGTCCTTGCATGCATGCGTGCCTGTGTGCTCGCTCTCTCAAATACATAAATACATAAATACATAAAATCTTTTTTTTTAAAGATTTTTATTTATTTATTGAGAGAGAGAGAGAATGGTAGAGAGAGAGCACGAGAGGGAAGAAGGTCAGAGGGAGAAGCAGACTCCCTGCCGAGCAGGGAGCCCCATGTCGGGCTCGATCCTAGAACCCTGGGATCATGACCTGAGCCGAAGGCAGTCGCTTAACCAACTGAGCCACCCAGGCACCCTAAATACATAAAATCTTAAAAAAATACATTAAAGGGTCAGATACCATGATCAAAAAGGATTTATTCCAGGTTGCAAGGATGGTTCAACATCAGCAAATCAATCAACCTGATACACTGCATTAACAAAATGAAAGATAAAATCATATGATCATCTCAGTAGATGCAGATAAAGTTTACAAAATTCAATGTCCTTTTGTGATGAAAGCTTTCAACAGAGTAAGTATAGAGGGAACATACCTCAACATAATAAAGGCCAAATATGACAAGCCCACAACTAACATCATACTCAATAGTGAGAAGGTGAAGAAGATTCTCTACATCAAGAATAAGGATATCTCCTCTCACCACTTTTATTCAACATAGTATTGGAAGATCTAGCCAGAAAAATTAGGCAAAAAAAGAAATAAAACACATCCAAATTGGAAAGGAAGTAAAACTATCTCTGTTTGCAGACATGATGCTATATAGACCCCACCAAAAACCCTTTAGAAAAAATAAATGAATTCAGTAAAGTTATAGGATACAAAATCAATATATAGAAATCTATGGCATTTCTATACACTAATAATAAACTATCAGAAAGAAAATTAAGACAACAGTTTCATGTATAATTGCATCAAAAAGAATAAAATACCTAGAATAAATTTAACCAAGGAGATGAAAGACCTGTACACTAAAATCTGTAAGACATGGGTGAAAGAAATTGAAGAAGACACAAATAAATGGAAAGATATTACATGCTCATTGATTGGAAGAATTCATATTATTGAACTGTTCGGGGCACATGGGTGGCTCAGTCAGTTAAACATCTGCCTTCCCAGGATCCTGGGATCGAGCCCCACTTTGGGCTCCCTTCTTAGCAGGGAGTCTGCTTCTCCCTCTTCCTCTACCCCTCCCCCCTGCGCCTGCTTTCTCTCTCTCACTCTCTCAAATAAATAAAATCTTTAAAATATATATATATTATTCAAGTGTTCACACTACCCAAAGCAATCTATAAATTCAATGCCATCCCTATCAAAATTTCAATGGCATTTTTCATAGAACCAGAACAGTTTTAAAATAATATGGAACCACAAAAGACCCTGAATAGACAAAGTAATCTTCAGAGAGAAGAACAAAGCTGGAGGCTTCACACTCCCTAATTTCAAACTATATTACAAAACTATAAGAATTAAAACAATATAGTATTAGAATAAAAACAGACACATAGGTCAATGGAACAGAATAGGCAGCCCAGAAATAAACCCACATAGATAATGGTAGTTAATTTATCTTTTTTTTTTTTTTTTTTTTTGAGAGAGAGAGAGCACATGCAGGGAGTTGGGTAGGGGCAATGGGAGGAGAGAGAGCATCTTAGGTAGGCTCCATGCCCAGTGTGGAGCCCGAAGTGGGGCTCAGTCCCACCACCCTGAGATCATGACCTGGGCTGAAATCAAGAGTTGGATGCTTAACTGACTGAGCCACCCAGGTGCCCCAGTGTTAATTAATTTATGACAAAGAATATACAGTGGGGAAAGGACAGTCTCTTCAATAAATGGTGTTGGGAAAATTGGAGAGCAACACGCAAAAGAATGAAACTGGATCACTATCTTACAGCATACACAAAAATTAACTCAAAATGGACTAAAGACTTGAATGTAAAACCAAAACCATAAAACACCTAGAAGGGGACATAGGTGGTAAGCTCTTTGACATTTGTCTTGGTGATGATTTTTTGAATTTGACACCAAAAGCAAAGTCAACAAAAGCAAAAATAAACAAACAGGACTACATCAAACTAAAAAGCTTCTGAGGAGCAAGGGAAACCATCAACAAAATAAAAAGGTAACCTCCTGAATGGAAGAAAATATTTGCAAATCATATATCTGATAAGGGGTTAATATCCAGAATGTGTAAAGAACTTATACAACTCGATAGCAAACAAACAAACTGTCACTTTCTCTCTCTCAAATAAATAAGTAAAATCTTAAAAAAAAAAAAGGGACAAGAAATTACAAGTGTTGACAAGGATGTGGAGAAAAGAGAACACTTGTGCTCTGTTGGGGGAATGTGAACTGGTGCAGTGACTATGGAAATCAGTATGGATGTTCCTCAAAAGAACTAAAAAATGAACTGCCATATGATTCAGCATATTTATCTGAAGAAAACAAAAATATTACCTTGAAAATGTATCTGCACCCCCATGTTCATTGCAGCATTATTTATGGTAGCCAAGATATGGAAACAACTTAAGTGTCCATCAGCAGATAAATGGATAAAGAAAATATGGTATATATTTACAATGGAATATTTTTCCACCATAAAGAAATGAAAGATTGCCATTTGCAACAACATGGATGGACCATGAAGGCATTATGCTAAGTGAAATAAGTCAGATAGAGAAAGACAAATATATACAGAGAGCAGGTTGGTGATTACCAGAGGTCAGGGGTGGGCTTGTGAAATGGGTGAAGGGAGTCTCAGGTTACAAACTTGCAGCTATAAAATAAATAAGTCATGGGGCACCTGACTGGCTCAGTTGGAAAAGCATATGACTCTTGATCTCTGTCTGGGTCATGAATTTGAGCCCCATGTTGGGTATAGAGATTACTTAAAAATAAATAAATAAAAACTAAAATAAATAAGTCATCAGGATATAATATACAGCATGGCAACTATAGTTAATACTGTATTACATATTTGGAAGCTGCTAAGAGAATAAATCTTAAAAGTTCTCATTACAAGAAAAAGATCTGTATGTATGGTGACAGATGTTAATTACACTTACTGTGGTGATTTCACAAGATATACAAATATTGAATCATGTCTTATACCTGAAACAAATATAATGTTGAATGTCAGTCACACCTCAATTTAAAAAAAAAGGGGGGTAGACCTAAGTGTATAGGGAGTTGAAAAAGGGGGGTGGGGAGAGTAGATGAAGAAGGTAGAGATTTTCCAAAAAGGTTCTCACAGGAGAAAAGCTGATAATTTGGTAATGATTTTCTACCAAAGACAGAGCAATAGGAAGTTATTGACCATTGGCAGAGAAAGTTTCTGGAGGGTCTGATGTTTATTCATTAACTTATTCCTCAATCATTTATTGACTACTCAGTATGTGTAAGGAATTATGTTGGATGTGGAGGTTTCTTCAGGCAAAAAGTGTTAAGCCACTGACTTTAGAGAGCGGGCTGTATAGAGAGAGAGGAGAAAGATATGCTACAAAGTAGTGCAATAGCAATGAAGTGCTATCGCAATAGAAATGTTTATAGCGTATAGTAAACAGACCGAGGAAACGGGCAGGGAACTGAGGGAAGAGAATGTGGGTATCAAAATCTTTACAGTGTTGGCTCCCAGGTTAAACTTCTGTGTTTTATTAGATTGATCTGTTCTCTGAGGTTAGACACATATTTTGAAGCAGCTAATGCAGATTCTGAGAATATTAAATAAAATAATCGTTTTTACGAGTAGTTACCGTTGTGTCAAGTGTCTCTTCTGTGCCAGGCACTATAGATATCATGTTAATCCTCACGATAACCTTATTAAGTGGAGAGTCTTATTCCCATTTTACAGGTGAGGACATTTAGGAGGGCTGGAAAAATCATCTAAGTTAGCACAGTGACGGAATCAAAAACAAACTTGATTGCCATGTTTTCCATTTTGCCTTGCTGCCTGTGTATTAGAAAACACATATATTAACAGTTGCTTTGCTCTGAAGTGTGCCCTACCGAATGTGTTGATGATTTAATAGTTAACTTCCAATTGTTTTATGGAAAGAAACCACTTTCCTTGATGAAAACAAAAGTTGACAGCCTCTGATTTAAGTGGCTCTGCTTTCTACCAAATCCACATAGTCTTTTGTGATGGCCAAGGCCAGCTTTCACTGAAAATCCCCAAATTGAAATCAGTTATCAGAGAATGTGGTGTTTTGACTCAGCACAGAAACCAAAAACATTGTATTTAGTACCTACTAGGATACACTAATCAGATCAACATGATTTTTGATATTTAGATGTTCTTTTACTGTATCTGCCTATGTCACTAGGAGATGGCTTCTTTTGGTGTCTTTTAGGTAGAAGAGCTGTGGGTAAGTCAGGGCAGCTCCTCAGACTTCAGTGTGCTTTCTGGTGGACTTGGGATCTTGTGAATCTCTAGGTCTGAACTAGGGCTGACATTCTGCATTTTTCAATGTCATCACTTCCTGGTGATGCTCAGGCTCTGATTCGTAGACCATACTTTGTATAGCAGGGGCATAGAATGAATGCACATCGTCCATCTGATTTAGGATGCCTTCATCTCATAATGCTTCATGACTTAACCCATTTATTAAAAAATAATTATTCAGTGCCTGCAATGTATAGATGGCATGCATCACACAGAAGATATATATATATATATATGAAAAAGTGCAATCTCTATGTATTCTAAATGTGTACTTCTGTAATGGCAGTAGTGGAGAAAGAGGGGTCTATTATTCTTTTTATTCTTGCTTGCATTGTGTCAAAAGTTACAGTACATTTTTTAAATTTAAAATAAAAAAAGTTAATTTTGAGAGTAGCTTACACTGTAGTAGGACAGAGAAACAACACATTACATGTTAAGGCAATAGTGTTACTATGAAAGCATATGGGGGAGGTCATAAAAAGTCACTCTGGGACTTTTAACTTTATCTGAAAAAAAATGTAGATACATTAAAGGTTATTTTGGGGGGAAGGGGAGACATGATTATATTTGGTTTTAAAGTGATAGTTTAGGATTCAGACTGATTAGCAGGTGTTAAGTCTGAAGGCAGGTAGAGCAGTTTGAAGGCTGTTTCTATGAACTGGGAAAGTTGAAATTTTAAGAAGGGCTGGATTTTAAGAATCAGCTAGTAATAGGTTTTATGCAAAGAATAAAGAAAAGAGAAAGTCAGGGATGACTCTTTGTTTTCTGGTATGGGCAGTTGAATGGGTGGTCATCCTATTCATTGAATAGAGAAGACAAGAGGAGGAGATTTGGGATTTTGAAGTGAGGATGGGGCCTCTAAGTTAAAATGTCCAGTGGGTTGTTGGAGATAGAGTTGTAGGACTTAGGAAAGGTGCCTGGGCTGGAAATATAGGCTTTGATGATGATTGAGGCTATGACACTGGTTAAGCTCATCTAAGGAAAATATATATTGTTGAAGCTTTTAGCCAGAGAGCACACATATGGGCTTCAGTGAGTCTTGAACTTTCACAATTTGTATGAAAAAAATAACTTAAATTTTTATTTAATTATTATTTTTTTAATTTCACTGTAGTTAACATACAGTGTTATATTAGTTGCAGGTGTACAATACAGGGATTCAGGAATTCTATACATTACTCACTGCTCATCATTATAAGTGTACTCCTTAATCCCCATCACCTATTTCACCCATCCCTCCACCCATCTCCCCTCTGGTAACCACCAATTTGTTCTCTATAGTTAAGGGTCTGTTACTTGGTTGACTCTCTCTTAAAAAAATTAACTTTTATGTGCATTTTTCTGGGGACAGTGATCCTGAGGTTTTCTGAAATTTTACCCTGAAAAGTTGAAGAACCATTAGGGTGGAGTGTGAAGAGAGATCAGGACAGAACCTGAGACACCAACAAAAAGCTATGTGAAAGAGAAGAATCAAAGTCTCAGAACAAAATCCTGGGGGAATGTCAACACGAGGGAAACCTCATCAGATGTTCCTAGGCCCTGAATCTTCAACTGCTTATTTATTTTGCCACATTTTTCCTGGCGTAGAGTCTAGGAAAAGAAAGGCTTGGCATCTGGGAGACTGGGCCACAGACACTGATAAGGTTTGGGGGTAGAAATAACAAATTAAAGGGGAGAGGACTAATGAGCATTTAGTTGGACTTTAGTCCTAAGGGTTTTCAGAGACACGATTCTTAGACTTTTCTGAAACCTAGAAATGTCCACTTACACCATCAGTAAAGAAAATTAATAAATATAATCCCTTTAGGATAAAGAATTCTTGTCCATGGAACATGTAATTGCTTTTTATTCATCAGGCTATATGGGATAAGATGAAAGCAGAGTCCAGCATTGGCTTCACCTGGTAAAATTAAGATAAAGGATCAAATGCCTTTTGAAGTACAAATAGAATATTCATTTTTAATTTGTGTTCTTTGCAAATACATTATATTTTGAAAGGTTTTCACACCGACTGGACTAAGAACAATTCAATCTTGATCCTGTATCTGTCTGGTTTTTTTTAAATTAACACTTAACACTAGTGACACTTTTTAACAATTTCCCCACAACTCAATTTGCTACTTATCTTTATAGATTTAGGGCAGAAACTCGGGAACTTTGTTACAGAGTGCTAAAAAATAGATGATACCAGTAATCAGGAAAGAGAAGGCATGAGGCTCTCTACCACCAACAATTTTCTGACTGGAATATTTACTCATTGGTCAAATATTGTATTTCTGCCCTCATCAATCATCTTTGTGTTGGTAAATGTTTTAGTTTTCTACTGCTGTATAACAAATTAGCCCCAAACCCAGTGTTTTAAAGCGAGCAGTTATCTCATGGTTTCCTTGGGTCAGGAGTGGCTTAGCTGGGTGATTCTGGCTTGAGGTTTCTTGTGAGGTAGCAATTTAGATGGAGGTTGGGGCTGCAGTCATATGATGGCTTCATGTGACCTAAAGATCTGATTCCAAGATGGCTGCTTTGCATGGCTGTTGGCAGGAGGCCTTAGTTTCTTGTCATGTGAATTTCTCTGTAGGATTTCCTGAGTGTCTTCATGGCACAACAGCTAGCTTCCTCCAAATCAAGGGATCAAGGAAAGCAAGATGGAAGTCTTAATGTCTTTTATGACCTAGCTTGAAGGTTACACTGTCATTTCTGCAACATCCTATTAGTTACCAATGTCTGTTTTATGCAATGTGGGAGACTATACCAGCCTATGAATACCAGGAAGCAGAGCTTGTTGGGGCCCCTTATAGAGGCTGCCTGTCAGAATAATGAAAACTATTGTTTTTTAATAAGTGTTCTCCTGGAGATTATAAATTATGTTAAAATAATCATCACTACTGCTACCACCACTGAGCATGCTGCTTTATCCCCCCCAGTTTTATTGAGATATGATTGCTATATAACATTGTATAATTTTAAGGCATACAACATGATTTGATATACACATATATTGTGAAATGATTACCACACTAAATTTACTTAACATGCATCACCCTAGCATGCTGCTTTAAAGGTATGTCAAAGATCTACTCAATCACTAATTATAACTGAGACACAGTTAGGTCTTGGAATAAAGCTATTGTCAATAACGTCACTTTAGCCATGAAGAGCAATAATATCTATGCATTTTTACTTCCATTTTTAACATAGTGACCTCTACATTGGGAGCCTTAGGTCTCATTGTGAGTCAGATTTAATGGATGGTGGGACCAGGTAAAGTGGGGTTCAGCAGAATAGTTAATGGATATATTTTCAGTAGATTGAATTTGGCAAGATCTCAGTTGCTTTTAGTCAAGAATTTCTCCCCATGAGGATTAAGCCTTTGTTTCACAGAAGATAATTACTCCATCTCTTCCTAATCCATACAGCCTATAAAGGCTAGTCTGTGAAAAGTATTTATGTACACGGAGTTTCATGACCCTTTAAAAAGTCTTCCATTTCCCTTCCTGCTTTTTGAGGGCTTCCAAAAATGCCATTCCTTATTCAAACATAACTAAATTCTAAGACAAGTTGTGCCAAATTGTAAACTTAGATTTGATGTAGGTTGTGAACTTAACAAGATGCCTTTTGAATGTCCCATGAACGGTTAATAAAGACATGAAGTACATAGGGGAAACTCAAACTAGAATGTGGTATAGGTCGGTGTTAGACCTCACGCTAGACTCTCTGTCTAGCAGCTACTTCGGGCAGCTCTCTGGGGCCATATTCTGTAAACATGGGAGTCACTGCCACGAACTGTGGGAATGTATGATATTTCCAACAGGGTGGATTCCATCCTTCTGGATACAGAGAAAGGAGTTAATTAATCTGAGAATAGGGGGAGATGCTTTCTGAGGTTATTGTTAGCCTTTATGTTACTGAAGATGAAGGATTACTCTTTTGAAATTTAGAAAGAAATCTGGGTTACGGTCTTATTGTAGCTTTTTGTTCTGTCACAGAACTTAAGTGCTAGTTATATTTGAGAACAGTTTGATTTTATCACCTGAGGAGTAAGTCCAGAAGAAGGGAAATTTAAAATGGGCTATCTAGGGGGGATAGCAGGCTTAACTAAATCACCAACACTCCAGTGACTCTGCTTGTATTGATTCTGAAAAGCAGAACTGCAACTAAATTTGCTTTAACTTCAAATTATTATACAGAAATTCATACCTGTTCTTATCCCTTTATTAATAAAATAATGCAAACATACCTCTTCAATTCTAATGGGAAACTGACTCCCTCTTTGAAGAATTTATTGCCCATTTTGTGGGTAGGATATTTGTACAATTCTTGGAAAACATTACCTGAGTGATTCTTAGAGCATATTGATAAAGTAGAGAAGTGGCAAGCAGGAGCTGTTCCATCTGTACCTGCAGGTAATTTAATCAAGTCACATATACTAATAGACAAGGAACTGCGTGAGTGAAATATTCATTGAATGAGTGGATAAGAGTTTTAAGGAAACTGTTGTCTAAAAAAGGCAAATAAGATATGCGCAAAAATACTTCTAAATGCTAAAAGATCATTATACAACTTTGTGATAAATCCCCAAAAGAAATACTTCTTTCAGTTGGAGAAATCTGGGAGTAATTCAGACAGCTTGGGCATGTGGAACCTTTCTCTAGCAATATTCCATAGCTAAAAACACTTATACATCCCTGCCCTTTTGAGCCCAGGATATTCCCCAAGGTTGGATAAAGTCAGTAAGGTAAAGCGAGAGACCTGTAGTTTCCAGAGTGCTAGTGAGGACATCACCGAAACGGTCAAGATCCACCATGGGTAGAGAGGTACAGGATATGAGAGGAGGTGATGGATAGGAAATGAAGAGGACATAAGTTCAGTTCTCAACCATGCCTCATTGGTCAAATGGGTCTAATGAAGGTGATGTATGTCAAAGTACCTGGCACGATGCTGGTCAGGTTGCCGTGCTTAATGATGGAATAGTGCCTACATTAATAAATCGGCTCTGACTCAATGTTGGGAATCTGGAAAGGGGTAATAGAATGGAATAATAAGGAAAGACCAAAGGAACAAATACCATTATGAGTGTGAACAAGGTTCACAGAAGTGAGCTAGTGGAAAGGATCAATAGAAGCTGTGGTCCTTTCAGACTTTTTCTTTTACACATTAGACCTCTCGTAACCTAGCTCCTCTTTTTCACCAATGCTTTTCATGTTCTCCATAATTCTTCTTGTACATAAATCTGATGCCTGGCCATGATGCACACTCACTGTTAGAAGACTGCACTCCAGCAAGTCGTGACACATTTGCTTTCCCCGTTTGAACTATCTGCATACAGAAAGTATCATTTTTCTCCAAATCTCTTTATGCCAGTTGCACCTGAAATTATGTAGGTTATTTAAATATAACATAAACTGATGAAATATAAATGCAAAAAGATGGGAACATTATTTCCATGAAAATTTAAGTTGAATGATGTGTAGAGATGCAATAAAATGTAATTGCTAAAAAGGATGGCTCTCCAAGTAGATGTGGGTGAGAGAAACATAAAGGATTGAAAAAAATACAGAAACATTCTGCACTTGGGTTTGTTTCATTTTGTTTTGTTTGTTTTGCGTGAGGCAGTACCATGGCGAGCATACAACAGGAGCCAGACCTGACTGAGTAGAAATCTGCTTCTCCCACTAGGCAGCTGGGTGACTCTCAATGCCTGTTTCCTCATCTGTAAAATAGGGATAATAAATAGTCCCAATTTCAATCAGTGTGGCTGCAGTGGTGAGGTCTGGGAGGAGCCCAAATACAAGGCGGATTCCAGTCATCTCCCTGTGGAGTTCCAGACATTGTTTCCTCCACCAGGCACAACGATACATTGCAACACTCCAAAGTATGGCCAACCAAGGAAGCTCACCTGAGCTGCTTTGCTGTCTGCAGTTTTGACTGGGGTTTCATGACAAAGGTGTGGTTGACTAAGTAACTGGCCGCACAGTTGAACTCAAGTCTCCCAGCCCCTCTCTGCTACTCGGAGTTTGGGCTACTATCTCCTGGCTCAAAGCCCCAACCCTCTCATCACATGATTGGTCTTTGTGACATGGCCAGGCCCTGTTCTAAGTCATTTCCTTAGCAGAAACTATTCTGGGGTGCACCATGAATCATCTCATTACCATAAACTATGAGGGCTCCCCCAAAATAATAAGGACACTCTTCTCACTTGTTATATTGCCAGGATTTGGAGGCTATTTTCCCAGGAACCAGGGACAAAGGCCGGCTGAATGCACTATTGTACAGTGGCTTAAAGAGTTAATGTCTGAAAAGCACTTAGAACAGTGCAGACACATAGGAAACACTGTATCAATGTTTGGTAAGGAAGTAATACATTCTCACTGCACTTTGAAGATGCCAAACCCAAATTCATCTATTTACTGAATGTTGATATCTTTTATTTATTTATTTATTTTTAAAATTTTATTTTATTATGTTATGTTAGTCACTATACAATACATCATTAGTTTTTGATGTGGTGATCCACGATCCATTGTTTTCGTATAACACCCAGTGCTCTATGCAGTACGTTCCCTCCTTAATATTAAGGCTAACCCATCCCCCCACCCCCCTCCCCTCTAAAACCCTCAGTTTGTTTCTCGTAGTCCATAGTCTCTCATGGTTCGTCTCTCCCTCCAATTCCCCCCCTTCATGTTTCCCTTCCTTCTCCTAATGTCCTCCGTACTATTCCTTATGTTCCACAAATAAGTGAATCCATATGATAATTGACTTTCTCTGCTTGACTTATTTCACTTAGCATAATCTCCTGCAGTCCCATCCATGTGGATGTAAAAGGTGGGTATTCATCCTTTCTGATGGCTGAGTAATATTCCATTGTATATATGGACCACATCTTTTTTTTTTTTTTAAGATTTTTATTTATTCATTTGCGGGAGAGACAGAGAGAGAAGAAGCAGGGGGAAAGGCAGAGGGAGAGGGAGAAGCAGACTCCCCGCTTAACAAGGAGCCGATGCGGGACTCGATCCCAGGACCCCGGGATCATGACCTGAGCCGAAGGCAGACGCTTAACCATCTGAGCCACCCAGGCGCCCCTGGACCACATCTTCTTAATCCATTCATCTGTTGAAGGGCATCTCGGCTCTTTCCACAGTTTGGCTATTGTGGACATTGCTGCTATGAACATTGGGGTGCATGTGGCCCTTCTTTTCACTACATCTGTGTCTTTGGGGTAAATACCCAGTAGTGCAATTGCTGGGTCATAGGGTAGATTTATTGATATCTTTTAGAAATAACTTTTGGGTATAATAGCATCAGCCAAAAGGACTTTTGTTGTATTCTTTGTGTTGTTTTTCTTTTAGGTCCTTTTTTAAAATCTAGAAAGCATAATGAGCTATAATTTTATGCCAATAAACTATGTGGAGTAAAACCTACAGCAACTATGTGGAGTAAAACCTACAGCAACAGATAGGCTGCCAGGAGATTGGGATTTTAGTCCTAGCTTTGTTTTTGATTAATTGTTTGACTTCAGGAAATTCCTAACCTCCTTGAACCTCAGTTTTCTTTATCGGCATTGGTCTACTTGCTTAGGGATCATTTGACACCAAAATCTTTCTTTAATGAAAAATACATTTTTTCCCCTTACCTCTACACTCCTCCCTTCGGCCTCCTGTCCACCAGGTTTTTCTAATTTGAATTGTTTTTTAAAAGTAATGAGTTTCATTTAGATCATTTCCCACAAAACGTTGTCTTGTGGGAAAGTCAATATTCTATTCATTTGATGTTATTACTCATATTATTGTTAGTATTACGATTATTCAGGTCACTGATGTCTGTAAGTAATAGGAATCACAGCATCATTATGATAATGGTAAATGTTAAATGAGATAGTGAAAATGCCATGTGCTGGTAAAATTTGATGGCTAGAACATGTTTTTATCCTGTTTTCACTGTTTGTTTTTTTAAATCGTTTGTCTAAATATTTTTTACTCAATGCAGACTTAATATAAATTTAGAGCTAGCATTTATTGACAGTAAGATGCATGTAAGACTCTATTCCCAAGATAGAGTAAGACAGAAACCTAATATCTATAACTAGATGTACATTTATGTCTGTATCTATCATCTATTTAGCTATCAACAGCTAGCTAGTTATAAACAACTATATATAGAAAGACCAACAGGATGAACAAAGTATGAAAAAATCATATAAAACTCATTGATGATAATAATGAAAAGATGTTACTTGAGTGAAAGACATTTTTATGTTCTTTATTTTTAAAATTTTTTATTTAAATACAATGTAGTTAACATATAGTGTATTATTAGTTTCAGGGGTAGAATTTAGTAATTCATCAGTTATGTATAACATCCAGTGCTCATTCCATCACGTGCCCTCCTTAATGCCCATCACCCACTTACCCCATCCCCCCACCCACCTCCCCTTCAGCAACCCTCAGTTTGTTCCCTATAGTTGAGTCTCTTACGGTTTGCCTCCCTCTCTGTTTTTATTTTTCCTTCAGAAAGAACATAACATTAAAAATATTCGTGGGATGTGTGGGTGGCTCCGTTGGTTGAATGTTGAACTCTTGATTTCAGCTTGGGTCATGATCTCAGGATCCTGGGATAGAGCCCTGCCTTGCGCTCTGCAAGAAATGGGGAGTCTGCTTGAGGATTCTCTCTCTCCCTCTGCCCCTCCTTCCCCCCAAAAAAACATGCCTCAAAGTAGCCCTTAACCAAAGGCAAACACTGTACTTTTGATCTCACACAGAAAGAATTTGACTTATATTTTCCAAGTAGTTCATAGTACATTGGCTGTTTTATTACCTAGTTAATAGTTTTTAAAAGAATGATGTAGAATATAGTTTGAAATAATTATAAAAAGCCAAACTATCAGCAAATCTTAACAAGACTCTAATGCTGAATGGGGAAGCAGAAATACAAAAGAATGGATATAGAACTTAATTTTTACAAAGAATGTAACAGATGTTCATAGTATGACTGTGGCATTAAGGAGAAGTTAAATATGTTTATGATCTTTGTAGAAGAACACATTTTTGGCAAGGTATTTGTAAAAAATGATTTAAAAAACCCTTTGTTTAAAATTTTTGTTTTATTGGTAAACTCCTTTTATCTGGAAAATTAATTTATACAAAGCATCTCATTCTCTAACAGTGCCAGGCCATGGAAGGGAGATGTACCTATCATGTGAAGGAAAAAACGCTATGATCAGGAAACTGGGGCCACTTATGCAACTTTGTTATATTGGATCCAGCTTCTAAATTTCCCTGAATCCAGCTTTTCTTAGATGTAAAATAGAGATGGTGAAGTCTGCTTCCCAGGATTATTGTGAAATCAAATGAGACCCAATATATGAAGTCATCTGGTACTCACTTACAAAACAGGAGCCTGTAATAAAGGTTCTTTAAAAATAATTTGCTGTTGTTATTTGAAGTCTAAAAAACCTCAGAACCATTTAATTTTCCTAAACCTTTATGGGCTGGTGATCCAACAGGTTTTGAGTTTTTAGAAAAAAGCAAACTATCGTTAACAGGGCCAAACGCTGAAGGAGGGAGAAAGGAAGATTTAGCAATTGTTGGTGATTTTTAAGAGGGCAATTTCATGAGCGGTGAGGATAGAGGCCAGATTGCAGGGATGTGAGTATCCGGAAGGAATTCGATCAAGCAGCTGGGATGTGAGTATCAGGAAGGAATTCGATCAAGCAGCTGGGATGTGAGTATCAGGAAGGAATTCGATCAAGCAGCTGGGATGTGAGTATCCGGAAGGAATTCGATCAAGCAGCTGGGATGTGAGTATCAGGAAGGAATTCGATCAAGCAGCTGGGCAGAGAAGGAGAAGAAAGGGAAAGAGGCTAGAAGCCTGAAGGGTTTAGGCAAGGGACTTTTTCTTTTTTTCCAGATTGGAAGGAGATGACATTCTTAAATTTCTTGAAGGTCAGCAAGAATAAAGAGGAAGACAGTGGAAAGAGTATAGATAAAAGAATCAGGTCTGTTTCCAGATCAGGCTTACTCACTAATTCAGTGTTACCTTGGGCACCTCCCTTAGCCCCTCCGAGTCCCTGTGAAATGGAGGTGCTGATACCATCCTTATCTCCTCCCTGACTTTTGGGTGAAGATCATTTGAAGTAAAGCCACTAAAAACACCTTGAAAGCTATAGGCATGTTATCATACAAAATAAGTATAAATCTTTTCAGAAGATGGTCTCTCTATGTCCAAGGTGCTTACCTTTATGGCGGGTGCTATGAAAATGTTCTTTGGCTGCTTATAAAGGGCACTCTTGGAGAAGTGTTTATTGAACTGAATTGCACTAACATGGCAAATACACTTTTAGATTACAAGGCAAATCACTCCTCCCCATTTATAAGCTAAGAGCCCTTCCCCAGTTCTCTGGACATTCTGCCTTGGTTCCTGTTTTCATTACTTACCAACTGCTGTGCGGCCTGTCAGTTCTGTGTTCTTCATCTCACACACTTTAACCGTATCTCTCAGCAATTTTCTGTCTGGAAAAATTGCCTGCTCTTTGTTTTCATTGAGGTAAAACGGTAACCACTTAAGGCCCATTTACACAAGGAGAAAAAAAGACTGTTTAGAAACCTAGTGTCAACTATGGCTTTTTCAAACCATGTTGTGTTTTGAACACTGTAATATCAACAGAGTCAAAAGTTGATTTTTTTTTTTTTTGAGTACACAGACTGTGAAAGATCTTCTGGAGTCTGAGCTTTAAATATAACCCCTTAAATTCTGATTGAGTTTGTTCTTCAGCTCTTGAATTTATTTTTGGCACAGTATATACTATGTGGGGCCAAGGAAAGAAAGACATTTTCCAAGAATTGTAGATCCCCAACAAGAATCTAAGCACCTCAGAAGGAAAAACTTCACAAAGATTTTTAACAGTTTATTCGTTGATTTAAAGATTTATTCCTTAACCAGGCATCATTCTACACCTGGGGAGATAAAGATGAGAAAGGCATTATGTTGTTCTTCTTTTTTATTTATTTTTTTAAAGATTTTATTTTTTATTTGAGAGAGAGAGAGAGAGAGAACATATGAGAGAGAGTATAGAGTGGGGAGTGGCAGAGGGAGAAGCAGGCTTCCTGCGGAGCAGGGGGCCTGATTCAGGGCTGGATCCCAGGACCCTGAGATCGTGACCTGAGCCGAAGGCAGACGCTTAGCCAACTGAGCCACCCAGGCGCCCCGGCATTATGTTGTTCTTAATGAACTTTGGCCTACAGGAAAATAATTGCGATTCAGAATGGTGAATGCTAGGATGGAGTCGTGTGTACAATCTAGTGGTCACAGAAACCTTGCAGGGGAGCTGATGTGGTCAGTGGTCAGCTGTGAGAAATAAATGGTGGCATCTCACACACTGCTTGCCAGGTCAGAGGCTTTGAACAAGTTGGCAGCTACTGCTTCCAATATAAGGGAGGGAGCCCAGAAGGGCTGTGTCATCAGAATGACTTTGTATCTTGTCTTGGGGCTTTAATCTTTATTCATTTTTCTTTACAGCTTGATTGGAGTAAAAGTGACATAGAACAAACTGCACATTTCTAGGTACATTTTGACATATTTATGTGCTTGTCAAATAACCACCACAGTCAAGGTAATGAACATGCCCGCTCCCCCACACATTTCCTTGTGTCCCTTTGTAAGCCTTCCCTTTTGTCGCTTTTCTCTCCCCTTCTCAAGGAACCACAGATCTGCTTTCTGTCACTGTGGATTAGTTTGCATTTTCTAGAATTTCACATAGACAGAATCATACACTATGCACTCTTTTGGTCTGGCTTCTTTCACTCACCATAATTATTTTGATATTCACCCATGTCATTATGTGTATCAATATTTCATTTCTTTACTTTCTTTTTCCTTTTTTAGCTTAGTTATCTTTCACTGTATGGATATGCCACACTTTTGTTTTTCCATTTATCTGTTGACAGACATTTGGGTTGTTTCCAGCTTTTGGCTACTGAATCTGAAGTTGTGAATATTCTTATACAAGCTTTTATAAGGGCATATACTTTCATTTCTCTTGGGTAAATACCTGGAAGTGGATTGATAAGATCAAAAGGTATATATAGGCTTAAGTTTTTTTTTAAGATTTTATTTATTTATTTATTTATTTGACAGAAAGAAAGAGCTCAAGTAGGCAGAGAGGCAGGCAGAGGGAGAAGCAGGCTTCCTGCTGAGCGGAGAGCCTGGACTCGGAGCCTGATCCCAGGACTCTGGGATCATGTCCTGAACTGAAGGCAGACGCTTTAACCACTTAATTTTTAAAGAAACTGCAACATTGTTTTCCAAAGTGGTTGTACCTTTTTATACTCCCACTAGCATTACATGAGACTTTTAGTTCCTCTGTATCCTTGCCAACACTTGTTATAGTTTGTCTCTTTAAAATATTTCAGCTATTCTAGGGCACCTGGGTGGCTCAGTCGGTTAAGCGGCTGCCTTCGGCTCAGGTCATGATCCCAGGGTCCTGGGATCGAGCCCTGCATCTGGCTCCTGGCTTGGCGGGGAGTCTGCTTCTGCCTCGCCCCCTGCTCATGCTCTCTCTCTCTCTCTGTATCTCTGTGTCTCAAATGAATAAATAAAACCTTTAAAAAAAATAAAAATTTCAGCTATTCTAATAGATGTGTAGTGGTATCACATTGTGGTTCTATTTTGCATTTTCCTAATGACTAGTGGTATTGAACATCTTTTCATGTACTAATAGCCATTCATATATCTTCTTTGTTGATGTGTCTGTTCAGTTCTTTTACCCATTAAAAAAATTAGGCTATTTCTTATTATTGGGCTTTAAGAGGTCTTTATATATTCTGGGTATAAGTCTTTTGTCAGACATATGATTTTTTTTATTTTATTTTATTTAAAAAATTTTTTAAAATTTTATTTTATTATGTTATGTTAGTCACCATACATTACATCATTAGTTTTTGATGTAGTGTTCCATGATTCATTGTTTGCATATAACACCCAGTGCTCCATGCAGAACGTGCCCTCCTTAATAACCATCACCGGGCTAACCCATTCCCCACCCCTCTCCCCTCTAGAACCCTCAGTTTGTTTCTGAGAGTCCATCGCCTTTCATGGCAGACATATGATTTGCAAATAGTTTTTCCTGGTTTGTGACTTTTCACTGTCTTAACAGTGTCTTTCAAAGAGCAGAAGTTTTTAATTTTGATCAAGTTGAATTTATCAATTTGTTCTTTTTTAAAACAGCTTTAGTGATGTATATATGACATACAAAGTTGCACATATTTAATATGTACAATTTGATGAGTTTGGACCCATGCAAACATCTCTGATACCATCACCACAATCCAGGTGGTAGACACATTTAACACCTCCTGGAGTCTCTGTGGGTCCTTTTGTTTTATGTTGTTTTGTTTGTGGTAAGAACACTTAACATGAGCTCTATCCTCTTCTCAAATTTTGAAGCTCAAAATGCTGTATTGTTGAGTATAGGCACATGTTGTACAGCAGACTGTAACTTATCCCTGTAGCATAACTGAAACTTTATACACATTGGGTAATAGCTCCTCATTTCCCCTCTTTCCAGGCCCTGGCAACAACTATTATGTTCTCTGCTTCCAAGAGTTTGATTATTTTAGATTCCTCGTATAAATGGGAACTATGCAGATATCTTCTGTGACTGGCTTATTTCAGTCACTCTATGTCCTTCACATTCATCCATGTTGTCACAAATGGCAGGATTTCCTTCCTTCTTAAGGCTGAATAATATACCATTTTATGCATATAATATATTTTCTCTATCCATTCATCTATCTATGAACTTTTAGGTTACTTCCCTATCTTGGCTGTAGTGAATAATGTTGCAGTGACCATGGGAATGCAGGTATCTCTTCAAGATACTGATTTCAGTTATTTTGGATGTATACCCAGAAGTGGAATTGCTGGGTAAGGACGTTTTTGAGGAATCTTCATACTGTCTTCCATAGCTGCTGCGAGTTTGTTTTTTTTTTTTTTAGGGATTGGGCTTTTTGTATATGTAAAAAATCCTTGCCTAAGCCAAGATCACAGGAGTTTTCTCTTATATTGTCTTCCAAAAGTTCTCTTGGTTTAGGTTTTAAATTTAGGTTTGTGATCCATTTTGAATTAATGCTTATATTTGTTGAGGTATAGATTGAATTATTTTTTTCATCAGGTATCCAATTGTTTTTAGCCCTATTTATTGGAAAAGACCATCCTTTCTCCATGGTAGAAGGTAGAGGAGGGGAGGGACTGTAAAGTATCCTCCAAACTGAGAAGGCACTTTGAGACTGAAAAACAAAGGAGGTAACTTCATACAGTTTACACAGAGTTTTACTCGGGGTAACTTACTAACAGGGAGGATGGGGCAGACGACAATCCAGACCTCTGCAACTATTCTCCACAAAGTCCAGACCTTGGTCTACAGATTTTTGTAGAGCGAAGGGATGCCCAGGAGGGGCACTGTAGTGAGAGCAGAGGGTTTGTATGCACCTAGTTGACAGCTAACATTCAGTTAGATCTCGTGGTATCCCACCTGTGCATCAGGAAGGGGAAAGACTACGTTATCTCTAACAGATTCATAGGAGGCCAAAGCAAGCCGCTCTACCTTCTAGACATGGGGGTGTTTCTAAGGTATGTATATTAATCTCCAAGGGGCCTGGAACATGTAGCCCCAAGAGAGGTCATCGAGTGGACAAGAACAAGATGGAAGGCCAAGGATGGAGTCGGTATTGTCAGCCTTCCTACCTCCACCCCTGACAGCTTTATGACCAGTACAATCTTTTACATGCCATTCTTCTGTGATGACCTTACAGCCAGATATCAGGAAGTGACTTGCATCCTTATGCCACAGCAATAATATAGACAGCAATGTGAGATTAATATACCTGTAAGACAAAATATTTGGAATTATGCTTCCCCAGTGACCTTGTAAAGAGGTGAGCCATCTAGTGAAGGCATTAGCAAAAGAGATCTTCTTTACACGATCAATAGATCAATAACTTTTTGCATATGGGACACTTAAGTTCATCATTCTTTAGACCCAGCAGTCAGAGTGATTGTGAATTTCTCTCTCTCTTTTTTTAAAGATTTTATTTATTTATTTGACAGAGAGAGACAACAGTGAGAGCAAGAACACAAGCAGGGGGAGTGGGAGAGGGAGAAGCAGGCTTCCCGCTGAGCAGGGAGCCCAATGTGGGACTTGATCCCAGGACCCCGGGATCAAGACCTGAGCCAAAGGCAGACGCTTAACGACTGAGCCACCCAGGTGCCCCAAAGTGATTGTGAATTTCAACTTAAGTGGTGACCGGGAGATGTTACCTGAGGCCACAGGGAGGGACATCACCAGTGTGAGGCTAAGGGCAATAAGACAAACATTTTAAAGGCAATAAATATGGTAAATCTTCATTTAGTAACAACACAGTAGCTGTTTGGACCCCATGAACCACTACCATCCTGACTTTTCACCATTACTCATTCTTGAGGGATGGGGTAACAACCACTCTAGCTACTTCCTGCTGGAAAGTGGCATAGATTAGGATTTGAGGAATGAAACTGCCTTCCATCCAGTTACAGATATTCCCTAGTACGAGGTTGAGCCCCCATCCTTCATAGAGCCATTGTTTCAGAACTCTAATGTATAGTCTTAGATAGCATCTCATTTCACATTTTGTAACCGGGGGTCACTTCAGCTAAACAGTTGTCTCATTTCAGGAGGCGGTCCCACAGGTGGGCTTTCAGAGTCAGGCCTATAGGTAGAAAATTAGCCGGATATGCAAGGAAACCAGAATTCAGGATCCAGCCCAGTTTTATAGGTAAACAAGAAACATTCAAGGACAGTTAATCAGAACTCGAATCTAACACTCATAAAAGTGTGTTACTGAAACACAGTTTTTTTTCCTCTTTAAAGTCACCCTCATTTCCATCAAAGATAGCCAAACTAAGACGAATCTGTTTGTGAAATAAGTCCAGTTTTAAAAAACTTGGTCTAATTATTTACAAAAGTACAGCAAGAATAGTGGCTGGCCATATAGGTTCTTTTAAATCAGCTTTGCTGGAACTTTCCATAAGGAATTTCAGATTAAATATTTAACAGCCTTTTGAGGCTAAGAACCAAGAGAAATACTTGTCGTCAGACTTGCCTGCAATACTATACATTTGGGTTACTTCCTTTCTTCTCCAGGTCCCCAAAATATTCTGAGATTCCTGAGCCGGCCAGGATGTGACCTTCCTTACTCACCTGGTAAGGCCCCTAGGAACCATGTAAGTTAGGTACCAGGCTGATTTTTCAAGGGGCTTCATTAGCTCCACAAAGTCAACCTTAGCTCCTTAAAGCTATCTGGTCATATCTGAGTCTATGCATGCCTCTCTCAAATATGACATTCTGGTCAAGGTCTTGGTAATATGACCAATGTTTCCAATGGTGTCCTGTTATAGGAGTACAGATTCTTACCGAACTTAAGCAAATAGCTATAATTGCCATGAAAGTAAGAATACTCCTCTCCAGCTCCAACAGCCCCTCCCGCTCCTCAAATAAATAAATAAATCTTAAAAAAATACAAAAGAAAGAATACTCACTGAGAGTTTCCAAATTTTGGAGACCAGGTAGGGAGAAAAAGATAACTTCTTAAATCTGGAGAAGTAAACATTAGAGAACTAGGAATGTTTTAAACAAGAGTCAAAAAACTATCATCATTTTCCTCAATTCATTCAGTCTCGTGTTAATAATTCTTGTTCTGTTTGAATGCAGTTTTTCCATTAGTTCTGGAAATTCTTACTCAGTTTGGTTTTATGATCCTCAGGGTATAAGAAACCTATATTTGTCAAAAGTTCTCTCCATGAATCTTCTTGAAGATGAAAAACATTTAGCAAAAGCATCAGAACAATAACTGTAAATGACAAAAGACTCAAAAATGGCCGTGGTTGAAGATCTGTTGAAAGTTCATTATGATGCAATTGACCAGAAACTTTGTTTTTTTTCTGTGACATACACTTCAATAATTAGAATTACAAGTGATGACATTATACCAGGACATATCAAAATCTTAGGAACTTTATATGATTTCTAGAATAGTTACAGAATTCTTCCAGATAATAAAACCTAAGAAGGTTTATCATCACTTATTTGACGTTACTTCCCATGTAGCTTGACACGCCAAAACTAATTAACCAAGAACTTCATTTAGAATTTGAAATTGGGGAAGTTTGTTAAAAATATCAGAAGGTTTTAAAGCATATGCCTAAATAGGAGCACAGATCATTATAAAACTCAATTACCTAATTAACCAAGGTGGCAGTAAGAGATTCTTAAGGCAAATATACAGTTGTTAGCAAAACTTAGTTCTTTTCATATTGATTAAGATTCAGTTTTCTTAAGTAATTGAAGTCCTGATAAAGATAAAATATAGAAACTGTTTTGTTTTTTTTCTGGGCAAAGAGAAAAAAATGTTTGTTTACAATTTCTTATCAAGAGTAGACCAATAATCTACAAAAACTTTATCTTAACAGAGAAAAAACAAATTCTAATCTTATACCAGTACTTTTAAATCTCTTTCATTCCAGCCTTCGCCCTGACCGTGCATAAAATTCTTTTCCAAAGATTCCTATTTCACAAACTTCCTACAACTTTTTATTTTTTATTTATTTTTTTTTTAGATTTTTGTCCTAAGTTTTCCCTCCAAACGGCCAGTCTCATTTTAGGAAAAAATTACTTCCTCAACAAAAATATATTCCCCCTTTTCATACCTTTCTTCCCCAAAACACATACCGTACTTCTTCTTCTTTTTTTTTTTTTTTTTGAGTAGGTTCTAGGCCCAGCATGGACCCCACCATGGGGCTTGAACTCATGACCCTGAGATTAAGATTTGAGCTGAGATCAAGAGTCAGAAGCTTAACCAACTGATCCACCCAGGCATCCCACATGCCTTCCTTTGTTTGCATACAGTTGTTTCCCTTATTATTTCTAGTAGTCTTAATTACATTTATTAGAATTCTTACTGCTTAGAAAGTTTACTTCAGTGAAAACTAAGTAGTAAGCAGTTGTGAACTGTCCGTAAGTTACACCAGAATTCTTTGGGATTGGCAAATTTATGAATATGTTTTATAATTTCCAGAAACATGTTCTTTTTTATAATTTTAATGTTGATAACTCTGAATACATGTCTATTAAAACAACAACCTTAAATTAGCTTTAATACTAAGTATTTTTCCACATCACATGAACTTGAAAAACATTCGGGTTAGTTTCCTCTTTCTGAGTTTTAGAATGCCCAATTCTTGTAAGCGCTTGCCTTTAATCCGATTAAATAGAGCTCTTTTACAAAGTAGTTTTAGCAATACCATTCAGAGGTAAAAAAAATATCTCATGTTTACAACCTACATATGTACACACAGAGACAGATGTAAAGATCCTATAGGTACAATATTTATGGAGAAGATTTTCAAGATTTGTATTTGTATCTGAAATTAGTCTTGAGGTGACTGTGCTAGAGTTTGAACACAAGAGCCATCTTACGAGTTTGTATTTTAAAAAAAAGTCTTTCCACTCCCACTCCACCTTTTTTTTTTTCTTGTCAGGTGATTGTAGGCTATGTTTACATTTCAAAGACAGGACAAGTTGTATAACTTAAAAGAGGTGGAGAAAGAACACAAGTTTTCCCAAAAAGGACTTTGGTTTCCTGAAGCCAATAATTTACAAGCCTTTAAGATAAATAGGGGAAGATTTGGGATCAGTAAAGGAATAGGTGACCTTTGGATTGCCTCTAGAGTTGCATTTCTAGCTTTGTAAAGTTTTGTAAGATAAGGAAAGCTGCTTTCAAAACTTCAAAGAACTGGGTTGCAAGTTAAATAACATTATAAGTTGATCTACTCAGCTAATTCCATTTTCCTCAATTTGCTTCTTTCTTTCTGGGTACATCTTACCCGTTTCCTGCCAGGATAGTATCCTGTCAGTGTTTTTAGAAGCTTCGAAATACCAATCGAAATATGCATCCCACTCAGATTGTTTAGTTCGATAGCCAGCTTTTTCTCAAGTTGGGTCCGCAAATACAGTAATTAGGTATTTTAAAGAATCCTCATTTAGGCCATTTAAGGGTTGAAATCATCCCTAGTATAATCCTTTAAAAAACCTTTCTTCTGACCTCCTTCACCCAGGGATTTCTAGGTTCAATTTGAACAAGCATTTAATCCCACAGGGCATTTACCGAAGGGGTCTTTCTTTTAAAACGTTTCCCCCAGTGTTCCTTTAGTCTTTGCAATTAACAAAACAGAGAGCATTAATTATTGTGGCAGAGCCAAAGCTCACTTATCTGCCAATCCCTTCAGGTGCTGAACAAAGGATGTTCAGGTGGCCACTTTACCTCTAAGGTCGTGGGATAGATGAGTTCGGTCACCAGGGATCAAGTGGGATGGTCCTCGTGGAGAACCCAAGGTGACCAGTTGTCCAGAGTAAGCGAGCACCTGCCACGGCCAACTGCTTTGCGCCAGCTCCCAGACCCCCAGGCACGCAAACCACCGACATGCCCCACCTGGGTGGCCAAAATTTATAACCGAACTTAAAGGGCTCATCCTTTGGGGTACATTAAATTCAACATAACCCAAAGGAGTGTTGAAAGCAAAGAACTTTTTACCACTTTTTACAAGCAGGGAGACAGGGAGATAGCTCTCAAAGCACCATCTCTTTACTCATAATTCCTTTTCTGTGGAGTCTTGTCTGGCACAGAGCATGGGGGTGGGGGTGCTGGTCAGCTTGGGATTTCCCCCACGGACAGCGGGCTTTCCCCTCCTGGCCCCTTTACCCACACTTGTTTCCTTGTCCATCTCCTGCCTGACTCGCCAACTGGTAGAACGTGGAAGAGGGGAGGGTCAGTAAAGTATCCTCCAGACTGAGAAGGCACTTTGAGACAGAAAAAGCAAAGCAGGCAACTCCATACACTTTACCCAGAGTTTTATTCGGAGAAACTTACTGACAGGGAGGATCGGATGGATGTCAATCTGGAGCTGTGCAGCTATGGTCTGCAAAGCCCAGACCATAGTCTATGGATTTTATCGAGTGAGGGGACGCCCGGAGGGCACTGTAGTGAGATCGGAGGGTTCCCATGCGCTTCTAAGGGTTTGCATGCTCTTAATTGACAGCTAACGTTTGATTAGATTTCGTGGTGCCACCTGTGCATTAGGAAGGGGAAAGACTATGTTATCTCTAACAGATTCATGGGAGGCCAAAGCAAGCTGCTCTACATTCCAGCCTTGGGAAGCATTTCTAAGGTATACACATTAATCTCCAAGGGGCCTGGAATACGTAGCCCCAGGAGAGGCCATCCAGTGGGTATGAACAAGACGGAGGGCCAAGGATGCGGTCAGTGTTGTCAGCACTCCTGCACTCCACTTAATTGCCTTTGGTCCTCTGTCGAAATTTAGTTGTCCATATTCGTGTGGATCTATTTCTGGATTTTACAATCCAGAATTCCTTTCATTTATTTGTCTGCATGTATGTCATTACCATACCAACTTGATGACTGTAGCTTTATAATAGGTCTTGAAATCAGATAATGTTAATCCTCCAATTTGGTCTTTTTAGAATTATTTTGGCAATTTCTGTCCTTTGCATTTGGCAATGTCCAATGGCAATGGACATTGGCAATGTCCTTTGCATTTTCATAGGAATTCTGGAAACAGTCCGTCAGTATCTACAAAAACTCATGCTGAGATTTTGGTTTTGATTGTGATAGGTTATATATCAATTTGGGACAACTGAAGTATTAACAATATTGAATGTTCCACTTTATTACATGGCCTAGCTCTGTTTACTTAGATCTTTAATTCCTCTTAGTGGTGTTTTGTTGTTTTAAGGGTGCAGGTCTTTGCCATGTTTTGGCAGGTTGGTCTATCCTTCAGCATTTCATGTTTTTTTTTATTCCATCTTTAAAAAGAAGAGTTTTTTTTTTTTATGAGCAATTTTAGGTTCACAGCAAAATTGAGCAGAAAGTTAGAGGAGTTCCTATATACTCCCTATCCCCATATACACACGGTCTTCCTCACTATCAACATCCCACACCAGAGTGTACATTTGTTACAACTGATGAGCCTACATTGACACATCATAATCACTTATAGTTCATAGTTTATACTGGAGTTCATTATTGATGTTGTACACCCTATGGATTTTAGCAAATATATAATGGCATTTATTCACCATTATAGTATTATACAGAAAGTTTCATTGCCCTACAAATTCCTTGTACTTCATGATTCATCTCTCCTTCCCCACTAACCCCTGGCAAACATTGATCTTTTTACTGTCTATAAGTTTTGCCTTTTTGAGAATGTCATATATATTGGAATCATACAGTATGTAGCCTTTCCAGATTGGCTTCTTTCACTTAATAATACACAGTTAAGTTCCCTCCATATCTTTTTGTGCCTTGATAGTTCATTTCTCTTTAGTGCTAACTAATACTTTATTGTCTGGTGTGCCACAGTTTGTTTATCCATCCACTTGCTGAAGGATATCTTGGTTGCTTCTAAGTTTTGACAATTATGAATAAAACTGCTGTAAACATCCTGATGAAGGTTTTGGTGTGAACACAAGTTCTCAGGTTCTTTGGATAAATATGATAGAGCATAGGATCATATGGTAAAAATATGTTTAGCTTTGTAAGAAACTACAAACTGTCTTCCAAAGTGTCCATACCATTTTGCATTCCCACCAGCAGTGAATGAGAGTTCCTGTTGCTCCACATGTTCTCCAGCATTTGGTGTTGTAAGTGTTCTGGATTTTTGCCATTCTAAAAGATGTGCAATGTTATCTTGTTTTAATTTACAATTTCCTAAAAATGTTTCATGTGGACCCTCTTTTCATATCTTCTTTGGTGAAGTGTCTGTTCAGATCTTTTGCCCATTTTTTAATTGGGTTGTTAGTTTTCCATTGTTGAGTTTTAAAATTCTTTGTATATATTGTATCACAGTCCTTTATTAGATATGTGTTTTTGCAGACACTTCCCCCAGTCTGTGGCTTGTCTTCTCATTCTCTTGACAGTATCTTTTTTTTTTAAAAAGATTTTATTTATTTATCTGACAGAGAGAGACACAGCAAGAGAGGGAACACAAGCAAGGTGGAGTGGGAGGGAGAAGCAGGCTTCCTGCTGAGCAGGGAGCCGATGTGGGGCTCGATCCCAGGACCCTGGCATCATGACCTGAGCCGAAGGCAGATGTTTAATGACTGAGCCACCCAGGTGCCCCTCTTGACAGTATCTTTTGCAGAGCATAAGTTTTTAATTATAATAAAGTCCAACTTATTAATTCTTCCTTTCATGGATGATGCCTTTAGTGATTTATCTAAAGAAGTCATCACCAAACCCAGGGTCCATTAGATTTTCTCCTACCTTATCTTTTAGGAGTTTGAGAGTTTTGTATTGTACATTTAGATCTATGAATCATTTTGAGTTAATTGTTGTGAAGGGTTGGAGTTCTATATCTATATTCATTTTGTACAAATGGTTATCTAGTTGTTCTAGTACCATTTGTTGCAAAGACTATTTTTTTTCCACTGAATAGCCTTTACTCCTTTGTCAAAAATCAGTTGATTATATTTATCTGGGTCTATTTCTGGACTCTCTATTTTGTTTCACTGATCTATTTGTCTGTTCTTTTGCCAATACCACAGTGTTTTGATTACCGTAGTTTTATAGTGAGTCTTGAAATGGGGTGGTGTCTGTCCTCTGACTTTGCTCTTCCCTTCAGTGTTGTGTTGGTTATTATGGATCTTTTGCTTCTCCATATAAACTTTAGAACCAGTTTGTCAATATCCACAATAACTTGCTGGGATTTTGATTGGGGTTTCTAGTTTTCTTTATATAGATCTTGTTCATATTTTGTTAGATTTATACCTGTGCAGTTCACTTTGAGGGGTGTCAATGCAAATGGTATTATATTTTTAATTTCTGATTCCATTTATTCATTGCTGGTATATAAGGAAGTAATTGACTTTTGTATGTTAACTTTGTATCCTGAAACTTTGCTATAATCATTTATTTGTTCCAGGGAATTTTTTTTTTTGTCAATTCTTCGGATTTTCTACATAGATAATCATGTAATCTGCAAAGACAGTTTTATTTCTTCCTTCCCAATCTGTATATATTTTATTTGTTTTTCTTGTCTTATTGCATTAGCCAGGACTTCCAGTGTGATGGTGAAAAGGAACAGTGAGAGAGGAAATCCTTGTTTTGTTCCTGATCTTAGTGGGAAAGCTTCTAGGTTCTCAACATTAAGTCTGATGTTAGCTATAGGTTTTTTGTAGATGTTCTTGAACAAGTTGAGGAAGTTCCTCTCTATTCATAGTTTGATGAGGGTTGGTATTATAAATAGATATTAAATTTGTCGATTTTTTCTCCATCTATTGATATGATCATGTAATTGTTCTTCTTTAGCCTGTTGTGATAAATTATATTAACTGATTTTTTCTTTCTTTCCCCCAGCTTTATTGAGGTATGATTGACAAAAACAGTACATATTTAGGTTGTATAAAAATTTTAAAGGTGTACAATGTGATGATTTAATATACATGAACATTTTGAAATGATTACCACAATCTAGTTAACATATCCATCACTCACGTGTGTGTGTGTGTGTGTGTGTGTGTGTGTGTGTGTGTGTGGTGAGAACATTTAGAATCTACTCTTTTGGAAGATTTCAAGTATATAATACAATATTACTAACTACAGTCACTATGCTGTATGTCATATCTTCAGGACATATCCATCTTGCATAACTATATAACTTTGCATAACTGTATAACTTTCATAACTGCATAAACTTTGTATCTTTTGATCAACACATCCCTATTTCCCTCACCCTGCAGCTCCTAGTAATAACTGTTCTACTCTTTGGTTCAGTGAATCTGCCACTGTTTTTTCTTTTTAGATTCCAAATATAAGTGAGATCATTTGGTATTTGTCTTCCTGTATCTGACTTATTTCTTATTTTCTGGCTTATGTCCTCTGTGTTCATTCATGTTCTCACAAATGGCAGAATTTCCTTCTTTTTATGACTAAATAATATTTCACTGTGTGTGTGCATTTGTGCCTGTGTGCGTGTGTGTGTTTGTGTGTGTGTGGGTGAGAGAGAGAAGCATTTTAAAATCCATTTATCGGGTGCCTGGGTGGCTCAGTTGGTTAAGCGACTGCTTTCAGCTCAGGTCATGGTCCTGGAGTCCCGGGATAGAGTCCCACATCGGGCTCCCTGCTCAGCAGGGAGTCTGCTTCTCCCTCTGACTCTCTTCCCTCTCGTGCTCTCTACCTCTCATTCTCTCTCTCTCTCAAGTAAATAAATAAAATAAAAAAATCTTTAAAAATCCATTTATCTATAGATGAGCATGTAGGTGGTTTCCATTGTCTTGACTATTATGACTAATGTTGCAGATATGGAGTGCAGAGCTCTCTTTGAGTTATTAATTTCATTTCCTTTGGATATATTCCCAGAAATGGGGTTGTTGGATCATACAGTAGGTCTATTTTTATTTTTTGGGGGGACTTTCTATAATGCCTGTACCAATTTACGTTTCCACCAACAGTATACAAGGGTTTTTCTTCATACCCTTGCCAACACTTGTTATATCTTGTCTTCTTGATAATAGTCATTCTAACAGTGTAAAGTGATACTTCATTGTGGTTTGGATTTGCATTTTTCCCTGATGATTAGTGATGTTGAGCATCTTTTCATGTACCCATTCACCATTTGTGTGTCTTCTTTGGAAGAATGTGTATTCAGGTCTTTTTGTCCATTCTTAAATCAGATTTTTTGGGTTTTTTAATTTTTAATTTTTGCTATCGAGTTGTGTGAGTTCCTTATATATTTTGGATATTAACTTCTTATCAGATATATGGGTTGCAAATATTTTCTCCCATTATGTTGATTGCCTTTTATTTTGCTGATTGTTTCCTTTGCTGTGCAAAACTCTTTATTTTGGTATAGTCCCATTCCTTGATTTTTACATTCATTGTGTATACTTTTGGTATCATATATGTTAATTGATTTTTTGAACGTTGAACTGGCCTTGCCTACCTGGCATAAACCTCAGTTTGTCATGGGGTATGATGCTATTTTTTTCAATGATAAATTTCAGTTTCTAATGGTTTGTTTCTAGTATATAGAAATACATTTGGTTCTTATATGTGGATCTTGTATATTGATCCTGTAATCTTGCTAACCTGATCTTTAATTCTAGTAAGTTTTTTATAGAATCCATTGGATTTTCTATGTAGATAATCATGTCAGTATTGGTGAGTTTGCAGCCAGAGACTCGAGAGGGACCCTCTGCAATCTTCAGAGCTCTTTTTCTGTGCATTCTCTACTTTAGGGTACTCTACCCTACAAACTCCAGGCACTTTGGCTTCCCAAGCTTTCAGATCTCTCTTATTATCTCAGGGAAACTGATGGGCTCTATCTGGGTTCCCTCACTCTCTACCATGGTCTGGAAATGTTTTGTAGTAAAGTCATAGGATTTGTTACCTGTCCCTCAGGGACCAAGATGTTTGATGTCTTGAAAATTGTTTCATGTATTTTGTCTGTTTTTTTCTTCGTTGTTTTCTTTTGGGGGAAGGGTAATGTAAATCTGGTTTCTCTTACCCCTTCTTGGTCAGAAGCTAAAACTTGAAGATACCTTCCCATGTAAGAATGTATTAGTATATTTCAATTTTATTAAAGGAAGTGCTGTATTTATTTTACTTTATTTTATTTGAGAGAGAGAGAGAGATCATGAGTAGGGGGGAGAGATAGAGGGAGAAGCAAACTCCCTGTTGAGCTGGGAGCCCAATGTGGGACTTGGTCCCAGGACCCTGGGATCATGACCCGAGCTGAAGGCAGATGCTTAATGGACTGAGCCACCCAGGCACCCAAGGAAGCACTATATTTTGTATTTATGTGCTGTAACTTATACATTGTTTACTTATTGAAGGATATTTAGATTGTTCCACTTTGTTTTCTTTACAAATGAGATGTAATGCATGTTCTTCTCAATATTATCTGAATTGCACTGAATTTTGCATGAAATGACTACTTACTGAGATACTTAAAATTGTACCCGTATCAGCAAAACTGAATGCCTAGTACTTGGCCAGAATTATATTAAGCAATGTATATAATCGTATTGAGAATTCTTATTTAAAGACACAATACTTAAGAGAATTAAAGCATAAAGTGAAATAATAAGAATACACAGCCACCTTCAGTTTATCCAGAGTCCTAGGGGAATTAGGTATGCTGGATAAATGCCTTTTTTGGACATTGGTAAGGCTAAAAAAATGAGGTAAAAAATGATTTTAACTCAACCTAATTGAAATCCTGAAAACTGTATTATATACTTCCTAACTTTAGTATAAAGAATAAAATTAAATAACTTAACCATATCTTGATGATTCACAATCATTCTTATAAACACAAATGCATATATGCTGATGTAGAAGTTGTGGGACATTGAGATGAATCAATACTGGCAAATACCATCAGGATTAGAGTAGAATGTCCATGCATTTTAGCTGACTTCCTGGTAGAATATCTCTTTTCTTTCAAGTACTTTCATTGTGCACATTTTAGCTTAGACTTAGTATATCAGTTATTAGAGTAGTTTATATTTATATCTTTTCATTCTGCTATATTTTTAGTTCCTGGAAGGCAGGAACACCCTGTTCATCATGTTTTTAAACCCCACAGTTCCTGGGTAAGTATTGGATATGATTAATTTAGGAGGACTTAGGAGAATAAGAAATTTCAAACTCTTTTTGGATGAATGAGGATATGAATACATAAGTTAAAACAAAATATTGAAAAGGCTAACAGTCCAATATTACAACAAGACAAATAATTTATATTTTAATCTAAAATTTATCTCTGTACATTGCTGAAAGTTTAGTAATGTGTATGTGGACCAGCAAGAATGTACAAAGAGAGTGAGAGATGAATAAATTGGGAAAAGGAATCTCTCCAGTTACTCTAAGGATAGAGAAATTTTACCTTTTGGCTTCTCAGGAGGAAGAGGAAAAAAAACTTAGGTTTGAGGGTGTTGTGTCTTCTTTCCCATCCGATGTATTGTCATAAGGTCAGTGAGAGAGGGAAATTCTTAAGAGTCTAATATAGTAGTTGAGGAAAAAAAGACTCTAATATAGTAATTAATTAGTTAGTTGAACAAATGTATATATTGAGCACTTACTATTCAGTTATCACTTTGCTAGCAAAATTCAGAATCCACTTTTTAGGTGTATGCTAACTAACCATGGTTTACTTCTTCTGAAATGGAATTTTTCTTTGGGATCAAGAAGATAAAGCCTAACAAGGATGAATTGGAAATTAAGATATAAGGCACTTCTCAAAGATTTTCCTTTACACTAGGAATAATTTTTGCTTTGGCCATATGAAAAATAAATATGGAAAAAAGATAAGTCCCTAGTTTGAGAGAGATAATCTTTAGGAAGATTTTGATATACTTTGACAGAACTACCATCTGCATTTTAAATTTTATTCATAATTTATGATTGCTACCCCTGCTCACTTTCCAAGCAAGGTCTAAACTAAAAGGGAAATATTTTTCTTCCTCTTTTCTTTTATCTTATGTGTATTGAAACAGTTGTATTTTAAAATTTCAAAGTACAGAGCATAGCTGGATCTCTTTTTTTCTGTGGGGATTACTTACACATTCCAGAGAGAGGTGTGAAGTAGGCTACAGGAAAGATGTACTGCAGAAGAAAAAAGCATAGTGAGAAGCATGATGATATTGTTTCCAAATTTTTAACCATATACTATGGAGAAAAAAAAAAAGATCTTAGAAAAATGATTAAGAATACAGATGGTCCCTGGCTATCTGATGATTCAACTTACGATTTTTAGACTTAACAATGATGCAGAAGCAACCCACAATCCATAGAAACCATACTTTGAATTTTGAATTTTGATCTTTTCTTGGGCTAATCGTATGTGGTAAAATATTCTCATGATGCTGGGCAGCTCCCAGTCAACCATGTGCTCATGAGGGCAAACAACCGATACAACTATGACCATTCTGTACACATATAACATTCTGTTTCTCACTTTCACTGTTTTTCACTGTATTCAATACATCACATGAGATATTCAGCACTTTATTATAAAATAAACTTTGTGTTAGACAATTTTGCCCAGCTGTAGGCTAATGTAAGTGTTCTGAGTTCATTTAAGGTAGGCTGGGCTGAGCTATGATGACAGGTAGGTTAGGTGTATTAAATGCATGTTTGATTTATGATGAATGTATTGGGATATTGGGATGTAATCCCATCATAAATTGAAGTAGATCTGTACTGAATTCAACACTCTCTTTTTAATCTGCTGAGTTCTAAATGCGAAAGATTCTATTTTGGAACAAATGCTTTGACAAATTTTCTTTCCTGATACATTTTGGTATGTGGTTAATTTTATAAATTGCCTAAAATATAACATCTTTCCATTTTGCTAACTCATTGAATCCATTTTGTAACAATTGAATCAAGGCCTGAATGAGAGGATAATAAAGATAGTGTAGATTAAGAATAAGTACTTCAAACAATGGCAAAGAATTATTTCAACATGTTCTTTTCTTGCCACAACACACTCAGATAGGCACATCTGGATCTTGACTTTCTGAAAAAGTTATGGAGATGTAAAGCAACAAATATTATACACAATTATACCATTGTACCTTTAACCAATGTCTCCCCATTTTCTCCTCCCCAGTCCCCACCCCTGCAATTACCCTTCTGTTCTCTGTTTTTATGAGTTTGACTCCTTTACATTCCACATAAAAGTTAGATGAGATCATGCCGTATTTGTCTTTTTGTGTCTGGCTCATTTTACTCAGTATAATGTCTTCCAGGTTCATCCATATAGTTGCACATAGCAGGATTTCCCCCCCCCCTTCTTTAAGACTGAATAATAGGCTGAATAATATTCCTGTGTGTGTGTGTGTGTGTGTGTGTACAACAATACATACATACACACACACATTGAAAATATATATATACCACATTTCTTTATCCATTCTGTTGGTGGGCATTTAGGTGGTTTCCATATCTTAGCTATTGTGAGTAATGCTGTAGTGAACATGGCAGTGCAGATATCTCTTCAAGAAAGCACTATTATTAGGGCACCTGGGTGGCTCAGCTAGTTAGGCACCCAACTCTTAATCTCAGCTCAGGTCTTGATCTCAGGCTTCTGAGTTCAAGCCCTGTGTTGGTCTCTACTCTGGGCATGGAGCCTACTTAAGAAAAAAAAGAGAAGGCACTATTATTAAATATATCTTCTTGCTAACTAAGACTATTTACGGATTTTTAACCCATCACATGAAGAACATCATGGCTAATATTACCAGCATCATCACTTCGTCTTCATTTGATTTGGTCATTTGGACTGTTACTCAATGTCAACAGCATCTTGGTGGTTCAAGTATCAGGCCAATGGAGACGACTGGTTTTAAAATGATTGTCAGTGGAGGGGCACCTGGGTGGCCCAGTTGGTTAAGCTACTGCCTTCAGCTCAGGTCATGATCCCAGGGTTCTTGGATCGAGCCCCACGCTGTGCTCCCTGCCCAGTGGGGAGCCTGCTTCTCCCTCTCCCTCTGCTTCTCCCCCTGCTTGTGCTCTCTCTCTCTGTCAAATAAATAAAATATTTAGAAAAAATAAATAAAATAAAATGATGGTCAGTGGATCCTGGGGTTCTGTGGATGTGCCTCAAGTGTCAGCAAAGGGGAGCAGCTAAAGTCTAAGTGGGCAACCTTGTCCCCGGCCCAGGGTTTGAATTAGAGCAATTTCACATTTATCTGTTTTATATTTTGGGGTTCTACAAAAGTCTTCCTTGAAAAAAGTTTTCCTTTTCCTGTACAAAAAAAATACTTGAAAACTTACACTATAAATGCCTTGTTATGGTCTCTTTATCTCTCCTTTCTTAATAAAAATTTATCCATGGGTAAAACTAAAATGAGAATGGAACCAAATACAAAATCAGCACCAAAAGCACTATAATGATTCATAATTGCTGTAGTTATTAATGTCATATCATTAATGATAGCTCACTAAGGGATGTGGCAGAGGAAAAATAAATTGCAGGTTATGTCTAATTCTCTTTACCTGCAACTTCAACTATTGCTTCCAATTTTAGAAAGCAGATAGGAAAGCAAGTGAGTGAGAGAGTGGTACTATTCAGGGGATAACCTTGAATCTATTCTAATTTAGAAGAGAAAGTAAATCATTTGTATGATCGACATCCTAATTATTACTATTAAAAGTATTTCAACACCTCTCATTACAAATGATATCACACTGTTTGAGGATTTTCTAGGGTAAGGAGCTGAGAGCAAGAAGTCAATGCACTGATTTTAAAATGTGGAATTTTTGGATTCCAAGGGATACATTCTGTTGAGGACACCTTAGATTTTTGAGGTATAATAGCTCTTATTCTATATTTATTTTTTTATCATAATCTCAATAGAAGATAATCTACGTGGCAAGAGAGAAAACATCCTTGGAGGATGACTGGTGATTCTGCCTCACAGGATTGGTGTGAGAATCTCATGAGGTCCTCTGTGAATGATGCCCATAAGGAAATAGTTCTTAGTCCCCTGGAGTGAGAGGGAGAAGGGTAGCTCAGATAAGCAGGGTAGCCAGGAAGAGTGAGGGACTGGAACCTGATTAATAAGTTAATTTAAATGAAACTAAACAGCTTGTTTGTAGTAATACAATCCTCAAAGCACAGTTTTGTAAGAGATTTGGATCTGTAGGAAAAGTGAGATTTATGCTAGAAATAGAATCAAGAAGGTAAAAATCTGTACTGTTACTAGAAATTAATAAGCCAAGGCTGTGCATGTTCTCTTCAGGAAAAACTCATGGATTTACAAGTGACTTAATTAAATTAAAACTGTCACCCCCTAACTGTGCTAGTAAGCTGTGGCAGCAGTGAGTGTGGGCTAGGCCTGGGGGCATAATACACGGAGCCATGACACCTGGAGGATACTTTCAGTAACCTGACCCACCTTCCTTTTTATTTTATTTTATTTTATTTTATTTTATTTTATTATTTTTTTAAGTAGACTCCACACCCAGGGTGGAGCCCAGTGTGAGGCTTGAATGCATGACCCTGAGATCAAGACCTGAGCTGAGATCAAGAGTGAGACATTTAACAGGCAGAGCCACCATGTGCCCCACCTTCCTATATCTTAATAGTGGATTAGGTGTGAATGGGGTGAGCAGGAGGTGGGTGTGGAGGAACCCCTAAAGGAAACTGTTAAGAAGTGAAAATGTTCAAGAGAAAAAAGCTTCCAGACCTCCTTTCTTCACAACAAGGATTTCTGAAAACTTTGTGGGTTTTGCGACTTCCAGTGGCACGTGCAGAAATCCAAATAACCATCCAATAATATTAGATATAGTGACATTCTTATCTGTATCTTGATAAATCAGTACTTGTTCCCGACAAATGATTAAGGGTTGAGATACTGGGTGCCACTAACGTTACTGACAGAGATCACAAGACTTGGTAGGAATTTTGCTTCAAAGTGGGAGGAAAATTGCCTAAGATGTGTTTTACTATGTGCCAGATGTGCCTTGAAGGGCAAAAACAGCTGACAACAACAGGACTTCAGAGCATTCGCAGAATGTGCCGAAGGAGTGAGGTGAGACTCTATTTGCTATATCTGAATCAAGAAAGAATACCTCCAGTGAGATACATCGTTATGCCTAAAGATGTGGCTCTGCAGTCACACACACCTAGGGTTGAATTCCCGATTGGTCATGCACCTGGTGACCTTGGATAAATTCTTTAACCTTACAGAGACTCGCTTTCCCTATTTTTGAAATGGCATAATAATGATAATTTTCTCCTAAAATGGGATTAAATGAACACTTGCAGAGTTGCCAATAACTCTTCTTATTCCCATTATTATGAATAATAGCCAAAATGCTATGCAGAATCATGTAAAGCTTCTAAAATGTGAGAAGCCACAAAATACAAATGTGACCCCCGTCATTATTCTCAGTGGGTGGTGTGGAGGGAGGAAATCAGAGAGGCATGAGGAGGGTTTTCCCTAAAAATAAGCTGTTGTCCCACTCATCAGAAATACATGTCAAATTTGGGAGAAGGGGTAACATCAGCTTGAACTTAAGACAATTTTAAATTATCCGAAAAGCTAGTAGAGTTGATTGTTGGAGGTCTTTTTGCACGAAGCGTGCAGGGCTTTCAAAAGAGGAAGAAAGAAGGAGCAAAGGATGGTTTATCTGATCTAATGCAATGTTTGTCTTTTGCTTGTCAGATTTTGCATTTTGCTCTTGAGAAACTGAGTATAGAAACAGACAGTTGCCAAAGCATATATGACAATTGAACTCTGACCCATGTAAGAAACCTGGATGCCAAACCACAATTTCTTTAGCAACCAGTTCCGGAAACCAAACCACAACCCATGCAACAAACAGCCCAGAATGGTAAGGGCTTCATCAGTAACTGTCAAGTTCCCTCTTTTTGCCCCAACTTCCAACTCAAGACCAGCCAGATAAAGCCAGAGATACTCTCCAAACCAATCACAGAAGATGACCTGCTTTTAGTGAGTCCGCCTGTACCTTCACCATAGCAATACCTCCAATCAGAGCACACCTGAAGCCTTGCCTTTTTTCTTGACAAAGCTTTCCCACATCTGTGCCTGCCTTTGAGTTTCCTCCAAACCCAAGTGATGGGTGCTGATTCCCTTGTTATAGCAAGCTCTGAATAAATATCCTGTGTTCTCATTTGGGTTGTTTTCATTTATTATCAATTTCTATAGCACACATGTTTGTTTTCATGAGACAATAATGTTTAACATTAATTATGAAATTGTCAGTGAGTAAAATGAATGTTTCAGAGTGGTGCTGTGTTTGATCCTGTACCTCTGGGTGTTCATAAGCCCTGGTTTGAGGATTTTTTTTAAACAATTTTTTTCAATTACAGTTTACATACCATATAATTCATCCAGTTGTTCCAGCACCGTTTGTTGAAAATGCTGTCCTTTCTCCCATTGAATTGCCTTGACACCTTTGTTGAGAATCAATTGACCATAAATTTGAGGGTTTATTTCTGGATTTTCTATTCTTTCCCACTGATCTATATATCATACTATCGATTACTATAGCTTTATAGTAAGTATGAAGTCAGGTAGTTTAAGTCTCCAAGGTTCTTTTTCTAAAGTGTTTTGGCGATTCTAGATCCTTTGTACTTCCATATGAATTTTGGAGTCACTTTGTCTTATTTGCCATAGACCTCCATGCAGTTTAGGTGCTGGGATGAGTCAGGGCTTGGTGGTGCAGGCTGGGGGAGTCTCTTTCATCTCTTACTCATTTTAGCAGATACTATGTTTAAGTGAAATATTTCTGCAAGAAGATTCACCAGAAGGTCTTGGAAAGCTATTTCTTTTCTTAATTCTACATTCTCTACCAACCTCTTTGACTCCTCTAAAGAATCCTTTCTCTTCATTCTCTGAAATAGTCTTTTCTGCTTTTGTCCATTAACATGGACATTCTTCAATGTTGTACAAGCAGTCATATCTGCTAAAGTGTATCTCCAAATGTTTCATTGAAAAGAGCAGGAAAAAACTAGGATTATCCTCTTACTAAATAGGAATTGATTATTTGTGTAATCTGAAAATGAGAATGTTGAATATAGTAATACATATGCATTTACATTTGTTTTTGCAGCAGAAAGTAGTGGTAGAAATTATCTTCTGTATAAACATAGATGGTGTTCAGAGTAAAATGGCTCCCTTTATGGAAAAAAAATATATATGCACAATTTAATTATGAATGTGGAAGAAAAAGCAATTCTGTGATTGCATAATAACTCACTAGCTGGCTAATCTTAAAGGGCAAGTGGTGTGCTATGGTGAGTGCTGTGAATTGTGCAAGACTGTTGAATCACAGATCTGTACCTCTAAAACAAATAATGCAATATATGTTAAGAAAAAAAAAAAGAAGAAGATAGCAGGAGGGGAAGAATGAAATGAAGGGGAGTAAATCAGAGGGGGAGACGAACCATGAAAGACGATGGACTCTGAAAAACAAACAGGGTTCTAGAGGGGAGGGGGTGGGGGGATGGGTTAGCCTGGTGATGGGTATTAAAGAGGGCACGTTCTGCGTGGAGCACTGGGTGTTATGCACAAACGATGAATCATGGAACACTACATCAAAAACTAATGATGTAATGTATGGTAATTAACATAACAATAAAAAGGGCAAGTGGTAAAATCAGCCTTTTTGAGCTTGCCTATTAGAAGTCTCAATAATGTATAAAAAGGCTGACTCTTGTTTTTCTCATTTTGCTGCTATTTAAAATCAACACATGAATTTATTTGTATTAAAGTTTCTAACCAAGTGCAGAACTTCTAAAAGTGGAAAAATTTAAAGCACATTTTAGCATGAGTAGAGCACCTTTTTTTTTTTTAAGATTTTATTCATTTATTTGACAGAAACAGAGACAGCGAGAGAGGGAACACAAGCAGGGGGAGTGGGAGAAGGAGAAGCAGGCTCCCCGCAGAGCAAGGAGCCCAATGCTGGACTCCATCCCAGGACCCTGGGATCATGACCTGAGCCAAAGGCAGACGCTTAACTGACTGACCCACCCAGGCGTCCTAACTTTGTCCCTCGACTGAAGTTTAGACTCTTTGCTGATAGCATCAGTTGGCTTTTTTGTAAAACAAATCACTTTCTTTTGAAGTGTGACTAACAAGGATTCATGGTTTAATTATGTATTAATTACATGGATAAAAATATTATTCAACCTATTCATTTTTATAACAAAAGTATGAGTGAATGATAGGCAGCTTCTGACATGCCTCCCAATGAACTCTACCTTCTGGTATTCATGTTTTTGTGGAATCCCACTGAGTGTGAGCTGATCCTAATGACTTGCTTCTAATGAACAGCAAATGGCTAAAGTGATGGAATATCACTTCTGTGTTTGGGTTGCTAGCATTCTCTTTCCTGCACTCTCTCTTGCTACTGCCATATTGTGTTATTCTGTGGAGAGGCCTACATGGCAAGGAATTGAGGGAAATCTCCAGCCAATAGTTCATGAGAATTGAGGCATGAGTCCAACAATCTGCTAAGATCTGAATCCTGCCAACTACCACATAAATGAGCTTGGAAGTGAATCTTTCCCATTGGATCTTGAGATGACTGAAGTCTTCCTTGAGTGATGCTCATAGCTGGAGTACTTACCTAAGTTGTACCTGGATTCTTGATCCAGGGAAACTGTGAGATAATAAATGTTGTTTGAAGCCCCTAACATTTTGGGGTAGTCTGTTACACAGTAATAGATAACTAAAACAATGCATAAATTGAAGAGCCAAATGTTTACTCAGTGAATTTGGGTTATGGAGACAGGCAATTTGGTTAATTTGATGCCAATTATCTGAGATATTTATACAGTGTCTCTTAAGAGTTAAAAAGAATTATACAATATTATGAACAAACACTATTTTTCTAATATTTTTCCCTCCTCTCACTCCACATCCAGCCTGAGCTTCATGATCTACTTATTTTATACATATGATATGACTGTGATGTTAGAATATTTCTTTATACATGATTACTCACTAGCCAAATAGCAAAAATAAAATAATTTGACAAAAATGCTTTGTCTGTCATAGCTCTAGGCCATATCATATCAAGGAATGTAAAATATAGCATTTATCTGTAACACATTCATTACCCATGAAAAAAGTTACTTCCCATGGGGTATTCTTGGCAGAACACTCCTTTGAGATGATCTGCCTGGATTACACCAGTCATGATGCATTACATCATACAAGAGAATGAGGATTGCCACTGTCAAATGCAATGCGCCCAGATGGAAATCGTCAAAGAAAATTTTCTTGGAGCTCACATGATATAAATTTTTCCGTGCTTCCCCTCACCCTAAGTAATCTGTAATTCAAACACCATTTTGTGAGCAGGGAGAATTCTGAAAAAGGTGTGATTAAGGATACTGTGTCAGTTATATATGTATTATTAGGAGTTAGCCGTATTTTCTTCCTACAACTTTGGGCTCGTGCATCCAGATGAGGAGGGAGGTAAGGAAAGTAAGACTGAAGTTTATTGAGTCAACTCACTTTGCCAACAAGCTAAATGAAATTTAGTGGTGTTTCTAGTTTCACTTTAGTCCAGGTCTAGCAATGGTTTTGTGCAAGTTTGACACCTCTGGTTTGAAGTGTTTCTGTTACCATATTGTGGTTTTCATCTTCTGACGAGTATAGCTGATTCTAAATAATTTAGCTGTTAGCTTACGGGCAGTTTTTATGATGGTACAGATTCTTTTCTTCTGGGTCTATATTTAGGGCACTCTAATTAAGCATTTCAGCCAGAAGCAGAAGGCAAGCTCAGGTTATCTTGCAGTTTGGCTTCTTGGCTGTTTTGATAAAGAGAGTCAGTGGAGGAGCAAGTTGGATTTAAGAAAAAACATCCGCTAATTTCAATGATCTATATTAGTTTGGGTCCTGTTAACAAAGGAATCAATTTGATTGGTTTTAAATTTCAACTCCTGCTGTATCAGTACAACTGGTCAAGATACAATAGAAAAAAAATTATCCACGAGGATGGGAATTTGCTCTAATAATAACTGCTTTGTAGTTCTGTAGTTGACCGTTAATAAATACTCTTAACATTATTGCTATGGACAATTGGATAAACATAGCCTCTTAAACCATGAGTCAAATTTACTAACTTTCTGGGCATCTGCTGGTCTGTTTAGAGAGAAATTGATCCTGATTATCTGTTATTTGCTCGGATTACTTGTAATCAGTCAGGTGTAGCAAGTTTTTCTGCATCCAGACACATGTAATCCTAACAAAGTCTGCTTTTCTTGCAGAGGTTTCTACTGGTTGTTGCTTTCAGGTATCTTGAAGAAATCATTGTTTCCAACATTACATAAAAGAGGAAACACATGCTCTAAGTAATTTGACAATGATGGAAGAGAGAATGGTCAATTATTTTTATGTATCTAACTTTAGACTTACTACTCTATTATAAAATCACCTAAATAAAAACTCTTTATTCTTTCAGGAAGAAAAATAAATCTATGGCTTGCTTTCTTGTTTTATAAATTAAGGTGTGGTTTGGAAAATAAAACTCTAAGAAAAAAGTGTGCACAGGATACTGCATTATCTTTCAGCTTTTTAGAGGGAAAGAAAAAAAAAACATGTCAGTCCAGAAAGATTGTCCTGAGGATATTTGCAGTCTGTCATAGAAATGACTGGTTAGATCAGGGAAAAAGCTTCTTTCTTAACTTTTGTGTGAAATTGGCTATAATCTCATGGATCAGTATCCTTTTATATATATTAATTTTTTATAAAAATGTATTCATTATTACAAAGCAATACTTATGATAGAACAATGTAAAAAATTAGTTTGTCTAAGAAATCTATAATTTCACCAAAGATTAACCTTTAATCCTTTAATTATTTATTATATACCTTTGAGATAAACACACACACATAATTTTTTTATCCAAGACAGTATCAAGGGTTATGCTACTTTGTCCTGACTTTAACTTGCTTTTTAATTAAACAATATTTTACTAACACATTTCTTTTCAACAAACATCATCATTATTATTCTTGTTGACTGTATTCATATTTCAGTCTGTGGATGTACCATCATTTGTTTAACCAGTTGACATTATTGACCATTACACTCAGTTGTTAAGCAATCCTGAAATAAACTTCCCTCTTCATAACATTTTGGACCCCTTGTCAAATTCTTTCTTTAGGATACATTCCTAAAGGTAGAATTTCAGGATTAATGGTATGCATTTTAAGTGTTTTGATTTACTCTAAATTTATTTTATAAATGAAAATTTCTGTTATCTTAAAGGACATTTTCAGGATCCTTCTTGTCATTTGATCATTTTGTACTTTGTAATATAAACAGCTCTATTTCACATGCCAGTGTGAATCTTGGGTGACAGTAAGAGGTCATCTAGGAAACTAAATATCCCCCCTGCAGCTCAGATTTTTCAGTCAGCAGTTGACCTTTATGTAAATCAAAGAGAAAAATAGTGTTGAGTTCATGCTCACTGACTAATTTAAACATTACGTATTAAACTCAAATCTCTTTCTTTCCTCCACACCACCACCTGCTTTAAGAAAATGACTTCCTATTTGTGGAAGACTCAAAAACATTTGATTGTGTTTTCTTTATGTTTGAGAAGTAGGTTATGGCCTTTTGCTTGGCACATTTTCTTTGTCATAGTCTTCCTTTTGCATATTTTGCTCTTTTATATATACTTACTTGAATAAGTTTAAGTCAAATAGTGGATCTGAGAAATCTTGGAGTCAAAATGTCTGGCGTAAAGTATTTTGATCCTGCTTTATTAAAGGGGCAAGTATTTTTACAACTGCATTCTTCCCATCCCTCTATTATGATGTAAATTATGCATGGATGTGCCAGACTTTGTTTAGCAAATTGGTATCATTTTGTTAATATATTTTCCTCATCATTTTCATTCTTGAAGGCTGTGGTTATTACATATTTTAACCGTTCGCATTGGTCGAAGTATGTGAGAATTATTTCTGTCTATGCTCTATTATTCCCTATATAGGGGAAATAAGGCAGAAAAGATTTTAAGAGGCAGAAAAGACATAAAAGTTGGAAAAAAAATTTGGTCTACAAGTCTCCTATGGTTCCTTTGCTGATAAACTGGAGATGACAAGCACCATCTAAATATACACATGTTATATACAAAGATATTAGTTTGTGTTGTGAACGTTTAGCTAGCTACCCACATATTAAGAAAGTTGTCACACTGATCAAGAGGACCTTCTAATTTCTTCTGTCACTTAACTAGTTTATTCAGATTATCTGTATCTGTATATATCTCATCGTATGTAACACATACTGTGACATATAATATAGCAATTATATACAATTTCATTATGGTTACATTTTTATAACTCACATATATACTTTTTTTTAAGTTAAAGACTCATCACAGTTTATGGCAAGCTAAGCTCTTCACCCTCTTTCAATACACGGTGTTGAAGGAATTCCTTGATAATCTTTTAAAATTTGAAGTCCTATTAAAACACACACAATACAATCTCATGATAAAGGCATTCAACTTCTCACTTCCTAATTCATGTTCCATTTTACTCCCAAACAATTTTTAAAAATCACAGTATCACCTGACAATAATCTCACGGACAGTCTTTCATCATGGAAAAATGCCCTCAGTTTGGGTGGATGAGGTGATAAAAATAACATTCAATTTCAGGGTTCCCAGAGAGCTGCCAGGCTAACTTAAGTGCTCATTGAAAACCACTCCTTGTATAATGTTGTTTTCTCACCTATGCCCCTGTGCTGACAATGTCATAAATGCTATGAGTATTTTTTTTTAAAGATTTTATTTATTTTGAGAGAGAGAGAATGAGAGATAGAGAGCACGAGAGGGGGGAGGGTCAGAGGGAGAAGCAGACTCCCCGCTGAGCAGGGAGCCCGATGCGGGACTCGATCGCGGGACTCCAGGATCATGACCTGAGCCGAAGGCAGTCGCTTAACCAACTGAGCCACACAGGTGCCCCATCTATGAGTATTTTTTAAGGTTCTCAAACTCTTTGTCCTTAGGATCCCATTTAGACCCTTAAAAATTGAGGTTTTGTCCATGTGCTTTTGTCTGTGTGTATTATGGCTAGAGATTTTTAGTATATTCAAACTTAAAACTGAAAAAATATGTATTGATAGTTTAAAAATAACAAACTCATTACATGTTGACGTAAATAACATTTTAATGAAAAATAATCTTATTTTCTAAAACTAAAAAAAACGTTAGCAAGAAGTCTGCATTGCTTTATATTTTTGCAAGTTTCTCTATTGCCTGGCTTAATAGAAGACAGCTGGATTGAATGCTGATATAAATCTGCTTCTGCATTCAATCTGTGGTGACATCGCAGGTCATATAGCCTCTGGAAAACTTCATTGTCTGCTCACGAGAGAACGAGAATAAAAAAGGCAAATAATGTTTTTGTATGATTATGAAAAGAGTTTTGACCTCACAGTCTCTCTGCAAAGGTCTTGAGGACCCCCAGGAGTTCCCAGATCACACTTTGTGAACCACTCACTGTGCTAGATTATAAAAACATGGGTGTCCTTATACATCTTTATTGCAGAATAAAAACATTTATGGGAACTATTATTGCAGGGTGGTATTGGAGGGTTATGGGCTAGGTTTAAAGGGCAGCTCTGCCGTTTAGTTGCTTTGTTATCTTGGGAGCATTAAACTTCTAAACCTCAGTTTCCTCTTGTGACAAACGAGTATAATGATGTTTACCTCGTGGAATTACTTTTGAGGGTTGGCATTCTTAGTTACTTACCATCTCTTGCAGCTTTAGTTATTATAAAGTCATTACTGAGAACGTGGTGGACTCTGGATTTATGAATAAAGACTGCTTTCTGGTCTTGCAAAGTGGAGAACCTGGCTCTGTGTTGTGATAAAATCAGAAAACAAATGAACGGCTGGAAGGTATTGTGGCATCTGTATATAAAATTAGTGCTGCTACCACTAACATTATCCCCGTGTTTGAGTGAAGACACTGAGGCCCACCAGAGGTCAAGTTGCTGGGGTAAGGCCAAGGCCAGCAGAAGTGGGATGGGAATCTTTGCGGTTCACCCACAGCGCCCACATTCCCAACCAGTATCCTACACAGCCACCCCAGGTAGTAATTTGACTGTCATACTCCAAATGATTCAAATCTAGAGTTTGATTCTTGTGATTTTTCTGAGTGCATTTTACATCGTGGAAAAATTATTACAATTTACATCCCTTGTTAAGTTAACCATTGCTATAAAATAACAGGTGCTTAATGTGGATTTCTTCAGTCAATCCCTTGTAGTCAGTCACTGCTTCACGTACTTAGGGATATTGCCCTATTTACTTTAGTTATAATTGCTTTTCTTTGCATCTGGTGTGACTTTGTCAGAAATTCATGTTACTCTGTGTAGATGTCTTATGATGTTCTTTCTATGGAGTTTCTCACCCTCAATACTGTAAGGAATAATTTTCCAACTGAAATGTGTTTTCAAAACTTTTAAATGAAGAGAACTTTATTACTTTAAATAAAGGGAACTCCCATTTGTTGGATTTCATGAATGAAACATCTCAAAAATACTTTCTCTTCATTCATTAATTTTTAACTGTACTGGGCCATCCGATTGCATCAGTGACATCATTCCTCAAAGCAATTGAAATTAGAGTAGTAGGTTTAATTTGGTTTTCTCCAACACGTATTTGACACAAAAATTATGTTTTTATATTTAGGTAGTAATTACATGGCTGATTCAGATCTCAATGTAAGAGGGTAAGATTGATCTTTTCTGATGAGTGCCCTATCTTTTATCAGAGAAGAAATTTCTGTGGAAAGCTCGGCTGCTAATATTCATTGTTTTTCTTGGATAAAACTATGTGACACAATTTAGGTGATATGTGCAATTTAATTTGTGTTAATAAGGGTCAGCATGGCCATCTGGACTATAAAATAGGCTGCCTCTTGAGAAAAGAAATGATCTAATTTCTAAACTCACTAAAAGAGTTTCCTTTTAACAGCATTTAATTATGATACTGAAGGGAAATTTCATTCTTTGCAAGTCAGTTTGAAAAAAAAATTTCATAAAGCTGGCCCAACTGCTATGAAGTAACATGGTTTCAGCAGTTTGAAGAAAGCTCTGAATGAAGTGTGAGAAGTTAGAGACTGATCATAGTTCCTGTGTTTGCTGGCTCCCATTACTCTAAAAAGTTCTGGCTCTCTTTGCCACCCCATCTCCTCCAAGCATTTTGTTTTTAATCTCTTTTTAACCCTGAACTGTGTTAGTCTTGCCTCTCCAAGGTTTTTCAGAGATCAAAGGCATCAGCATCTTCCTTCCTCTATCCAATTCTCTCCAAAGCAGACATACCCCTACGAGGCTGAGTCTATAAGGTTTCCAGATCATTTGTTGTTTCCATTTTTCTCTTCTGCACCCTTTCCTGCCCCACTCCCAGCACATCTCTGTCTATGCTAGCTATAAGGAAGCAGACACCCCTCATGCTGGACTGAGTTAAAACCCCATTTAATAAGGTAGCTTAAAAAAAATTGCCACTGGAGATACAATTCATTGTTGTTTTAAACTATAATCCTTCTGATGTCTCCCAAATTAATTAGGTGACATAAAATTTTTTATATCAGCTTTCATAACTTGGTAGAATATATATCATTTTCATACCTCTGGGGATTGTTAAATCAAACGTGTTTTTAAATAATTTCAAACATAAGTGATTTTGAATAGAGCAGATCTAAATATTCAGCTTAGAGAAACATTGGAAAAACTCCCTCTGATAATTTGGTTTACATACTGGTGATTGGTTTTAATTTTAATAAATTATTTTAGCCCCAGACTAGATAATAAAGAAGAGAACACAAATTGCATAGGAGAGAGACTGGGGATGAACAATATTTTTGGTGTCCTGAAAGGATTGCTCAATTTACACCTGGAAAAAATGACTAAGATTTTAAAGATCTATTTTTCCAGGGATAGCAAGAAGACCTGCTTTTAACAGAGTCATGTCGAAGGCAAGAATTTTAGGATTTCTCCATTGAAATCCCAGGGGAACAAAAGGGCCCTAAGCATGGTTCTCTAAAAGGTATAATGCAGTTACAAAATTTACGTGTAACACAGCATCCCATGTATGAGAGTCAATGTCTTTAGTGATTCCAATTTCAAACTGTTTATTCTGTCAAATGCATGCATTTTACCATTTTGAGGTGGTATACCACGTTTTTCTTTTAGGTGATTCTTGAACTTGTTCTGATAGTTAAGTTCTTTTTTTTTTTTTTTTAAAGATTTTATTTATTTATTTGAGAGAAAGAATGAGAGAGAGAGAGAGCACATGAGAGGGGAGAGGGTCAGAGGGAGAAGCAGACTCCCTGCCGAGCAGGGAGCCCGATGCAGGACTCGATCCTGGGACTCCAGGATCATGACCTGAGCCGAAGGCAGTGGCTTAACCAACTGAGCCACCCAGGCGCCCTGATAGTTAAGTTCTATAATAGGAAAGAAATAAGAATTGTCACATAAACACTGAATGATTCAAGAAGCAAATGTAGTAAGTATACTTCTTGATTCATAAACTCTTCTGAGATATAAAGATGTTCCAAGGGGCCCTTTCTTGCTCTCCAATCCAGATTATATTGAGAGCATCCTTGAAGGAAACACTGACTCTTTTTATGGGGTAGGGTGGGGGAGTACCTATGGTTTATTCATCAGTTAATCCATTTTTCCAATCAGCAGCTAGCTAGTGAACATCTACTATCTGCCAGGCATTCTTTTAGTCCTGGAAGATAAAGTAGTGAAAAACAGACACTGTCACCGCCTTCTTTTGGCTTAGTTGAGGTGAATGGCTGCATGATGGGAGAAGAACAATACATTGAGGTAATTTCAACAACGAGTAAGGATAATGTTGAAAGTAAAACAGGGCAACGGGATAGAGAGTGACTGAGGAGACTACTTTATTGAGAGTTCAGGGAAGGTCTTTTTCTGAGAAGATGATTTTTGATGTAAGACCTGCCTAGAGATGGAACTGAATGTGCATGTATGTGGCACTCGATTCCAAGCAGAGACAGCAGCTTGAGCAAAGGCCCTGTGGCAACAGCCAGGTGTGTTCAAAGAACAGGCAATATGGCTGGAGTGCAGGATGTGAGATTAAATATAGTAGGAACTTAAGTCACAGAGGAGGGCAGGGGCCATGTAGAGTCTTGCAGACCATGGTAAGGATTTTCTTTTATTCCAAGTAACTGGGGGGGGGGGGGTTTAAGCAAGAGACTAATAGGATAAGATATATATTTTCTTAAAAAATAAAAAAATTACCCTGACTGCTCTGAGGATTATGGATTGTAGAAAAGACACAATATCTGGCACTTTAATATATTATTTTTAGTCTTCATTATGTACTGATGGAGATATTATTATGATTTTCATATAAAACATGAAAAAACTGGAGCTTAGGGAGGTAAGATGTGCCAAGTCACACAGTCTCTAAGGAGCAGAGCCAGGACTCGAAATCCAGTCTATCTCTAACGTCCATGCTGTTTGTAAAAGATGAACGGTTAAGATAATATAAAGAAAAACCACTGCGGAAAATGAACTCACAGAATTGCTGCAGAAGCTTTGGTGTCATTCTGAAAATTTTCTTTTTTTAAGTAAACTTACTTAATTGTGTAACATTCATTCAGAAAAAAAGAGTGCACAATCATCACAGCTCAAGGAAATTTTAGAGGATGAAAACACCTGTGTTTCCATCGCCTGCTCACAAAGCCTCCTTTGTCCCCCGTCACAGGTGCTACCACTCCCATCATTCTGATTCTTAGCGCCACCCAGTAGGCTTATCTGGTTTTAGACTCTATGTAGATGAAATCATTATTCTTTGCCATCTGGCTCTTTTGATCCACACTGTGTCTTGAGAGATTCACCTGTGACGTGTACGGCAGTAGTTTGTTCATTGTTGACTATTATTCCATTGTATGCAGATACATGACTTATTCTTTCCCTTACACATGGACATTTGGGTTGTTGCCAGTTTCTGGCTTTTAAAAATTATGTTGCTATGACACTCTTGTAGGCTGCTTTTCATGAACATATATGTGCATTTTGGGGGGGGATTATAATTAGAAGAAAAATTTCAGGGTTATGGGGAAGGTTCAGCTCTAGTCAAAGGAAAGATGGAGTGGCCTGTACCAGGTCATATGAATCCATTTTTGCACATCTCTTCCCAAGTTCCTGTTCAGTGATGTCCCATTAGTACTTGAACCTGGCCATCAGAGGAGGTGTATACACCATGGAAGTAGGCAAATGCTGCAAATCAGATCCCTGACCCGTTTCCGAGAATCCGTTGTTAAACATTTAAACATTAAGCACACCTCTGGCTTTAATAGTTTTCTAAATTGGTTTTTTACCAGTTTATGAATTTGTGCTAGCTTCAACAATGTGAGAGTTCATTTGCTCTATATTTTAACCAGTATTTGTTACTTTTGCTTCAGTTTTAGTCATTCTGGTGGGTATGCAATGGAATCTCATTTTGAATTTAATTGTTATTTGGAAAAAGTTTTGAGTTATTCAGATTGGCCCGCTATCTGCATTTGTGAACCCAGACATAATTTTCGCGAGTGGATGTTTCTTAATGAAGACAGGAGCAGCTGAACAAATAAAATTTCTTACCTCAAACTCATACTATAGGCAAAATGCGTTCATTCTGTAGAAGGTTAGAAATATTTCTAAAGTTTAGAGGGTTTTTGGTCAAGGTAGAGATATTTGAAACTTCATTTGAGACTTTCTCACCACTGCTTTCACTTCTAAATGTATGGATTAATTTTGATAGCAAATGAAATTTATCAATACCTGTAAATTAAAGAATGTCGTTGTGGGACTTCAGCATAAAAGATGCATTTCTTCTCATCTTCTACTTGTGTGGTCTGGTGGGATGACAGACGGCAGGAACCACTGTAAACTATTAGCTTTAACACCACATCAGCTTCTTCATGGGTTTTTTTGGGGGGAGCGGGGCACTTTCCAACCTATATCACTGGGGCAAGCAGCCTTCTCCCTGGTGATTTGTGGTGATGGCTCCAGTCGCTCCAGCTTTATCTAAGTTATATGCTCTTTCGCACCAGGCAACTGACGGATGGTAGCAGGGCTTAAAATAACTCAGTGGCATTTGGGTTTGAAAAATTAAGAACTCTCTTATACTAAAACAGCATTTGTGATTATATTTGAAAATGATCTACCTATCCGGTTGGACAAGGCAGAGTAATGTGATTTATTTTAAGTCTCTTATTATTTCTTTCTTAATTTAGTAATGGAAAGTAAATGAGGGGGATATAGGAATATATAAATACACATGTTTTTCAGAGAAGAGACATTTTGTAAAGCATTGGGGATATTATATTCAAGAAATGATTTGAATGCCGCACTGATATGAAAAGTGGAGGTATCATGGATGGAAAAATGAGTATCAAGACCTTGACAATATAATAAGAAGAACTGAGGAGAAAGGTATGGAACGCTGCATATGCAGTAATTCTGGATTTTACCTCTTTTGGGGGGAGGGACCACTTTTAATGTATCTTTTGTTCTAAAACGTTTCACTTACCACATTATGTTATAGAAACAAAATCATAGGACTACCTGTTAAAAGTAACCTCTGCTTTGGATTGGCGATGCTATGTTTGCAAACATTTGTGTATTCAGGAAAATGAACAGTTATTGAAATGGAATTTGGAAGGCATTTCAAGCTGATAGGATGTGTCAATAGTTTACATTGAGAGAGTTTCAGGAGGGAAAGAGTAAGTAAATTTGAAGGTTCTGAGGTGAGGTGGGTAGAGGAGAATGACACCAAAGCTTCTGCAGGGAATTTCACACCTCGACCTGTATCCGCACAATCTCGTTTCCTATCTTGTTTCTGCTCATATCCATTCTCAGGCTTATGCTCTAGAGCCCATCTATGCTTCTCATCAACCCCTTCCTCTCCCTCGGACCATTCCCAATCCTTTCAACACGCATACATGCTCTGGTTTTTCCCGAATTTGGAAAAAAACCCCAAACCTTCTGAGTCCCCGTACTCCCTCCAGCAATCCTCCCCCTCCTCAGCTCCCTATTCACAGGTGAACTTGGGAGAGAGAGAGAGATGTGAGTCTGTTTCCCACTGGCTTTCTCTCCTACTCATTCCATCAGGGCCCTTGATTGTTGAATCTTCTTTACTACTTCGCTGCATGTTCTCTAATGAACGTCATCCATAACGCCCCAGTTGTCAAATCCGCTTGACGTGTTTCTGCCCTCATTTTTCTCTGCTTTCTCCCAGCCGTAGAGCTCAGCAGGTCCTCGTAGTCTGAGCCCTGCCTCTTTCTCCAGCCTCATCCTTTCCCTCTCTCTTTGTCCACCATGCTCTGCTCACACCTGTCTTCCCGTAGATCTTGGAACACATCTCGTTCTTTCCTTCCTCGGGGCTATGTGTCTTTGCAGGAGGGAGCCTCTCTCTACCCTTTGCAGGGACAGTTTCTCATTCTTAGCTCTCAGTTTTAATATCATCTTCTTAGAGATGCCTCCTTTAACCATTTTATTTAAGCTTACCTTCTAGTTCATCTCTATCTTAGCCACTTTTCTACTTGGTACTTACGATGTACTTTATATATTGTATATTTTTTTTTTTTTTTAAAGATTTTTCTTTTATTTATTTGACAGAGAGACAGAGAGAGAGCACAAGTAAGCAGAGAGGCAGGCAGAGAGGGAGAAGCAGGCTCCCCGCTGAGCAGGGAGCCCGACGCGGGGCTCGATCCCAGGACCCCAGGATCATGACCTGAGCCGAAGGCAGCCGCTTAACCGACTGAGCCACCCAGGCGCCCTATATATTGTATATTTATCGTCTTACGTTCACTTCTTTTTTCTCCATCTCCCTTAGTAAAATATAAACTCTATAAAGACAGGAACCCCGTCTCTGCATTGTTCATAGTGGTATCTTTGTTACCTAGAACTATACCAGGTATTATCTATGATTAAATGGAAAGGGACAAAAGTAATTATGGTTTACATTAATCTTACCATGCTTCCATTCCAATAAATGGGTCTTGTTTTCAATTCAAATGGTTAAATGAGAAATGGCATTCTCAAGCTTCTTTTTCTTTTTTTTTCTTTTTTGAGATTTTATTTATTTATTTGACAGAGAGAGAATGAGTACAAGCAGGGGGAGCAGGAGAGAAAGAAGCAGGGTCCCCACCAAGCAGGGACCCTAATGTGGGGCTCAATCCCCAGACCCTGGGCTCATGACCTGAGCTGAAGGCAGATGCTTAATCCACCGAGCCACACAGGTGCCCCTCAAGCATTCTAAGTTCCATCTTTCATATATATCATACTGCTATAAATAAATTACCTTCTCATTGAAATTTCATCCAAAAATTTTAGGTAACATTGAAAAGGCTTTGTATTTCACCCCACTTAACTGAATCTGAGTGCTTGGATTCAAGTTAAATTAAGTAGAAGATGCACCTTGATGCAGTATCAAAGATGCTAATCTCCCTCCCCCCACCCCATTCTCAGATCTACTCCCCACTCTGTGATTTTAAAATTTTGCCTTCAGAGCTTTGAAGTCACATGATATGGGTTACTCTCCTAAGTTTTTAGCTTCCACTTCCTGTGGAAGTGTAATTGCAGCCAAAAGTGCAGAGCAATTTAAATGCTTTGACAGGGTTAGCTTTGGAGAATCCTATTAATGTAATTAGTTTGGTTTAATTAAGGGTGAAAACTGAGGGTTCTTCAACCATTGCTATCCTATACCTGCATTAAAAGCTTTTAGCTTTACTCAGGGTAATTCCATTCCAGGACAGATAAATCCCAGCAGGACATTCTGACCTGGTTCTGTCCCCAGTACACACAAACAGATAAACTCAACATCAGCTCCAAGGTCCTTGTGTTTTTGACTTGTTAATCTTTTCCAAGCCTGCCCTGCACAGACATTGCTTCTCTCATGTTTTCATTTTATTATCTATTCTTTTTTTTTAAAATACAAAAATCAAAGCATTATCTTAAAAAAGCTGTTGCTAACTACTTCTATGTCTGAGAAGAGAGGCAGACTCTGACCAGGACATAAGGTTTTTCCATTTCTCCTCTCCTGTGGCATAGAAATAATTGCAAAAATCATTTCTCATCATTTAGAGATTTTGGTAGGCAGAGAGAGTTAAAGGATAGGAAATAAAGAAAAGATATTCTTCAGTGAAAAGGGAAGAACTTGGGCCACTGAGAAAAGAAGAGCATGTGGGGAGTTTGAGGGCAGTGAATTAACGGGAGGGCTTGGAACTGAAATGGAAGGCCAAAGTGCTGTGTTGGGGTAAATAATGGATATGTAGCATACTCATTCTTGCAGTTTTCTTTATCTTGGGTTTTACTCCTACCAGACAAGTGCCTGTGAGTGTGTGGATCATGTCCACATTCAGTGAAGGGTTTTTTTATTCTCTGGGGAGGAAAAAAATGTATAATGTATGGTCCCAGTGAAACCTGCCTTGCTTTCATGTCCTTTCCCTTCCAATTCATTCTGTACCTACAGCCCTCAAACCAGTTTCCTAATTCATGCCTTTCCTCATGTCACTTTGCTAGTCAAGAATCTGCCTCCTCGTTGCCCATTGTGAGAAGTATAAACATTTCATCCCCTACTTTAACCACATCCAGCATCATTTCCCACTGCTTCTCCACACACACTCTTTGCCATCTTCCCTTTCTCCAGGCTATTTCTTGGCTCTGTGTTTTTAAATTCATTTCTATGGAACACCTGTATCTTAACAACAGTAAGACCAGGGCTACCCCATGGTGGATGATGCACATATGAATAAGGTATGTCTAATAATTTAGTGTGTGTGTGTGTGTGTGTGTGTGTGTGTGTGTGTGTGTGTGTGTGAGAGAGAGAGATTAGGGGGTAAAACAAAAACACAAATAGCTATCTTCATGCCATTCTTTGACTAGAAAGACTTTCTTTTCTAAATATTATCATTATGTAAATCCATAATTTTTACAGTTTCTTACATGACATCAATGCTTCTCAAACTTTAGTGTGGATAAAAGTCATTTGGGGGCCCCACTCCCAAGGATTCTGAGTCCACACATGTGGGTTGGGACTCCAGAGGAACACAGTTGACTGGTCTACGGTCTTGTGACTAGTAAATGACAACACTGGGACTTAGGTCCTCTAAGCTATCAAGGGTCATTGCTATTGTGTCCTACTGTCTAGGTATGATCTGAACACCTTTGAAGGCTAAACTCAATTCTTACTTCAGCCAGGCAAAGAAGTGAGGACTTTTGTTTGTGATCATTTATAATACTTGGTGCTTATATCAGTAATTCTCAAAGGACCATCCACAGAGCCTGTGGGTCCCTGAAATCCTTTCTGGGTGACTTGGAGGACAAAATTATTTTCATAATAATACTAAACTGTTATTTGCCTTTTTCACTGGGGTGACATTTGCAAGCATGGTGAAAAAGCAATGGTAGGTAAAATTGCTGGTGCCTCAGCTTGAGTTGAGGCAGTGGCACCAAATCGTACTAGTAGTCACTGTATTTTTCATTGCCATACACTTGCAGTTAAAAAAAATGCCAGTTACACTTAAGAATATCTTTATAAAACAGTAAAGGTTATTAATTTTATTAAATCTTAACCTTTGAGTGTGTGTCAAGTTAATGTTCTATATGACAAAGAGGGAAGTACTTAAGTTGTGAAACTCAGAAACAGCAGAGTGGTGGTTGTGAGGGGCTGGGGTGGGAGAGTAGGAAAGTAGTTGAGGATGGTCAGAGGATACAAACTTCCAGTTATCAGATGAGCAAGTTCTGGGAGGTAATGTACAGCATGATGATTATAGTTAACAATCCTGTATTGTATGTTTGAAAGTTGCTAGAAGAGTAGATAAAAGTTCTCACCACACACACACACATACACACACACAATTTGTAACTGTGTGAGGTGATGCATGTGTTAACTAACTTTATTGTGATAATCATTTTGCAATATATACACATATCAGATTACTATGCTATTATCTGTTGATCTGTGATCATATGTTAATATCTCAATGAAGCCAGGAAAATATAAAGTGCTGTGGTTACATACTGAAGTGTGATGGTTGTCTTGGAGAAAAACATGTGTATCTCTGAGTTATATGCTGAACTAGCTGCTTTTTTTCATGGAATATCATTTTTACTTGGAGGAACAACTGTCAGACAAACTAGGGCTATTCTGATTTATTTGGCAGATATTTTCCTGAAACTCAATGAAGTGAGCTGATCATTTCTAAAAAGGAACTGACATTTGTTTCCAGTGAAAAAATAGGAGCTTTCACACAAAAATTCGAAATTTAGAAAACTTGTATTCACCACCATGAACTAGAGAGTTTCCTAATACCTGCAGTCTTTTCTAATGAGAATTATGATGATATTAATGAATGTGATTTTTGACACAAAATGGGTCAGCATTTGGAAGACCTGAAAAGCTCAGTGGACCAGTGCTTTTCAAGTGACAAATCATGCATGGTTAACAAAAAGTTCCATTCAAAGTGCAAGATAGACCAAGGACTTTTAATGTTAAACAGAATACAAAAAGTTCATGGATATGGTTTCTGATTTCACATTTTGGTGTAGAATCAATGAAGAATAACTACAATTATCTGAAAAAGCTATTAAAATATTCCCTTCTTTCCCAACAACATATCTATGTGAGACCACTTTTTTCATGTATTTTAACCAAACAACATATCACAACAAACTAAATACAGAAGCAAATATAAGAAATGAACTGTCTTCTATTAAGCTAGAAGTTTAAGAGAACTGAAAATGTTCAACAATGCTGCTCTTCTCACTGAAGTATTTTGATTTAGAAAATATGGTTGTTTTAGAATAAAAATATGTTATTTATGCATGCTTGGGTGTCTCAGTTGGTTAAGCGACTGCCTTCGGCTCAGGTCATGATCCTGGAGTCCCGGGATGGAGTCCTCATTGGGCTTCCTGCTCAGCAGGGAATCTGCTTCTCCCTCTGACCCTCCCCCGTCTCATGCTCTCTCTCTCTCTCAAATAAATAAATGAAATCTTAAAAAAAATGTTATTTATGACAATATACAATTTAGATTTATTATTATTTTTAAGTGAATCAATACACAAAAATCTTTTAAAGTCTCAATTTTATTCTCTAACATGATCAATATCATTAACTAAAATGTATAGAAATTTTAAGAGTGTAAAGAGGTCCTGAGACCAAAGAGTTTGAGAATTGCTGACCAAGTCTATGAATTTTGGTAATTGATTACATTCAGTATGTTAGTAACATAGAAGTACTTAGACATGGCTTAGCTTCAAAAAAATTACCTTGATTTAGCCTTTCTTTGCTAAAATTAAAAGCTATTCTTAGTTGCAGTAAGTGTCTAGAATAAAGTATTCTACTATGTAAAATACTTTTAATCACTTTTAATCCCACCATAATGGACTGTCTCAAGTCACAGTCGTTTAGAGAGCCCCTCCTAGGATGGTCATATGAGAAGAAGCCATCAATCGTGCTTGACATCCAGAGTGGCTGGCGTGGTTTACAGCTTGACAATTGCCTTCATCAGTGCTTCACCTTTATTCACTTCACTCCCCTCATTTCTTCTTCTCCATTATTGCAACCTGTAGTAAAGGAGCAGCATATCAGCCTTTGCCTCAGGCTCTGCTTTCTGGGGAACCCAAGCTAAGACTCTTCATATGTCCCAATAGCATGTTTAGACTGTTGTCTCTTGATTTTTTAATTTAAGACCTTATCAGGTGACCTTTTTTGCATGTGAAAGATGAGGATTTTGTGTTCTTACATTTCCATTCCTTACCACCCCATACATTTTTCACTCTCTTTCTCTCTACATGTTCTGTAACAATCTTTGGTTAAATGAATATTAGTGCTTATGGTATTATAACTGCTTTAATATAATTCACAGATGAGTCACATGGTATACTGACATGTGTCTCTTCTTTTCAGTTAATTTTTATGTACCCCTCACTAATTAAACGCCATGCCCTCTGACAGAACATTAAAACTTCTTTCAAGAGTCAAACATACCAAAGAACCTATTAGTTCAATGCGTGTGTGGGTGGGGGTGTGGTGCGGTGGTTAGGGTTGGGGAAACTCATACTTTCTGGAATCCATCTTATTGCTGCATTCAGAATTTGCTGTCTAGGTTTGCTGTCCAGCTGTCAGTATCTTTTCACCACCATCATTGGAATTCAGTTCATTTCACTCTGATTTTTTGGACCCTCTGTTTTCTGTGTTTTATGTTTTCCTCTTTCTTGGATTCTACCTTTGCACATTTCTTGGATTCTACCCTTGCACATGTCCAGTAACTTCCTGAGAAAGTATTTGGGAGGTAAATCTTTTGGGATTGTACAAGTCTGAAAAGTCTGTCTACCTTTCATGTTAATGGTTTGGTTAGGTATAGAATCCTAGGTTGATCATCATTTTCTCTCAGAATTATGTAGACTTTTCTCCATTGTCTTTCTGTGTTCTTTTTGAGAAATTTGATGGCATTCTGTTAACTCATAAGTGCCTTGTTTTTCTCTCTCTGGGTCTTTTAGAATCTGCTGTTTATCTCCGGTGGTTTGAAATACAGGGATATGCCTTAGTGTGTGGCAATTGTGACTGTTCACCATAATCCAGTCTTCTCTTCTGTGGTATACAGTTGAAGATGGAAAGAGGCTAATAGATGAGAAAACTCCTTTTCCAAGTCTTTGTGCAACTGGATATAGCCATATAACTAATTCTCACCAATGTAATTAGTAGAAGTGATATATACAGTTGGGGGCCAAGGCTTTTGTGAAACAGGTGTGCTTCCCCTGTATTTCTTTCCTCTTCCATAGGTTGGATGCCGATGACAGTGATGAACTAGGGGATGATAGAGCCACCAAATCGAATGGTCATGGATACCTGAATTATCACATGGAAGAGACTTCCTTACCCTCCTTGAGCATCTATATAGTGAGATATAAACTTCTATTGTGTTTGACCATTATATCTATAGCTCAGAAACATAAATATATATTCAGTTAAAAGCTCTTCTTGGGCTGGTCATTCAATGTGAAACACAGAACTCTCCTTTAATCTCCCTGGAAAGTAACATTAAACTTTAAGACATTAAATTCTTCACTTAATCTATAGAATATATTGCTCATGAGTCAGAAAAAAACTGTTAATCAGATCCATCACTAAGTATATTGTTTAAACTCTACTGTCAGTTGGAAAAACCTCACCCTCTTGGGCCTAGTTTTTTTCCTACCTGACAATTCAAATTAAAGAAGAAAAATGTTAGGTCTGGTGGATTAGAACCCAAAACCAACTTGAAGCCTAAATGCTGTCTTTTTATTTTTTCACACAAATGTCTTTTCTATGAATTTGCATTAAATTATTTGAGGCAGAAGCTATGTTACATACTTTTTTTGTGTACCCTATTGGATTTCCAGGAATAGTTTTTAGTTTTCTCCTGACCCACCAGTATTAGCATCTCCTGTCAAATACACATGTCTACTCAATCAGAATCTCTGTGGAAGGGCCTTGGAATCAGACTTTTAACAAGCATCCAAGGTGATTGTTATCACATTAAAATTTGAAACCCACTGCCTCACAGCATGCTAAGTAATTTAGACACTTTTAAATCTTTTTAAAATTAATTAAATGTTCATACTATAACATATATCATTGAAATTTATTTACTTAAAAAGAGAATTATGACAATAAATAATGATGAGGCTTTGAGAAACAGAATCTCCAATGAAGTCTATGTAATGATTTATATAACTGCAGAGAAAATTCTTCCAAAATTTGGGTAGGACATTTTATAAGATGTGAATAATTGAATCTTGATGTTTTAGTGTTATCCATTCTTAAGTTCAAAATACTCAATATGAACGAGCCCAGTCCCCTATTTCCTTTTGGACTATTTCCATTATTTTGCTGGTGTTGCTGCTCTGGTTATGTATTGCTGGGGTCATAAATCACCCCAGACTTAGTAGCAGAGACAACAGACTTCTTATTATATGCATAGATTCTAAAAGCAGGACTTTGGATAAGGCAGAGTGAGGTGGATTTAAGGAACATCCATGACTGAGGCCTCACTTAGAAAGACTCAGAAATGGTTAGGGTTGAATCACGTGGGGGCCCCTTCGCTTATATGTGTGAGCTGACAAGGCTCAGAGCCTGAGTTCAGCTGAGACTACTGACCAGGACACAGGTGTCTCCATGTGGCTCTGGCTTCTACAGCATGGATCTGGGTGCTGAGAGGCAACATCTCCAAACGGGATGTTACAAGGTAAGTGCTTCACGAGAACCAGGCAGAAGCTGCATGGCCTTTCATGGCCCAGCCTCTGAATCCCTGAGTGTCACTTCTGCCCTAGTGTGGAGTTCTAAGCAGTTACAAGTCCACCCCTCATCAAGGTGGTGGTGGTGGTGGGGTGCATATCTTATGGGAGGAGTGTCAAAGAATTTGGGGGCCATGTTTTTTTTTTTTTTTTTTATCTATTTCTTTTTTTTTATTGTTATGTTAATCACCATATATTACATCATTAGTTTTTGATGCAGTGTTCCATGATTCATTGTTTGTTCATAACACCCAGTGCACCATGCAAAACGTGCCCTCCTCAATACCCATCACCAGGCTAACCCATCCCCCCACCCCCCTACCCTCTAGAACCCTCAGTTTTTCAGAGTCCATCATCTCTCATGGTTCGTCTTGGGGGCCATGTTTTAAAAGTGCCACAATTACTAAATTAGGAAGCACTTCTAATCATTTAATTTCTAAAATTCTTTCTTAGCCCTTTGATCTTTATAGTTTATCAATGATAATATTTCTTTGCTTTTCTGGTGAGCGCAAATATAGCCAAAGATTAAATCTATATATTCTTGTTTCCATATGTAATTTTCATAACCACTCTATAACATTGGTATTACCATCACCATTTAACAAATGAAGACACTGATATGTTGACAGGTTGAGTAGCTTGGCCGAGGTCACATAGTTGGGGAAGTTCTGACTCCAGAGCACAGTCACTTGACAACATCTGATCGGCAGCATTTTCATATTCATGTGAAATCTTCTCAGAGCAAATCCAGGGAAGTTTACATAATCTAAATGTCATTGGTGAGAGCTGAAATAAATTTATAATCACACTCTATCAAATATCCTAAACCTTTTAAAAAGTTGCTTTTGGCTAAATGATGGCTGGATCATAAACCTTATCATCTTATGAAAGCACTCAGGGGCTACATATTTTTAAGGTTTTCATTTCCTGCGGAAAAAAGAAAATGTCTTCGTTGCACTCTGCTGCTGAATTTTGACCAGGGAGTAAAAGATACCTTTCTCTGTGGAAAAGGGCAGGACACTTCCATTTGTTTTTCCCTGAGGGGTTGGCTATTTCATCTAATTTTTGTGATAAGTTCACTAAGGGTCAGGGAATGTCAGGAGCACAAAAGGCAGCAAAACCTTGGACAGAAAAAAGAAAGGCTGGTATCAGGTGAGGACCATAATTAATAGAATGCCTGCCCAGGAAGGGTCTGACTCAGGAGACATGGAGTTAACTATCTTAAGTCAGTTAAAGCTAGACTCGGAATCTGTGTACCAGGTTAGGTCAAAATTTGGTTAATGAAGTTGAAGTCCAAATTGGAGATAGAAATTCAAGCCAAGGAAGCTGTAAAACTCACCTTTTAGTGAATGAAAAATGAAGGTATACCAGCTTTCACCTCCTCTTCACCAAGGACTGCTTAGTAGTTAATGGACAAAGAGGTAAGACTGGTGGTGTGTGTTCACTCTGCTAAAGGTTTGCTTACAATTTATAAAAAGACTAGCAAAGTCCTAATAAGTCTGGAAGCAAGAAAGAACAAGGAAAAACTCAAAATCATTTTAAATTTCCTTTTAGATATCTGTTTCTATGGAGAGAAAATGTGATACTAATTGCATCCTTAAGGATATGGGAGTGGCTCTTTTTTTAAATTTTATTTTATTATGTTATCTTAGTTACCATACAATACATCATCAGTTTTTGATGCAGTGATCCACGATTCATTGTTTTTGTACAACACCCAGTGCTCCATGCAGTACGTGGAGGGGAGTGGTTCTTCTTGACATTAGGATTTTTCCAAATCTACTAGTTATATGTTTACTTACTTCCTACTTTCTGTATATTGCTTAAATTTGTAGAATCAAATTGTAGATCATTATTACCTAAAATTCTTCCCATTTTGAATAGTTTAAATAAATATTACAAAGCTTCAAATCAATCAATAATGTTTATTTAGCACTGTCCCCTCCCTAATATTGTACTAAATTAAAGGATAACAGATGTGTGTCTAATGTATATCCCCTCTTTGTCCATGGAAGATGTCCTTAATTGGTCAAGACATTCCAAACTTGACCCTGGACCTTCTTCAACATGTGTTTCAGGTCGTTATTCACATTTAACCTAAGTTGATACTTGAGTGAAAACTAAGGTATGATTAGGTGCTAATAGTGAAAAGAGAAAAAATTTTTCAATTTGGACTAACTGTGGGATAGATCAGACTGACTAAAAGAAAAGAAATATCTGGTAATAAGATATCTAATTACAAATAGAGGCCAACTCTAAACTAGACATAGCAGATGCTGTTGACAGTCCACCAATGTCCCCTTGGCTAACCTGAGTTTTCTTGCACTTGTGGACAACCCGCACCCCCTGACAGGTTCCCACCTTAGGTATACCTGCATTCTCTGCTTTCTCTTCCTGAGGGTTTCCTCCAGTGTAACTAGAGCTTGCTTAGCTGTAAAAGCTAAACCATAAAGTTCAAGGGAGCTAACCCTCTGGAAGGCAACCTTCAATTAGTAGGGATGGAATGGGAGTGGTAGACAAATCCCCTAGACTCCCTGTTTTCTTGTGAGAGGGTCCTGATGTTTGTCTCACAAGGTCTCTCAGAAAGTCTCCAGCAAGACTGAGCCCCTCTTGCTTTTTATTGGCTCTTCTCCCTCCCCTGTCTCATGTTCCTAACTTCAAAACATGTCTTCCTGGGTTTACCTTCCAACTCCTCTGTCTGCCTCTAAGTCTTGATTTTGGGGTCTGCTTTTAAAGGAGATAAAGATTCTAGAGTAACTAACTATTATAGGAACCATTATATAAGTGGATAATTTTTATAATCAACATCACTTTTAATGTCTATATGGGAGTCATTGATTTTATTATATAGGTTTTTAGAGCTGGAAGAGCCAGTGGTAGATTATATATATGTGTGTGTGTGTGTGTGTGTGTGTGTGTGTGTGTATACACATATATCTCTCAGTATATATAAAATATATATAAATAAATATATAAATATAATATATAAAATATATAATTATTATATATTATTATAATTATATATATATTGTTCCCTATTATTCATTTCCTCTCCCTGTGGGAAGATTGTACAACCCTACTCTGTTGAACTCAGGAGTATCCATATGGCATGCTTTGGCAAATGAAATGTGTGCGGAAGAGACACATATCACTTCCTAACAAAGGCTGTATGAGCTAGCTCATGGTTTTCCATATCTCTTTTCCCTCTGCCATAAGGCAGTCAAAGTTCCAGATGAAGCTACTCTATCAGCACTGAGCACAGGTATGAAGATGACAAACATTGAGCAGAGCTTCAGCTAAACTACAATGAACATATCCAACGAATAAGAAATAGAATTTTTTCTTGTAAATCACTGAGATTTTGGAGTAATTTGTTGCCATAGCATAGCTTAGGTTAAATTGACTAACAAAGAATCTTTAAAAATAATTCAGTCCAGTGGTTCCCAATCTTGGTTAATCATAAGATTTACTAGTACACATTTTACACTTACAGATTTAAACTTATTCTAATTCAGTAGGTTTGGGGCAGAAAGCTAAGGGTGTTTTGTATTTTAAAATCTCCCCAGATGGTTCTAAAGATCTCACTGTTTGAAACACAACCATTTTGCTTATTTTATTTTATTTTATTTCCATTTTGCTTATTTTAAAGGAGAAGAGAGACTGACAGCTTGAAAAGTTGTCTATTCTTTTAACTAATTTATGAAATATACTATTGTGATATAGGTCAGAGTTTGAGTTATTTATAAAATCTTTTCTCCTAAAGAGCAAAAGGGCAAGCTTAATTGTATACCTGAATAAGGACAAAATCTGAATTAGTATTACCAAATTAATGAAGTTTAATTGTATGTCATATATAGGCCATGTGGGTTCAAACCTAATCAAAAATTATAAATGCAGCATGTTACTAAGGCCATTAGTAGGCCAGAAAGGTTAAGAGTAGTAGGGTTTTAACAACAGAAAGTAAATTTGTTGCATAGATATGTCCAGAAAAAGAAAAGCTTTGTCCTTGCTATTAAGAGATTATGGGTCTACAAGGAGAACTTGTCATGGAGACCAAGAGATCAAGTTAAAGGTGATTCAAAGGCATCTGATGAAATTCTCTAGCATCACACCTGGCAACTATATGCCATTCAACTTGTCTGGGTCACTGTATATGTTTAAGCTGTAGAAATTACTTACTCAATTCGATTTTACTTTTTACTTTATATATATATATATATATTCTGGGGAAGGCATTTTAATAGGTGCTGCTGGTGTCACAAATTCCCTCAAGGGGGAGATGGTGGAGGTGAAATATTGGCCCACATATAATGGTAGGATAAGGCAGAATATATTAATTATAATAAGAAAGGAACACCCTGTAAACCAACTTGTGTTGCTAATTGATCTACTGCTGCAAGGTAACTTTGGGCTTCAGGGAACCTCACATCATCATTCAACTTTGGTTTCCTAGTCAAGGATATTGTTAAATGTGTGCTACAGGACTCACAGCTGCCCGTGCAGCTCTGAAAGGGGAATTAGATTCCCATCCTCACTTCCTCACTACCACTCATCTTAGCTCCTTGCAATCTAGCATTTGACTCTACCTTGCTTCTCAAACTGACCTCTTCAAAATTCACCAAGGAATCACACAATTCTTCATCCCTCCAGATTTAGACACTATTAATAAATCTCATCTTGACACTTCTTTTTCTTTTAGATTTTACAATACTGTGTTATTCATTACATGTCTATCAGGTACACACCTCGTGCTTTAGGGATGTAATAATAAGGACTTTCATTGACTGAGCACTTGTTACATGCCAGGGACTTCCTATCTATCTATCTATCTATCTATCTATCTATCATCTATCATCTATCTATCATTTATCTATCATCTATCATCTATCTACCTATCTATCATCTATCCATCTATCCATCTATCAACTGTCTGTCTGTCTATCTAGATAGACAGATAGTTATAAATATAAATGAAATTTTATTTATTTATTTATTTATTTATTTATTTAAAACTTACAACAATCTACTGGCTGATATTGTCTCCATGTTCTATATGAGGGAATTGATGTTTAGGGAGGTTCAGTTCTTACCCATGGTCATGCAAGTAATTATCAGAGGTAAGACTCAAACCTATGTTGAATTCTAAACTTGTGCTCTTCACCAACACACCAGGGTCTCAGGACCCCATTTACTCTTAAAAAGTATTAACAGTCCAAAACAGTTTTTGTTTATATCTGTTGATATTTATCATAATAAAACTGAAAAAGAAAATTTAAGAATATTCATTAATTCATTTAAAAATAATAAACCCATTATGCATTGATGTAAATATTGTTATGAGAAATAACTGTTCCTCAACAAAAACTGTAGTGACAAAAGTGGTATTGCTTCCCATTTCTACAACTCTTCTTAGTGCCTGGTTTAATTGAAGATAGCTGGATTCTCATTATCTGCTTCTGCATTCAATCTGTTGCTGTATGATGTTTTGGTTGAAGTGTATGAAGACAGTCCAGCCTCACACAGATACATAGTTCGGAAAGGGAGGAGTATTGTAATAGCATTTTCAGATAATTGTGGATTTCCTCCTTTAATAGTATACATTCAACGAGTGGAGGTTTCATAAAGGTTCGTTGCTATGTGGAGTCTGAAACGGGATCAGTGAACTTCTTGTGCTCTTTTACATTAAAATTCATTGGCCTATTTTGTATTTTGAATGGATCTTTTACTTGTGTGTGAAGCTGGTCCAAGGCTTCCCTTACACCACTCTCCTTTCTAACACTGAAAAAAACAAAACAAAAGATGAAGCATGAAACTAAACACCAAAGTGCTTGAAAACAGCTAGCAAATTTCTAAAGTAAATTGATGAGAGCTGATGATAAAAAGTATAGACAATTTAGGGAAATTTCTGGTTTTTATGTCTATTGAATCAGACTGTGGACTTGGAACTGTCTTGATGGTTCTACAAGGCTGATACATACTATTTTCTAGATGCCAGTGTATTCACTTTGTGTTATGTGTAAATAGCTATTCATCTTTTGCCATTAACATCTCATCAACTTCATTGCCACTGATAGTTTTCAAATGTTTCATGTCAAGGCTATTGAGTTCTAATTTTATTTTGGCAACTCTTTAAAAATGTAACTTTGCCCATTTATGGCTGCTTTCTACCAAACCATTCAGCATAGGTGGTATTTCTCTTCTACAGATTCTCTCTTTCACAGAATGGAGACTCCTGCATACTCATTAACATTGTTAAAGGCTATTGAAGATGAACATTTTCCTACAATGGACTAGATCATCTTTTTTTTTTTAATTTAAATGATATATATGTCATGACTAAGTGTAAAGTCGATGAGGCCTGAAGCCCACACATTCATGGATTCCCACCGTAGGGAGAAACATACCACCAGTTTTCATGTAAGAATCTTTTCCATCCTCCAATTGCCAAAGAAATTAAGGATATAAATAGTTTTCAGTAAGATATTACTGTGTTGACTATGATTATTGATAATGATGAGATGAAAGCATGCTACCATTTCTATGATTTGGTTGGTTCTTATATGTCTTATTTTTACTCAGGAGGCAAGAGTCTGTCATCTTTATGTATTCTTGGGGCTTCACAATGGCAAAAGGAGACTGGTTTTATAACTAACTTCCAAAAGTGCATAAAACAAGACATATATAGAATGTTGTTTACCTTTAAAAGCACTACAAGGGTTCAACATCCTCTCAAACGTGTATATATGTGAATCAATTTCCTCCCTTAACTGTGGGTTGAGCAAACACATTATTCCCCCTCACTCCCACTCCCATCAACAGTTTTGCTTTCTGCAGTTCCAGTTACCCAGGTCAGTCACAGTCCTGAAGCAGATCATCCGCTTTCTGATGAATGTAGCGTCAGAAGACCAACAGTAACCAAATGTGACATCACAGTGCCTACGTCATTTCCTCACTTCATCTCATCACATAGACATTGTCACAAGAAGAAAGGTGAATACAGTAAGATATTTTGAGAGAGACCACATTCACATAATTTCTGTTATAGGATATTGTTTAATTGTTCTATTTTATTATTATTTATTGTTGTTTATCTCTTACTGGGCCTAATTTATAAACTAAACTTGATCACAGGTATCTATCTATAGGAAAAAACATAGGATATATAGGGTTCAGTATTACCCATGGTTTCAGGCATCCAGTGGGGGGGTCTCAGAAAGTATTCCCCACAGATAAGGGGGCCTACTGGGGATGGAATACTCTCTACTTTTCTGTTTTTAGTAAGGTATAGTTCTGAATATGTTTATAAAGCCTCTCTTGCTGGCCTCCATGGAATTAATAAATTATGTTGATAGCTGGAACTTTACATTTTCCAGACAGTTCATAAACCTCTCAGGACCCTTGTTTTTTCTGTAGGTGGTAAACCCAGATGGAACCAAGCAGGGAGATTTATTTCAACTGGGAATATTGATATCAGCTTGTCCAGGACTTCTCTTACACCTCTGCCCTTTATAATGTTTCCGTGAGCTCTTTGGTGAATGGGATTGCCTATGAGTCCTTGCTTTCATGACTCAGGTGCTTTCCACTGTCATCTTTCCTTCAAGGTTCTTGAGAAGCCTTTAAAGATGGGAAAGAATACAGCCCATTGAAGGTGTAATTCCTTCACCCCTTTTATGCACAGCTAACTTCAGCTCCTTTTTAAAGACTGCTCATATCTCACCTCCTCCAGGAAATCTTTTATCGTCATCTGTCCCCTCTTCTGCTGGGCTATGTCCCTCCTATGGCATCTTTCATCTGTCTCCATCATAGCACAGCCCTTACACTGTGGGAAAACACAACTTAACTGACTATCTCTCTAGATCTTGACAGAGAATTTTCCTTCATTTCTTTATCGCTGTTGCCTGGTGACATGTTTGGCATAGTCAGTGATGTGATTCAGTGGTGCAAAGGTGGTCCCATAGTACCAGTTGAGGAGTCTGTTAAAAGTCATAGCTTAGACTTTGTGTTTTCAGAGAGTTCAGTGAGGCAAAGCCAGAGCTGGATTGGAAGAAAATAAGGAAGCTAAACAGTTTTTCAGTGAAATAGGGGTAAAACAGCAGTAGAACCTAATACTGCATAAATATTTGTGTAGCAAAGTCTGTGGGGGAAAATATGTTAGTTGCTGGGATAGATGAATGAAATTTCATACTTCAAGGTAAGAATACCCTAGGGTGGCAATGGGGTTATATTATCTGATACTGTTTTCTTACATCAAATGTTCTATTTCAACTCCATTATATACATTCTAATGATCGAGTATGTTAATAGAGAATTAAAAAAAATCTCCCTCTAGATTGCTATCAGTTTTGGAGGGACTGGGGGTAGAGGAGTGGATTTGTTCATTAAGTCATGGTAGGGAAGAAGTATATCCCATATACTTAAATCTTCAGTCTCCTTGAGAGGCTGCTTCCTGAGCTCCTTTAGCACCCAAGTGAAGATCCTGTTGGCTACATTTATAACACTATAATGAAATCTAAGATTTACTTTTTCTGCTTTTACAATACACTGTTTGCTTTTTTTAAAAAAAGATTTTATTTCTTTATTTGAGAGAGAGAGAGAACGTGAACAGGAGGGAGACAGAGAGAGAATATGAAGCCGACTCCGTGCTGCACACAGAGCTCAATGCAGGGCTAGATCTCACGACTGCTAGATCATGAGCTGAGCCAAAACAAAGTCACATGCTTGACTGACTGGGCCACCCAGGTGCCCCACACTCTTTGCTTTCAAGGATTATTAAATAAATATAAATTTTAAATATTGACTTCTTGGGAACTGGTACAGTAATTGGCACATAGAAAGTGTCCCATAAATATTTGTATTTTTCTTAGAGATTTACCCAGAGCATCCATATGGTAGTTCTTTTTCCCCAATGAATAATGGTAATTTTTTCTTCTTACTTACCAATCTCTTCATCTAAGGTCATCTTAAAGCACTACATAAAATCGTTTTGGAAGATCTACACTTTTGACATCTTTCTTTTGTTCTGGTTGCCTCATGTGGGTTCTTTATTCTTTGAGTAGAATGTGAGGAAATCTGTGGATATAGCTAGGACCAAAAACCTTCCAAAGAATAATCTTGTCTACACAGCAGCAGTGAGGAGGAACTCATCAAAACCAAATTTAATGTGACAAATTCCAAGAGGACACTTTATATTTCTTTTCACTTTGGGTAGGCACAAACCTAGCCTAGGCATTTCCATCTCTATCTCATTGCCTCAGGCAAATTCCTTGATTCAATTAATAAATATGGTATGTCTGTGGAGAAAGGTGAGGGTTGAGGTCTTAAGCAACACACTATGATGTTGGGATGTTAAAACTATACACCTCAGACAGTGGTTTGACATTTTAAGAGACTATGATGAAAAGATTGAAAAAGTGGTTGAAAACAATTTGACTATTCTTTGTTTGTTTTGCAGTGAGGAAAATGCAGTTCACAGTACTCTGGTAAAAATATTCTAAAGTAAGCAGTTTGTTAGGAGTGTGAATGACACTTAGAACGAAGTCATAAAAAAAAAAAAACAACGAAGAAAAGTCATCCCAATTTAGCACTAAGTCAGGTAGGCACTGAGGTGCAACTATTTTAAGAATAGATATGCACACTGAATTTCTTCTCACAGAACCTCTTGTGAATTAAGCTCTGATATCTCATTTTTAGATCTCATTTAAACTGGTTTAACGCTAGTGAGTAAAAGTGCTGACCTAGCTTTGTACGAGTATTCTCATTGTGTGTTCTCTAGGACAGTGCTTTATACCAGATTTTTACACCAACAAAACTGTTTCCATTTGGGTGTCCACAGAAACAGATTCTGAGACAATTTAATGGCAAAATAATTTATTTGAGAAATGTATGAAGCACCAGTAAGGAAGTGGAGAAGTGAGAGAGGGAAGGGAAGACAGCCAGTATAAGGTACATTATCAAGTCCGTGAACTATTAATAGTCTGCACTTAATCCCAGAGGGAAATCTGGGAAATGGTGTAGAATATACACCCCAGAGATCTCTCACCTCAGGGACGAGGAATATTTATATCTGTATTGGTCAGCTTGGGCTGACATAACAAAATACCATAGATTGGGTGGTTTAAACAATAGGAATTTATTTCTTACACTTCTGAAGGCTGAGAAGTCCAAGATTAAAGTGCAGGATGATTCAGTTCCCCAGTAAGGGCCTGCTTCCTGCCTTGCAGATGGCCACCCTGTCTGAGGACAGAGAGACAGAGAGAGAGGGAGAGAGAGAGACTAAGAAAGAGAGAGAGAGAGAGTAAGCAAGCTCTCTGGTGTCTCTTATAGAGTCACTAATCCCATCACGAGGGCTCCACCCTCATGAGGTCATCTAAACCTAATTACTTTCCAAAGGCCCCATCTCCAAATACCACATTGGTGTTTAAGGATTCAACATATGAATGGGGGGTATAATTCAGGCATAATAATGTCCCCAACCCTCTCTTCCCATCTCTATTCCTATCTCTGTCTTTATCACCTCTACTATCTATATTCTCTCCCCGCCCCCGTCCCGCCCCTTTCTCTAGGCAGCTGTGTGTTAATTCTCCACTCCCATTAGTCACTGGAGGAGGGCTGCTCCAGAGGTTAATTCCAGGAACTTCTGTCTTAGTATTCACTCAGGCAGGATGGGCTCTCATCAGATTCGGAGAAAAGCCCTCAGACAATGAGATTCAGACAGGCAGGTGAAAGTTGACCCCTATACACTGCAGGCGCCAGCATAAGTTGTTACCCTTGAGAGATTTACTCTGCATTTACTATAGTAACTGTTTGGTTTCTGGGACGGCATTCCTATGTATGAAACTTGAAGTTTTGTATTTTAAGATACAAATAAATGTAAAATGTGCATTTTGTTTCATAACATTTAGAATTAATTATAAAAATAAAATTACATTTAAAATTACTTAACCTTTTCCTCCAACATGAAAATCATTTAAAAGAAAAAGAATGTCTTAGCCTGGTTTCCCTTGAAAGTAGAGACTAAGACAAGTCTTGCGTGTAAGTAGTTTATTTAATTGCAGGACCCAGAGGGATGTGAAATCAGGAAGGAAAGCCAAAATAAAGATAAGTTATCAAGTTGGCTATTAGTGTGGATTGACTAGTGATTGATCTTGCTGGGATTTTCTGAGGAACCTATGAAACACCTTTCAAAACTGTCCAGGTGGGACTGAGAGATGGAAGCCTTTATCCATCATCTTCTGTTCCTCCACGGTCAGTGGTAGCCCCATAGGCATTAGCTGTGTTCTCCGCAAGGTGGTGCATGCCTGAGTCATGATCAAGTGCAGAAAAGCCCTGGGGCAGGACAAAGGGGCAAGAAGCACAGGCTAGGGTGGGGTGCTGTCAGGTTACTTTTGAGGAGGTTGGTAGAAGCTGGAAGAGAACTGGTTGTAGTAGTTGTGGCTGAAGTGAGTTTGTGAGTACGTATATGTGGGAGGGGTGGCTAAGAAGATGTGTAATGGTGTACACAAAGTACCCATATAGTGATGCTTCAGGAACATGGGACTAGGAGTTGGGGTTGTGAGAAGGGGCATGCCCTACAGTATTGTATGGGGTTATTAATACATTATCCCTTTAACAAGATCCAGCACTCCTTTGCTGAATTCAGATGCTTTCATACTGTTCTTTCTGTCAAAAAAAAAAAAGTGATTCAAAATGCATTCTTTATTTCACCTCCGAAACACCTATTAATTTTATATTGTTATATAAATTTAATTTGTTAGTCCCTCAAAGTTATTTATTAGAGTTGTAATAATTATGACCATTGAGGTCTGTTAATAAAGACTCAAAATACAAAAATCCTTCCTTTCAAAATATAAAAACTCTTTAATATTATGAAAACATATATGTATATGTTACATAAAACAGAACAGAAAAATGTAATTATTTATAAGGAGTCTTCAGTTTGATTCTGTTCTCATCATGACCCACATATTTCACTGTTTGTTGGTGGTAGAGTTCTGCTTTTCCAGCATCCACGGGAGAGGATAGAGATAGTCTAACTCTAGCTCTGCTGGCAGCTACGGCTCCCTCCAGTCAGAGACTCAGAGCGACCTGGGAGAACATTTATTAGAGCAAGTATTGAATGTGTGGTGTTATAAAGTAATCAACACCACATCAGCTGCTACTGCCCAACTCAGTAGTCTGTGAAATGGGCAAGGGCAATATTGGACCCAGAGGAAATGGAAGGAGAGCCACTGATCAAAGAATGGTGTTTTTTTTTTTATTACAGAAAGACATAAAATCAACATAAATAAACATTTAAGTATTTGATTTAAACATTTGGTTTTGCTGGTTTAAATACCTTATGTGTTTCATTATGTCAAGCACAGAAGTCTTTTTATTTTTTATTTTATTTTCTTTAAAGATGTTATTTATTTATTTGAGAGAGAGAGAATGAGTGAGAGAGAGTGCACATGAGGGAGGGGAGGGTCAGAGGGAGAAGCAGACTCCCTGCTGAGCAGGAAACCCGATGCGGGACTCGATCCTGGGACTCCAAGATCATGACTTGAGCCGAAGGCAGTTGCTTAACCAACTGAGCCACCCAGGCGTTCCCAGGAGTCTTTTTAATCAAGATTCTGGAAAGCTTTTCAGCTTGTGTGATTTGAAAAAAGATACTGATACTATTTTTTTAGTCATTCTTGATAATTATTACTATTGAGTTCTAATGAAGAGAATTAGAAAATATTCCCCTACTTGAGACTGCTTCAAATCAGCAGGTATATAGGAATTCCTCATCTGTAAACTAGGTATTATAATTGTGTCTTTGGTTTAATGTACATAATGAGATTAGAGCAGTATCTGGAACTTAGAAAGTTCTCAGCAGGGGCACCTGGGTGGCTCAGTCGTAAGGCGTCTGCCTTAAGTTCAGGTCGTGGTCCCGGGGTCCTGGGATCCAGCCCCACTTTGGGCTTCTTGCTCAGCGGGAAGCCTGTTTCTCCCTCTCCCACTCCCACTGCTTGTGTTCCCTCTCTCGCTCTCTGTCAAAAAATAAATAAAATCTTTTTTTTTAAAAGAAAGCTCTCAGCAAATGTTAGTTATTAATCTTACTGTGTTTGTGTACTACAACCTGGACTATTGGATACTTATCTAAATCTAGGTAGTAAAAACATCCAAACATTCCAAGCAGATAACAAGCTAAATAAAGATGTCATTAGCAACACAATAACTATCTTTAAACCCCAAGCTTTAAAATCAGGGATATCGTATAATTAAAGAAAACAGGGGCACCGGGGTGGCTCAGTGAGTTAAGCATCTGCCTTCAGCTCGGGTCATGATCCCAGGGTCCTGGGATTGAGCCCTGCATCAGGCTCTGTGCTCAGTGGGGAGTCTGTTTCTCCCTCTCCCTCTGCCCCTCCTTCTGCTCATGCTCTCTCACTCTCTCTCTCTCTCTCTCCTATAAATAAGTAAATAATCTTTAAAAAAATAAAAAACTAATAATATGGAAATCCTAGGAAATATCCTCAATAATCCCTCAGATATTTTCCAAAATGAAACATATCAGGTGCAAATTCCTTCATTTATTCAGCAGATCTTTAGTGAGTCCCTAAAATTTGCCAATGTATTAGGTGTAAAAGATTCATCAGTGATTAAGACAGAGTCTCTGACCTCAGTGACCTTAAATGAGAAAAACAAGACAATGAAAAAGTGCCACATTTTAAGGATAAGAGTATGCCAGTCAAGCAAAATGATGGGAGGAGGGGGGATAGGAAGCATTTCAATAAGACAGACCAGCAAATACGAAGGCGTAGAAGTAAGAAAAGGTTTGGTGTGTTCAAGCAGTAGGAAGACCGTATACTTGGGCTATCATGACTAAAGGTGAAAATTGTATGGATGGAGGTTGAAGAGGAGGCAAACCCATGGTTAGGAATTTGGCTTTATTCTGAGAGAAATGGGATGCCATGGAAAGGTTTTAAGCAAGGGATAATATAACCTAACTTATGTTTAAAAACATCTGGCTATTTTATGAAGCATGGGTAGTTGGTGTTGTGAGAAGTAAGATGAAAAGAAAAGCAACTCAGTGACTCTGGAAGTAGTCCCAGGGAGAGATGGTGGTATCCTGGACTATGGTGGTCATACAAATGGAGAGCAGTGAACTGACTTGAGATGTATTTTGGAGCTGGAACCAACAGGGAATGGGGAGAGAAAAAATTCATTGATTCTGGCTTGAATGACTCAGTGGACTGTGCTTTTGTCTCCTGAAATGGGAAAGAGGTGGGGGGAAGAGCTATGTTTTTGTCTTGTGAGGTGCCTATTACACATTCAAGGAGTTTTCAAGTAGGAAATGATGAGGTCTGGATTTAGATCAAGGTATACAGTTCGAAGTTGTTACCCTGGGTGGTATTTAAAAGTGTGGGACTAAATGTGACCATCAAAGGATGCTGCTGAAGACATAATTATAATAACAAAAAAAGTGAGCAGGGACTTGGTGATAAAAGTTTTTGGTGACTTAAAAGATTGGAAAGTTTGAAGAGTGAATTAAAAATAAGGAACAGATACAGATGACTCATTCGAGGAGTTTTGCTGTGAAAAGAAGGAGAAAATGAAAGTATTTCCTGGATTCAGGGGAGTATATGGTCAAGGGAGTTTTTGTTTTTTTAGGATGAGGGATAGAAAAAATATTTGCATACTGATGGGAATGATCTAGCCGAACTAGTGGATGTATAGCTGTGCATGAACTGAGCTGCAAAAATCCTTGAGAAGGTGAGAGGTTTGGAGCAAAAGCACATGTGGAAACAATTGTTTTTGATAGACATAAAGACACTTTTGGAACTGAAAACAGAGGAAACATGTGTAGAGTTGATGGTGGCACCATGATAGAGTTCTGATCGAGTAATTTCTATTTTTTTCAATGACTTCGAGGAAAGACCCTTATCTGAAAGGGTTAGAGGTTTGCCAAGAAAGTTAGGTCATTTTAGAAAGTGGGAAAATGAAGTTACTTGGGCAGGGTTGTAAAGTTGCTGGAAACTGGTGATTTGTTTTCATGAAGTTGAGATGAAAACAATAAGGCAATGTGTGATATTTGCTAGCAATATGTAGCCACTGTGTGGCAGGCAGACAAAAGGAAGACAACAAAAAAGAGTTGTTTCTGTTAAATGCAATGAAGCTCTGACGAGGAAGTTGAGGGAGTTTCCAAGAGCATGAATATAGTCATGGACCCCAGGATCTAGCCTGAATGGAAAGGAAAATGAATGGGCGCCTGGGTGGCTGAGTCGTTAAGCGTCTGCCTTTGGCTCAGGTCATGATCCCAGGGTCCCGGGATCGAGCCCCGCATCGGGCAGGGAGCCTGCTTCTCCCTCTCCCACTCTCCCTGCTTGTGTTCCTCCTCTCGCTGTCTCTCTCTCTGTTGAAAAATAGATAAAATCTTAAAAAAAAAAAAAGAAAAGGACAATGAAGACAGAAAAGGGTAAAAAAATAATGAGACCACGATGGAGACCACAGTGATGTAAAAGAATGAATGAAATGGATGCTCTAGAGGGAGTGAGCTGGAAGAGGAGGCTCTGAATGGGATGTTTCCAATGGAGATTTTGGTGGCGATGCATTTATAGACAAATGCAAGGTCTTGATTGTAATAGTAGGAAAGGATGGCTAAGGGAAGAGAAGGGTATGAAAGTGAAATCAAAGGTGTAGTAAGTAAACCAGAGTTTTTGATGAGTCATTCACATGGCTGCTGAAATTCCAAGGAATGATGAATGGTGTAGGGTGGAAGGAATGTAGGTAGGCAAGTAAAAATATCATCAATAAATGAGAGGTCCTTTATAAGTAGAATCATAAAGGAGAGAAACAAGAAGGTGGATGGCAGAGCAAGATGGCATAGCTTCAAAGGAATTGTGGGTTTTGAAAGAGAGATAGATGGTTTAGAAGCAGCAATATGGATCAAAAAGGACACCTTTCAGGTGTTTAGGCTTCTTTCCTGTCCCTGAGACAGCTGCAGAAAACAATTTCATATTAGCACTGGGAAAAGGGGGCATGGATGAAGAAAGCACATATCTAGTAGCTGGTTATAGACTTTTTTTTTTTTTTTTTTTTTAGATTCCATTGCAGAGGGCAAAATATCTCCTTAGAAAACAGTGGGAGATAACTCTGTTATTTTGAGTCTGAATTCTGAATGATTGTAGACATAGAGCCTGTATTGGAACTCTCATACAAGAAAGTGGCCACAACACATACTTGTATGGGAAAAGAACAGCACGGGTCAGGGAAAAAAATGGACAATAAGAGAAAGAAGTAAAGAGAGGTAAGAGGCTAAGGGCTTCATTAATTCTTAGTGAGGGAATTTAATATTAGAATCTCATTGTTTATTTATAGTTTTTAATGTCATTATGCTAACACATATACAATAACCTTTTAAATTTCAATTTCCTAACGTTGGGTTTAGTTATTCTCAACCACTTTTTACTTCTCTTCTCTCTAAGGTCCCAAGACAAGGAATATCTTCCGATACTGTTAAATATAGATATCTAGACCGAATTGAACTTACATGACAATTGCAGTCAAGAGTCTGGAACTCAGAATGGGCAAACCAGGTAAGCCGTGCCAATTTTAGAATGTTGTTTTAATAAGGCTTATTCCTGTCTGGGTCGGCTGCATTTTACATATGCAATCACTAGGCTGTGAGTATGAAGAGTTATTGCCATGACAACCAGGACTGACTGACTTGTCTTTCAGAAATGGTAACAATTCAGCATGTTTGTAGATGATACCTGTGGTTCTCAATGACTTTCTAGAAGGTCATACAGTTTCCACAATGGTTCTCAGTCATGTGGAAAGACCACTCATAAGGAAAAAAGTGAGTTAAGTTCTAGTCATGCCTCTCCATGAGCCAAATGTGGAACCTCAGGCAAGTCTACTGGGGCCTCAGTTTCTTCGTCCATTTAATAGGAAGCTGTAGGCTAGATTATATAGTCTTTAGGGTTGCTTATGGTTCTAAATTTCTCTCATTCCGTAGATTTACGTATTATGAGTGTGTGGAGCAAGATAATGTATCTACTCACTCTGTAATCATGTCATCACTTCTAAACATTCTGTGAACTCTTTTTTTTTTTTTTTTTTTTGTCTTACCTTCAGAACTGACAACCTTCTCTCCTGATTTTGATTAAAAAATAATAACTCAAAACTCTTGGGGGTTAAAAATAATTCATGAGTAAAGACAATTCTAAAGATTTTTTGAGTGATTGCAGCTTTATTGGGCTGCAAGGATATATTTTTTTTTCAAGGTAATGGACTTGAATGTTTCAAGTCGTTTGATACACATGTTTTTGTAAACATCAGAGCATGTACTTCAACCAGCAGTTGATTTTGATTATCGTTCACAATAGAAATACGAACTAACTCTCTTTTGTGAATTTGTTCTTTGTTCTTCCTGGTTGTGTGTAGTAGCTGGCAATCCATTTTAACTATCATTTATATAATAATATGATATTATATAACTGCTATCTAACTCCTGATTTTTATGTAATATAAAGCAATATTTCATAATGAACAGTTTTATCTGTTTGTGTTCAACTGCCCTTTCTCTTCATCATTTGCAAAGCTAGCTATGATAGTATGGTTTGATAGTCAGATGTCCTCTTTATTCTAAAACATGGATTGACCCAAGTTTAGATGTTTTCTCTCTCAAAGGACTCTGAAAGAACTTTTCCATAAAACTTAGTCATTGCCCTTTTCCGGATCCCTCCTCCCCTAGCTTCTAATTAGGCTCTATGGGTGACTGGAATTATCCTTTCCTTGGAGTGAGGGCACATAGTACCAACTTTTTGGTTGCTTGCTATGGAGACCCAAGTATGAACTTGCTTCTTTTGCTCTATATTTCTATGGTGCCTTTGGTAGGTGACATTGACTCAGGTTTGTCTTCTGACGTTGGTCGGTCCTTATCTTTTCACTCTTTCATCTTTATTTCCTATTCTTCTCTCTCTATTCCCTATTTCCTTAACCTAATACCTTTTATCAGGTCTTCCAATATTTCCTTTCCCATTTCCTTATATATTCCTAGACTGTGATCTGAATTTATATGCTTGTCTTTATTCTCATTTTACTTACAAGCTCGTACCTTCATAACCACGGCAGTTTTCGTGGGCATGAGACCTGTGCAGTTACATGGACCCTGCACTGAGAAGGCCTCATGCTTGGTTTAATGCTCTGCTATTGCCAACTTGAAGTTTTTAATAAGCTTTGAACAAGGACCCCTGTCTGTTCTTTTTTGCAGTGGGCCCCACAAAATATATAGCTGTTCCTGAGTGTAGCTATTTTTTTCCCTTTCTAGTTGGGTAAGTGGTTTTGTTTTAGTTCATCTCTTTTTCATTCCTCATCTTATTTTTTTTTATTTATGGCCTTCCTGTGGTACATCATTTTGACTGCTATTTTAATGTAGCCATTTTTAGCTCTGTTTGTTTCTCACATCCGTCAGGAACATTTAGCATTATATAAAAATAGTATATGGTCAACTTTTGATTGGTCACTCTGACTAAAGGAGAAGGGAATAAGGGAATCAATGAAGATTACAATTCATATAGGGAGTAATCATTTTGGAGAACATTGTGTGGTTTTTTACCTTTGGGAGAATTACCTTTTAATTTATGTTTGCTCAGGTTAATTGGTTTACACTCCCTGAATACACAATAAATAGTGGTTGCAGAACCTGCTGAGTGGCATAGGCTAGCTAACCTGAGGTTAAATATCTCTGCTAATAAAGGAGATTGATTGTTCTCATATTTTTCTGTTTTTAGACATACAAAAAATGAATTATTTTTTGATTTCCACAAGTTTACTTGAGGGGGTTAATAGGATATAAAGGCTTTTCTAATAATATTCCAACACCTTTTTTGGTTTTGACAAATCAAATGGCCTATTCTTGTCTTTTTACCTGGTGGCAGAATGAGTCATCTTACTCTGTGATACTGTCTGCCCAGAAGCACTGAAATGGTAGTAAAGTCTGATGTGGCCTCAGGTTGACCTAGCTGCCCAGGTGCTAGTTATCTTGGTTTGCTTGTTTTTTTTGTTTTTGTTTTTAAATATACCTTCTCATATCCCTTATTAAGTGTCAGTCACTGTTCTAACCACTTTAAAAATCCAAACTCAATTAATCCTAGGAATTAGGTACTATTAGTTACCCCCATCCTTTGTTTGGAGAAACAGAGACATAAATAAGTTATATAACTTTCCCAAAGACACACTCATTAGGTGCTAACACGAGGATTTGAACCCAGGCAGTCTGTCTCAAGTCTGAGTGGCATCCTGCTGTTCTAATGCATGATCTGTTTAATTTTATCCATTCAGACCCTTAGAGAGTTGGAAACCTAGGTGACTGATGAAATAAAATCTTACGATAGTAAAGGACTTCCTAAAAGTCTCTGTTTCTTTAACTTATCTACAGTTGGCAATTTATAATAACAAGTAAGGGAATGTGTAAAAAAACCCAGGCAGACCTAGATATTAAAAGTGCATGTGACTCTAAAGCAGGTATATATGAGATGTGATTCTGGATCCTACTGAGATGAATTCTTGACAATATATTCCTGGGCACTAACATTAAAGAGATGCTTCACTAACTGTCACAATCCCTTTTGGAAACTTGTGATCACAGCTGGTGACATTGCTGACATTTTATCCGCTGCCATACTTTTTCTTTTGGCTAGACATTACAGAGTGCGGAGTTAGATGGCCAATCAATGTGCTGCATCAGAATCAATAGATCTCAGGAAGCATTCCATTAGGCCCAGGAGCCTTTCCATTTCTCAGTCCTGTCTAGGTTTTGCACACTCTTTCATGAAGAAAAGAGAGTTGGGGGATTATTTTCTCTACCTGTAGCTTCTCATGGACAAATGCATTCCCTATTATTGTAGAAATCTAGTCAATAAAGCTGTCAGAATTTAAAAAATATCGACAATGGAGCCAAGTTCAGTGCACTTAACCTCTGTAGTAAGTTCTGGGTGTGAAATATAAGAGAGGGAAATTATATTTATAGGAAAGTGCCCTGAAGTTTAGAAATAAGTTTAAAATGCTATATGGTAGAAAAGAATCCTGACTTGAAGTTGGAGAGTTTGGATTTTGGCTTGGTTCGGCCACTAAGAATCCTGGACAGTTAATGAAATCCCTGCAAAATGAAAGGACTTAATCTGATAATTTTTAGTGTCCATAACAGCCCCCAATACTAAATTTTTTTACTTCAAAGAGTTTTATCCCCACAAGTTCATGTCAGTCCTAGGTATATAGGTACCTACAGAATTTATGGGATCCAAATGAGAAATGGCATATGGCTATTGTTATTATGATCTCTATCCTTTCTTTTTATAGCACCTAAGTATCTTTTCTTGTTACTTGCCCTCTCTCACAGTCTACCCCCCTCCTTGCTGATAGCAAGTCAGAACCCATATAACAGCTTTGCCTCTATTTTAGAACTTCAGGAAATTTTCTCTGATCTCTTTCATCAGGCAGTTAGGGCTAGTGTGGTTAGCTTTACCTTCTACACATCTTAATTTCTCTCTTAGAATCCTAGAGATTATGCCCACCTCAAATAACACTTTCATATATGAGTTAGGTTAATGCTAGCAGCTGTAACAGGTAAATGTCAAGCCTCAAGTGACTTTACACAAATTGGGTATTCTTGACCAACTGGTGGTCTTCTTTCAAGCAGCTTCCTTTTAGTGTGTTGCTCTACCACCTTCTATACAAACATTTCGGGGTCAACACATTACCCTGCAACAAGACGGTGGAAGGGGGAAAACATGGAGTGTTATTAATGGAAACCTTTGATGGACCTAACCAGGAAATAATGTACATTCCTTTTGTCCACATTCCATTGGCTACATCCAAAGTGTCTGGGAAATGTGGTCTATCTAGTTCTCTGTCTAGGAAGAAGAGGAAACTGGTTTGATGAACAGCTGGTCCAGTAGTTCTCAAATTTTTGAAGGCATCAGAATCACCTGGAAGAAGTGTTAAAACCAAGACTGTTGACCCAAGTCTCAGAGTTTCTGGTTCAGTTGGTATGGAATGGGCCCAAGACTGTGCATTTCTAATAAGTTCCCAGGAGATGCTGATGCTGCTGATTCAGGCACAATGCTCTGGAGACCACCCAGCTTATGTGTATTTGCTATACTTCTTAACACATAACATATGGATTATATTTCTTGAGGACTTCTAATCTTTACTGGAGAGAGAGGAGAGAAGGGTCATTGATGGAGGAGCAAGAAACCTGGCTTGTAAGGAAGTGGGGGTTCCAGAGTACAGATGACTTGAGTTCTGGTTTTGACTCTGCTTAGCTGTGTGACCCTTGGCAAGTAACTTCATCTCTCTGAACCTTAGTTTCCTGTAACTAGGATGGGAATAGCATAATATCAGTCCCACTTAAAACAAGGCACTGTTGAAATCAATTGAGATAAGTATGGGGTAACACAATTATCTTAAAAGCAGACATCTGCATTCCCCTTTGGATAAGAACCATCTTTTGAAAGGAAAATATCTTGACAATTTACTTGGGGGTGGCAGTGCAAGTTCTGAAAGAAGAAAAAAGGAAGTAAAACTACTCTGAAAGAGAAATGCGTGGGAGTTTGGAAGAAGCAAACACCCACAGAGGAGGGGAGGGAACGAAGTAGAAAGGGCAGCAGTTTGCCAAATCACCTTTTAGAACAGGGATAGTTCCTGTTCAGTTTTCGGTTGTTTGTGTTTCTGGGCGCAAAGCTTCTTTGTCTCCCTGAACTTTCAGTAAAATTGTGGTTGTTTTGTTGGTGAAAATCAGGGAAGAGAAAATGATTCTGTGTCTGGCTCGGTTCAGAGCAGAGACAAGAGGATGCCTGGGATATAGGAGCAGGGTGTGAAAGCGGAGAACACGCAGAAGGAGGAGCTCCAAGCCGGAATTTATCACAGAAGCCTAAGCCCCTGAAAATGTGGTAAAGGCTCAACCTATGAAATTTCATGAGATTAACAATCTCAGACATTTGTGTGGGAAGGGCCAGACACGAATGCTGCAAACATATGATTAATTATTCTTAGACATACCAGAAGACATTTAAAATGGTCATATTTATAGTAGTATTGCTTAAATTTTCAAATATCTTCTTATTTATTCATTCCTATATTATTGGCATTATTATGCTCTTCATTATACTTTCATTGGGCTTTTAAGTTTTATTTTATTTTAAGTTTAGGTGTAAATGCATCTTTTAAAAGCTACAAAATTACCCAACAGAACAGACTGAATTTCAAGGTGAGGAAGTTTTTCTAATAATAATTTATGGCCCAAGTATAATGTGATGAAGTAAGGTATTGTGTATGTAGGTACCAACCTGAGACTATGTTTGCCAAGTGTTGGATCAAAAATGGGGAAAAACATTTCTAGCTTCAGTTAGAAATCCGCTTAGAATGCATTAATTATTATTTCTAAAGAACGGTGCATCGTATATACTCAGATATTTTTCAGCAAAATGATTTAATTGGGAGAGATTCCATCTCATGTAAGATTTTGCGTTTTCTTCTGAAATTAGAAGAATAGCCTCTCCCTTAATATCTAAGAAAATTATAACACCTATCATGGAATAATTTACAAAAGAGTGTACATTTTGCATTTTCACCTTTGAGAGTTATTTTTCCCCAAGCCTCTCCTTTTTGGAGTATTTGCAAAGCTCTCCAAATGACAAGTGCTTCCACAATGCAAAGAATAATCTTTCTGTTGGGCTGTTCCTGGGGTAGTGATTAGCAGTATCTTCACTGAATATTTAACTTCCTCAAAATTGCTTATCTGTGCCGTGGATCAGTGAAAGATCTGAGTGAGCTGTCACTACTTTACATAATTAAGTTTTTCTTGCCAAAAAAAGAAAGTAACAAAATATAGAGTGAAAGAAGCCTAAGTTTGGGCTTTTAAAACATTTTTCCTTTATGTTACTTCCCCATTTAAAATAACCCAAAACAAAAGCAAAATAGTTTGAGGAGGAATTTTATGCAGATCAGTGAGGCTGTCAGCTCACATTTTCTTGCAAAACCCTTAAGAATTTTCCTCCGCAGACCCCTCCGCAGTCAGTGATTAAATCATAAATGCCATAAAGAAAACAATTTCCCATTGTTCAAAACTGACTGGTTTGGTGTGTGGGTGAGAAGGATAGGGTAGAGGGAAGTTCCATTGTAGGGAAGTTAAAGTCAGACAGAGATAACAACTCAAATGTACAGAAATGATAATTCAAGCTTCTCCTATCACTTTAAATTAGTACAAAATCATAGCACAGGATTAGTACTTAATCTCATTTTTACTCTGCAGAAAATAGACCCCAGAATTAGAATGACATATACTCCGAATGCTTAGATAGGATGTTCAGTCACTAAGAATGTGTGGATGAACACCCACTTTGCTTGCCTAGCTGCACAGAATCCCTATTTCCCTCTCATTTCAGTGGGCTAGTGTACCCAATGGGATCCCCTCCCCTGTATCTATTGAGCTTGCTAATGTCTGGGGGTGTCTTTCCCTGGTTACTGTAATAGGGAAAATTGCATTTGCTTGTCTATCACAAATGAAAATCACCTAGGGAATAGAAAAGCGTATTTTCAATTCTGCTACCATTATTTCAGAAGCAATCAAATGCAGAGGAATGAAAGTCAAACATAGAGAAAAATGCTGATAGATTGGGCAATCTGCATGGCTCTCTGGGACCATCATTATTTCAGTGTTCAAGAGGAAAATGCACATTTGAAAGATGGTAAATTCCATCATATGCAATCAATCATTCACCTCCTATAGCAAAAATAATTGTAGAGGAGGTAGTAGTTCAGAATTTAACTATGTAGCCATCCCTGCTTCTTTGTTTGTTTGGTTGTTTCAAGAGATACTAAATCTTCTTTAACATTATGTGGATATTCCTGCCCCATTAAAGCAGCTCATAGATGATTTTCAAATATTGGTATTCAGTACCAATCACCTGTGAATGATGAGGTCAAAGTAAATACTGCAGCCACCAAGAGCAAGATACTTGACACTGTCTTTCTTCTAGGACATTTTGTCTTTTTATTCCAGATGTTAAAAATAGGTTATCTGTCTGCATTTTGTGCATTTTTTTCTACTTTATAATCTGAAGGTGATTTTATTAATACAGTAAATCTTGGTTGACTGATACTTTAGGAAGATGCTTTTTCTGGGTAAACTAAAAGCCTGACATGGCTCTTCCTGATGTTCTTAAATATTTTATTAGCAATGTCTCTCCTCCACCCCCTTCCTGTTCATAGTCTCCTTCAGTTTAATGATATAAAGCAGGTGGTAGCGTTGTCAGAACTAGGTTTCCATTAGAAACAATCTCTGAGAATGCGGTGTGTTTTCTTCCTTATTTTTCTCATTATTAGGTGTCTCAGGCAGTTTGGAGAAATATACATCCTGCTTGAAGCCAATGTTCTGAGAGTTTTCAAGCCATGAATATCAGATATCAGAGTTTTTACATTTTTTTTTTTAACCTTTCAGAATGTGGATTCTGGGTTTCTCTTTTTCTTCCTAATTCTGACAAAAGCCCAATCTCCAACACGATCTCCCTCTCTTCCCCTTCTGGTACTGGATGGAGCAGCATTAGTGAGGACAGAGTCTTGTCGTGATGTTGAGACAAATTTATCCATCAGTCTGGATGTTTGGAGAAAAGCTGTTAGTCACTGACAACATTTTAAATTATTGATGGGTCAGAAATTGTGTCCTTCTTAACTTTCTTTGTAACCCTTTATCCCAAATAAATTGAAGCTGGATATTCAAATTATTATTTAGTAGAGGAAACTAAAAATAGCTTTTCCTCCTTTTAGTTTTTTTGGAAGAGAGAAATAAAGAGAAAGAAGAGAAGGAAAGGTGGGAGGGCATAATGGGGCTATGATACTTCAGGGTCCCCTGCCTTGGAACGGGACAGCCAGAGAGTTAATAGGAGTGAGGAGAGGCTTTCACTGCTTTATTTAAGCTGACTTTGAAAATTCCATTCCCCTTCTTTCAAGCCTTTTATTGAATATAATCACATACAGAAAAAGGCACATATTTTAAGGACATAGCTGGAGGCATTTTCACAAATTATCACACCATGTAATCAACACCCAGTACAAAAAACAGACTTAACAGTACCAGAAGCCCATCTCACATATCCTTTCTGTTCTTACCCCTCACTCTCAAGGGTGACTACCATCCTAACTTCTAATAGCACAGATGTGCTTTGCTTGCTTTTTGTTGTTTAATATAAATGGAATAATATGTATGTACTCTTTTGTTTGGCTTCTTTTACTCAGTATGCGAGATTCATCTACATAGTTCCATGTAGCTTTAGATCGCTCATTTTTCTGCTACTTTTTAACTCTCTTAATTTGATATTATACTTGTGAATAGCCATTTTCTTAGAGACTTGAGTGTGGTTAATTAAGAATCTGAAACTAGGATGTCTGTGTTGAAAACTCAGCTCTTCTATTCGTTAGACATATATATCACCTTAGGTAAGTTACTCAAACGTTCGTTGCCTTAATGTTCTTATCTGTAAAATGTGAATAATGATATTATCTTCCTTATGGGATGATTCTTTAATGAGGTAGATATTAACTTGCATTAATACATATAAAGTGTTGGGGCGCCTGGGTGGCTCAGTTGGTTAAGCAACTGCCTTCAGCTCAGGTCATGATCCCGGGGTCCTGGGATGGAGCCCCACAACGGGCTCCCTGCTCCTCAGGGAGCCTGCTTCTCCCTCTCCCTCTGCTTGCCACTCCCCCTGCTTGCGTGCGCTCTCTCTGTGTCAAATAAATAAATAAAATCTTTAAAGAGAATACATATAAAGTGTTTATCAGAGTGCCTGGCAAATGGACAGCATTCTGGAAGTGTAAGCTTGTTCTCCAATTCACACTTCATTTTCCTCCTTCTGCCATTGCTTCAATCTCTGGGCACAGAATGAAGAAATAATGTACACTAACTCACCAAAAGTAGGAAAGAAGTGCCTTTGACAGAAATAAAAGAAGTTCTTGATATCATTTGCCCTTTGCTCTCACTCCATTAATTTTAGACTTAAGTACTTGCATTTAATTTTCAGTGATTTACTGTTTAATTAAAAACCCTAATTACTCACTGGAAATCTAATAAATAATAACATTTAGTATATAGTGATGAAAATTTAATTTGCTACAAAAACTAGTTTCTTATACAATGATACAGAGAACTATTAGCTATAAGAAACTTCATAATTTTATGCTTTAATTTGCTTTCCTGGCCCATTCTTTACAGTTAGTATTGATAACATAGTACTGCCTTTGCAGTATATATGGTTTGAAGTACTTTATGGGAGGGTTGAGGTGGGGAAAAGGTGATACACAACCTGAATGATTAGAAGTGATGGAAAATTTTTCCTACATCAAAAACTAATGATGTATGGTGATTAACATAACAATAAAAAAAAGAAGTGATGGAAAATTTTTCCATCTTCCCTTCACTTTTCACCCTACTTGACCTTCCCCTGGCCTTCTATTCCCACTTCCTTATGCTCAGGTCCAGGATGAGCTGGGAACAATGGTGCAATATCATTTGGTGTAAAAAAATGCATTAATAAATGCTAAATTATTTATTTCTCCTCCTTTTTTCTCTCTCGGTATTTCCCCAGTTAGCATTAGACTCAGGAAAGAGAGTCTCATGGACTTGAAAAGTGTTTATGGAAACTGTACTGCTTTTTATAAGAAAGACTTTAGCATGTGTATAGATATTTTATTATTTAAATTGGACATTAAATTTCCTCAGTATATTGCTTGTGTTTTGTTATTCTTAGCAACTTGGGTCTATAAAAAACTATGTTCTAAATGCCATCAGGTATTGTTTTCCTGAGAAAGTAGTTCAAGAAAGTTCAGACAAAAATTATACTGTTATTGCCTATTGCCTTAATCTAAAAAATTATTTGTATTTCCCATTTCATTGAACATAATGTATGAAACCAGAATTTCTAGAAGACATAGGACACAGATACTATAAAGTCCTAAGGAACTATCTATGGAGAAAATCTTGACTAGTTTCTAACATCTGAAATTATAAACAATGCTTCAATATTACAGTATATCTTGAAATACAAATCACTGAACATTTTGGTCAAAGTAAATAAATAACCTCCTTAATCTCATGAGCTCCTCCTTATGTCATGAGATAGTAAGTGTGTCTGTGGAAACATGTGATGCCAATAAACTCAGTTTTGAGTAGGTTTATCTTTATCGAACAAGTTTTAAATATTTAAATGAGTCAAGTTTCATAGAAATCAACCTAAGGGGAGAAAAAAAAAAGAAATGCAAACTCACCGTGTAATGTAATTGTACAGAATTCCCATGATCCTAGGGTCCCCTTTAGTATTTCAAGATGAAATTTGATTAGTGATTTTTTTTTAAGATTTTATTTATTTATTTGACCGAGAGAGAGATAGCGAGAGCAGGAACACAAGCAGGGGGAGTGGGAGAGGGAGAAGCAGGCTTCCTGCGGAGCAGGGAGCCTGATGAAGGGCTCGATCCCAGGACCCTGGGACCATGACCTGAGCCGAAGGCAGACGCTTAACGACTGAGCCACCCAGGTGCCTCTTGATTAGTGATATTAAAAGCATGTTTTAGCATCATATATTTTTGGTTTTGCTTCACATACTTACATCATCATCCATTGTTTTCAAAGTTTCTTCTTAGCTAATGTTTATGTACATGTGTTTGGTTGGAAAAAGCAATATATGGCTTTTCCACACTAGTGAATTAACCCTAAAGGAGTATCACTGGAGTTATTTCAAAGGAGTTAGGGTAGGGTGACCCTGGTTTGCCTGGGATGGTCCAGTCTTGGCACTGAAAGTCCCATGTCCTGGGAAACTCCTCAGTCTGGGCAAATTGGGTTGGTTGGTCACTCTAAGAAGATCTTACCTTCAAACATCTCTACCACTAGCCTGTCGCAGAGTCTGAAATGGATCCTGAGTACTGTGTTTTCAGGAGTCCCGTCTTAAAATGTGAACATACCAAGATACACACATGAATATTGGTTTTCATCAGTTTTTACTGGGTGTATGTTTATCAGATATGTGGTTTCCATTTTAGACAGCAGAGAGTTGAGCCAGACAAAGAGTAATTATTCATAGTGAGGAGAAAAGGCAAAGAACAATCATTTGCTAAGAACCTACAATGTGCTAAGGAGTTTGATGGGCTCTTAATAGAAATAGTTCAGAAACAAGCCACTGAGCCTCTGGAGAGGGTGTGATACTGGGTTGGAGAGTGGGAAAGATGAAGAGTGAATCCTCTAGAGGAGGAAAGTCATTACTTGCCTGAGTGAGGATACACCTGGGGTCAAACATAGATCTGCTCATGGACTCTGCATCTTTCTGACACCGTAACTGTGACCCAGCGTTTTAATTTCCAACACTGAGTTTTCTCATCACTAGAACTGGGCTGATACTTTCCTCATCAGATTTTGTGTTTTGTGAAAATTAAATGAAACAATGTGTGTAAAGTACTTAGGATAGTGCCTACTAGCTAAAAAGCAGAATATAAAAAGAAGCTGTTACTTCTTTTGCTGTTATTCTATTTGCTCTTGGGACACCCTGCTCAGAAAACTGTGGCCTCTGAGTTGGTGATATTCACTGTCACTTTCAAGAGCCTATCATTCCTTTGTCTCTTTGACATGTAGGCTATTTGATGCCTTTGCTGGAAACTGCAGGGCTTACTGTTGCATCTGTGCATATGGGTATACAAATAGGAAAAAAAAAAAAAACCACTGCAAAAAGCAATTGGATTTGTTTATAAAGTCATAATCACAGGAGCATTGTTTTTCTTCTATGCTCCATTCTGGGTCCTGTTCCATTAAGGTTCTCTCAGGCATCAATTCATTGCCTCCAATTTTTACGGGTTTTAAGTTACATTGAAGGTGCTATAGAAATGCAAAATAATAAAAAAGGAGAACAATTTTGGGCATTTCCATATCTATGCTATCAAAAGGACTGCAAAAAAGTCTTCATTTTCCTCCACGTAGCTCTGCCTGAACATTATTTATGGTAGTAGCAAAATAGTCAACATGGAATGAGAATTCATCCAGCTAGACATCTCAGTTATTCATAGGTGAACCGATGGCCTAAACCATCATTACATTTCACTAGCAACATTCCAGTGATATAGTCACATAAAATTGAAATTGTAATGAAATGTAACTTTCTATGTATTCATGAATTTCAAAGGGAAAAAAATAGCATTTCCTCCAATGGGTGTCAATTCGAAGTATGGTTTCCTATTTTTTTATTTAGGTATTTACTAAAGATAGCAAAATATCTATGGCAATAGGAGAACTTCCTTAATCCACTTTCATTCCCCAAATAAGTATAGATGTGAACACTTGAAACTGTTGTTTAAAGTCTTGACATGAATGTAAAGAGCAGAAAATCACACATTGTCAAATATGTAAGGTATAGCAAAAAGTAGCTAGTATTATCCCCTCATGTTACAAGTGAGAAATTTGCTTTGAGATTGCATACACAGATGAGTCACATCTTGGTCTTTTAATTTCCATTCTCTTTCCATTACATCGTTTTTTGTTTTGTTTCGTTTTTAAGAAAAATCTCAGCAAATTGTATTGCAATGGGGTTCTAAGGAGAGGGGGGAAAGAGAAGAGTGCCTTCCAAAATGCCAAAGTTCCAATCCAAGTTTTGATTATTTTATCTTATTATTATTATTTTTAGTTTTGATGATTTAAAAATGCTGGTAAAATATAGATATAATCAATATTATCAGGAAGACCATATAAGAGGTTGAGCAAAGTAACTTTGGAATAGAATCCAAAGTGCCTAACAATTACTTTCTATTGAACTCTGGTAAAACTTCTAAGGAAATGATATATTACTAATTATTTACCCGGTAACCTATGGGGATACTGAGTTGTTTTTTGTTTTGTTTTGTTTTTGTTTCTGTTTTTGTTTTTTGGTAGAAAATAAGGCAGTAAAAGCAATAGTTAATTAAGCCTTATTTATTTCTGGTTCCTCACCCTATTTAGTTGAGTTTCTCAAAGTGAGGTCTCTAGACCACCAGCATCAAATCAGTGCAGTGCTTGTTAAAAATGCAGGTTCCTGGACTGTCCTTCAAACTTAATGGACTGCAGTCTCTGAGGGATGGGGCTTGAGAATCAGCCTGTTAGTAACTTCCAGATGATTCTGAAGTACAGGAATGCTTAAGAACCATATCTAAGTGTTACTCTTTTATGTTTGATTAACGGTTTGATAAAGTAAAAGATGGTCTTATGCATTACTCAGGTTTAGTGGTATTTGAAGAGGTGGCTGTACTAAATGTTCTTTGCAGGGGATTTTTGGTTCTATTGTTAATATGGAATAAATATTTCATATTATGTGGCAGCATCTGAAAAGCCTACCAAGAAATTTCTTGGAACACAAAGGTTGAGTCTCTAAAGTGTGGCACTGTTGAGGTAGTTCTTTTGCAAAAACCACTGGGATTTCAATAATGGACATGATGTCTGCTAGAATTCTGTAGAATCAATAGGCTTACTTCAGAGATGGAAAAATGATGCCATTGAGCAGGAATTGGCAAATTTATTTTGTAAAAGGCCAGATAAATATTTTAGGCTTTATGGGCTATACTACCTAGTTGCAACTATTCAACTCCTCTTTTGTCCTGTGAACACAGCCATAGATTTACAGAAATGAATGAACATGGCTGTGTTCCAATAAAACTTCATTTACAAAAGTTTTATTCACTGTCTGTATTTGGCCTGATCCCTGTTGGAGAACATTTAATGTGTAATTCAATCAATATTTAAAGCCAAAAAAAGAACAATAGCACAAATATATTTTTTTTCAGATTTTATTTATTTATTTGAGGGAGAGAGAGCATGAGTGAGAGAAAGCGTGTGAGCATTCATGAGCAGGGGGAGGGGCAGAGGGAGAGGGAGAAGCAGGCTCCCTGCTGAGCAGGGAGCCCGATGTGGGACTCTATCCCAGGACCCTGGGATCATGACCTGAGCTGAAGGCAGATGCTTCACCAACTGAGCCACCCAGCACCCAACAATAGCACAAATATTAAAAAAAAATTTGATAATCTGTATTTGTATGAGAATATCGATAAAATAGGTAAAGTAAAAAATATGGATATGGTGTTTCTTTTGCTTTCTGTCCTTATTTGTGATCCACTGGCCTTTTCAGGAGTAATAAAGCAGTGTGGTGGCTTCTAAATATAGCCACAAATTGCCCTGTCATCAAGAGGTCAAGTCCACTTCCACAACTCTTTAAATTGGATCTGTGATTTGCTCTGTCCCACGGAATGCAGCAGAAGGGATACTGTTCCAGTTCTAACCCTAGGCCTTGAGAGATCTCGAAGCTTCCATCCTTGTTCTAGGAATTATGATGGAGAATGAAAATCCATGTGGAAAGGGGGCCCCAGTTGTCTCTGCCTTCCCAGCCACCTCAGTTGAGGCTCACACCTGTGAGTGAACCCACATAGGGATAGGTAAGCCCAGCCTAGATTACCAAGTCACAGAATGCTGAGTTAAATCATGGTTTTTGTTTTAAACTACTACCTTTTAGTATGTTTTATTATGCAGCAGCAGATAACAGATACAAATAGGAACAAGATCATGAGCAGAGTGTGAAGGGGGGAGGATATGTTTAACATTTAAGGAGAAGTATGAAATGCAGAAGGTATATCTATGTGTCCTAGGGAAATATAGTAGGGCTGCTGGAGAGTACTAGGAATTCATTTGAGGAGAATGAACTCAAAGTAGTTTAAAGTAAGGTCTATCAGAATGGTTACGTGTTTTTTGTAGTAATAGTCCAGCTATGCTGGTGCAGGCGATGAGTATGTGGAGAGTTGGACTTACCCGTGGGGTGTGTGTGTGGGGGGTGTTTTAGCAGGTGAGCATGATGAAAAGAGAGAGAGGAAAGTGAGATACGGGTTTATGCAAGGGTGTGATTCTAATAATGGACTGGGTACAGAGGAAACTGGGGATACAGTGACAGGGAAGCACCTTGGATCGTTGGACGCTTTGGAGTGGAACAAAGAACTGTTGGAAGACTCCTAGAGGGAATGAGCTGGAAAGAGAGTAGCTGGTTGCCAGAGAGTGCTATAGTTGAAATTAAAACTATGGAGGAGCCAGTTTGGTCCAACTGAACCACCTTACCCAGATTGCCTTCCAGTGCATTTGTATTTAGGGAGGGTGGAAGCAAAGCAGCAGCCCTTTTATTTTTTGGTCAAGAATGGAGTGGGTGCTTTTGCAGCTCATGTACGCTCTTGCCTGTTTTCTGGCTTATCTCATTGCTGTGGGGCAGCATCCAGAAACTGCCAGTACAGCACCCCTGGATCCTCCTTCAGCTTCTCCAGCCCCTGGGTCAGGTATGTGTTTCACGCCCTCAAGAAGGGCGTCAATGTCTCCAGCAGAATACCCAATGTAAGTTTGGAGGCGGTGAGAGTCTGACACGGCTTCTGGTCTGTCCTTGTGGGTTCTAATTTGTTTTTTCTCCATTTTATATTCAGCTTCCTTTTTAACTGCTTGCCCTGTGGACTTCAGGTTCTAGCATTGGACATGAAGATAACAGCCTTACTGAAGGTCAGTACCCAGCTCCCAATTCTGTTTGACTTATCAAATTTTCAGTGGTTCTGCTTCTCTGGTTGAGGCAGAGGAGTTACAGTTTAATTTTGGTATTGATAAGCTCTAGGGTATGAACGTGTGAGTGCATGTCCTTGGAAAAGAGAGGTCTGGGAACTGAAATAATCTTTGTGGATATTGAACTCAAGAATTAGGATCAAAATATTGGAAAGAATGATATTGAGCCCAGAAGCCAAAATCCCCGAGGACCGGGCAGGCATCAAGGAGAGATCCTGTCTATAACCACTACAAGGAGGTAGGTAGGGCCATCTGATGGCATAAACCCTCAAGGTGAGGGCTGAGTGAGCAGTTGTCAGTGGTGTAGACTGCACACAAACTTAGACTGGTACGGTGTATATGGAAGAGTAAGCATGTGGCTAAGTCTTGCAGACAGTCCCTTTCCTCTCTCAGTGGACCCAGCACTTTTTTGGCCGGATTGTATTGAGACCATAATTTTTAGTCTGGTGACCGGAGGGGAATTTGGAATTAACTCCTAGGGTAAGGTGAATCTAGACAATAGAGGGTGAAGGAGGAGGAGTATCAGGTACAGCCTTGAGACCAGCTGAATCCAATGACCAGTGGATGCAGGCATGTCGCTTCAAGGCGGGTGGGGAATATTTACAGACTATCTATCTCAGCCTCTGAGCTCCCTGTAAGGTTAGGCAAGCCCTCTGTGCTATTCCTGTTTCCCTGTTCTTTACAGGTGCTGATCCTGAGAGCCCTCCCCAGTAAACCTTCTGCATGCACATCTGTTTCTTTGAGAAACCAACTAATTATCCCCTTGTTGAAATACTGTGTTGTCTTTGCTTTGGGGATACCACATTCTCTTAAGTCTTGCCCTGCCTCACTAGCTTCTCTTAGAGTAATTTTTAGTTTTTTCCCTGATCTCTCTGACTTGTAAACATTAGATCTTTTCTTTTTCCCTACACTTATTTGAAGTGATCTCATCCTGACTCATGGTTTTAAGTAAAAAAAAAAAATTATATATATATATATATATATGTATATATATATATAAAAGGGACTGAAAAAACTTGGATTGCTATGTCAAAGCTAGGAGCCTACTTAGGAGGTTAACCGTCATGAATTTAAAATGAGATCAATTGGCAAGGTTATGTATTTTTTCCCCCCAGCCATAGTCAGTTGTTTGATCATACATAGGCATTCATTTACTTATTCATTCATTCAGTAAATACTTGTCTAGTTTCTTCTTTGTGTCAGGCATCCATCTAGGAGGAGACAGCAAGACCAAATTAGGCTAAAACCCTTGGCCTTGTGGAATTTATTTTCTGGTAGACAAGATCCATTACTCAAAGGCCCTCAATGGCTAGTGGGGGATACACTAAAATTCTTTGAGCCTTAGTTTCTTAAACTGTTGATTGGAGAGAATTGCCATTTTGCAGGTGTGCTGGGAAGATTAAATGAGATATAAAGTGCTTAGAATCCTACATATGGTAGTTCACTTAGAACTACATATGGTAGTTCAAGTCAAAGTTCTTTTTAAGCAGTATCTTAGCTCTGACCTTGTTACAGCTTCAGAAAGATTTAGTTGCCTCTTACAACTCTGAATTGGGATTTCAAATGTCCTTTAACCCATATTTATTTCACAGCAATAGTAAAGATGAGTTCATTCTATCAATAAATATTTAATGAGCCCTTTGTGCTGGGCACACAGGAACATAGTGCAATTTTTCATGTTCTCTCTTGCTGCAGGTGGACTGACTAGTAAATATGCTTTCTACCTTAGAGCATGTTAAAAGAACAGCATTCTGGGGCGCCTGGGTGGCTCAGTCGTTGAGTGTCTGCCTTTGCGCGGGTCATGATCCCGGGGTCCTGGGATCGAGTCCCGCATCGGGCTCCCTGCTCGGCGGGAAGCCTGCGTCTCCCTCTCCCACTCCCTCTGCTTGTGTTCCTGCTCTTGCTGTCTCTGTCAAATAAATAAAATCTAAAAAAAAAAAAAAAAAAAAACCAACACACCAAAAGAAACAGCATTCTGGACATTTGATGATTCTTTTTCCTGTAATTGTCCTTGAATAGACAGGTTGAAAGAAGTTTCTTTTCCTGACTCTCTGGAATTTACACAATCTGTACCCCAAATCTTAGCTTTACCCTAATCCTCTCCTCCCGTCCAGAGCCCAAAATCTTAGTATCCCTTCCCTCTTGAATGAAATACAATTTCAAATAGGTTACACTGTGGTTTTTAAATTTCTGTGAGTGTCTTAAAAAACTAGCATTTTGTCCTCCCAGTTTGTCAACAAACCTAACCTGCTTTGGGGTTAATCTCTTTTATTTTTGCGTCTATTTCCTCCTCCTAGCTTCCTTCTGGGGATTAATTCTCCATGGCGGTTCTCCGTTCTTTTTCATGCCCTATGATCCCTCCCTTGGTTCCCTGGTTCTTGTCTTTCTCCTGACTCCCCAGTGCTGTTTCTCCGTCTCTATACTTTCTCTTCTACTAGGTCGGTTTCCCACACGCATCTGTTTTCCAGCTAGATTTCTGTCTTCTACTCTGAATATCCAGCTCATTCTTGCTCATACTCTTCCACCTGCCCCTGGCCACCTCCCCTTCTTTTCTTTCCTCTGTCCATCCTCCCGCTCTGTCCCTCTTTTAATTACTGCTTTTAATTAAGGCTACTGTATTGCAGGGGGATCGGAAAGCATGAAACATGGACACAAAGGAGCCTCGGGTTTTTATGCTTCCAAGCTTTATTATTTTATTTATCTTTGTCCTTTGGCTCTGAAGAGTCTGTTTGTACTTCCATTTCCCAGGAGGTGTGGATATCCACCTTCTACTCCCTTTGCTCTGTGGAAAGGATCTTTGCTAAAGTCCCCAAAGACTTCTTTATTGCCAGAGGTAAAGGTCATTCCTCCTGAAGATCGTGCCACATTTTCAGTAGTTCTTCCAGTATCCTCTTAATCTATGTGCTGTCCTCCTTTTTACTTGTTTCTTCCTGCCTTGACCCAAACTGTAATTTGAATACTGACAACACCCTTGAGCTATAGGTCAGGATTTCCATTTTTATTAACATTCCTGTTTGAAAACAGTATGATTTCCTTTTGGTTTGGACTGAACTGCTTCTATACGTTACTCTTTAGGCTTTGTATTCATTAGTGAGACAACATAATGCATGTGGCTTGCAGTCTGCAGGACATTTTGCTGCTTTTTGTGATATTTTATGTTGAGTTTATTATTTATTTCACAGCAAAACACATGGCAGTGTTAGCTTTTAGGACAGGGCCGGGGTGGGGGGGCGGGTGTGAGCAGAGGAGGAATTGAACGAAATATTCTTTTTTTAATTTTAAAGATTTTATTTATTTGAGAGAGTGAGTGAGAGAGAACACGAGAGGGGGGAGGGTCAGAGGGAGAAGCAGACTCCCCGCTGAGCAGGGAGCCCGATGCGGGGCTCGATCCCGGGACTCCAGGATCGTGACCTGAGCCGAAGGCAGTCGCTTAACCAACTGAGCCACCCAGGCGCCCCTGAATGAAATATTCTCTTGCTTTTTCTTTTCTGTCTGATAATCTGGTTCTACTCCTACCCCCCACCCGCAGAAGACAAGAGGAAAACAAGGAAAAAGGAAAAGAAATAGATGGCTAGGCAAGCAGCTGTAGGAGTTTTTCAATTGCTCAGATGAAGGGGATAAATAGATTATAAACAGCTACTGCACATTTTCCTGCCCAGTGTGCTACCTCAGTCCCTTAAAAGGTTTCTTTTAGTGCTGGTCTCTTCTGAGGGCTTGTTGGCCCACAAACCACCACCTTTTATGGAACAAACGTGGTCTATAGTCTGAGATTAGGGACAAAAATTTTGAGTTTTACTTACTAGCTACATAGATGAAAAATAGATTTTAAAATGTCTGATTGGCTAATCATTTGTTCTGTTAGGAAATTGGAAACAACTGGGATAGCTTCAAGGTGGGCCTATACCTTCCTTATAAAAGTCAGATGAGATGTGCACCATAAGAGTCCCTAGAAAGCAGGTTTACAATACAGAAGGGAAGGGGCTGTGTATAAATATATCTTTCTTAGCAGTGTGAGATTTATGACAGCTGACAGGAGATTGCTGATTCTTAGTAAGTAGATTTGAGCTGCAGAATTTAAATATTGAGATTTTGACTATTCAATAATAGGATAAGCCAACATTTAACCACAGCAATGAAGCAGGGAAGAGCTTAAAACAATCATTTGCTTTAGTTTGGGTCAGGGTTTGGCAAACTTTTTTTTCCAGCAGGGTAAGCCAGATAGTAAATATTTAAGGCTTTGCAGATCACACAGCCTCTGTTGCAACTACTTATGCAACATGTCCATTAGTAGAGTTCTTGGTGCATAGTAAATTTCAGATTTTATCATTAGTATTCTGGTGGCAGCTAATAAAGAGAAACTACTTGGTTTAAAAACTAAAAGCCTTCTTAGGGAACTTCTTGATATACAACTTCTAAATGTGTTGAAAGCCACCTAAATGAATGGGCTGCTCTCTTCAAATTTAGGATTTCCGGGGTACCTGGGTGGCTCAGTCATTAAGCGTCTGCCTTCGGCTCAGGTCAGGATCCCAGGGTCCTGGGATCGAGCCCCGCATCGGGGTCCCCGCTCTGCGGGAAGCCTGCTTCTCCCTCTCCCACTCCCCCTGCTTGTGTTCCCTCTCTCGCTGTGTCTGTCTCTGTCAAATAAAATCTTAAAAAAACAAAAACACAAATTTAGGATTTCCTTGGAAGAGCCATATGGAATAGAATGTGCTTCAAATAACTTTTTGAATAAATGACTTGATTCCTTTTTCTCATACCTATCGGAATGCTCCTCTGTAATCTACATTACTTTACCATTAAAGGCCAAATCAGAAGACTGTACTGCTGTTTCCTTTTTATACAAAATAATATTGATTATGGCTTTTCTTGGTGTCCAGTTGTTCACTGGGTCATTTTGTGGTGATGTTTAAAAAGTACACTTCAGTGTTTAACTCTTACTTGCACTTAGAAAATTTTGGAAGTAACCTAAGAATGTGATTCACAGATTATGACCCTTAGAGTTCTAATCAAATTTATTTAAATACCCTATGTATAGTTGTTGATTAGAGACTGTTATATAATCAAAAGAAAATAAGATTTTTGATTGAACTTATCAACTGCTCAACTTTCTGGTGCAGAACAATGCACAGGACTATAGTAAGTGGTAACTATTTGGTAAGGGGAAGGAAAAACAAGCTTAAAGTTTCCTAGGACCTACTTGAAAAGGTACTGTTTTTTAAGATTATATCGGTCTACCTATCTAAATTCTCATTACCCCATGTAATATTTTAATGGAAAGAAAGTTAAAATGTGTAGTAAAGTTTAACATGATGGTAATTCCATTTGTCATGTGCTATCCCCTTCCCCCGCCCCCAGCGGAAGTCCAGCACTTTTATTGTGAACATCCAAAAGCATCCAAACATAGGTACAGTAAAACCACTTCTTAGCCCTCACACCCCAAGCTAGCCACTACTCCCTCTTCCACCTGGGAGGAGGTCTGGGAGTTGGGGCAGTTTGGTGCTACAGTGATGTTTGTTTTCCCGACTACCACCTTTGATTCTTGAGCATTGGCTATCTGTGCTTGCTTTTAATGGATATAAATGAAGGAGCAGTGAGGGTTTTCCTAAGGGAAGGTATGAATACTTGGTGTGGCCTCGACTCCCCTTTTGGGTCATTCCCCCCCAACTGTTCCTGGAGGGTTCTTCCATCTCCCCCTTGCCCCCATCCTGCTCCCATTATTCAAGGTCTTGAATTGAAGGACAAATTCTCTAATAGTAAGGTTTCAAGCTGGTGTAGGAGCAAAAATAAATAAATAAATATGGTCACTTGAATTGATAATATTATCAACAGATCAGGTAGGAATGTGGTCTTCCATTTAGACTAGTATGAAAAGTTCAACCTATGTTAATATAGATCAACAAACTTTTTAACTTGTAAAAAGGTTTTTTCGATAAAGAATTTGTGGTATATTATCATTTAACATAGTCTCAATGATCATAAGTGAGTTAGAATAATTAGACATAGCCTCATTGATCTAAATTTAGTCTCCTAGAGAAATATCTCAATTGATTCAAATGAGAAAATGGCAATAATGAATTTTAGTAATGAAGCATCTGCAAAATACTTAGGAGTATAAATAATGGGCTAGATAATAACACTGTATCTTAACGGTGCTAGGTACATATCATAGGATTTGACCAAAAAATGAAAGAGGATGTTTTATAGTTTTGTTATCTTAATGGAAACCATTTATAGCAAATGACTACCATTTGTATTTTGGTCCCAATGCTATAAAGTGACTTACCAAGAAGAAAGCATTATTTCTCTTTAAAATTCAGTTTGTTGTATTTGTGTTGTAAGCAGCCCACAAACTTTCAAGCAACAAATGTGCAAATTGAAGAGAAAGAAATCATTTTATTTTTCTGGAGAATATCTAAATAATGAATGCTCAGAAATGCAGATATGCCTACACTTACAAACTTTGATCCTTTCCCCATGTAGTTTCTTTTCTTCCTGGGGCCTAATGAAGAAAAACTGAAAAGAGAACCAGATCTTTTTCTTAGAATATTAAATGCCAAGGCAGATCAATAAATATTAAATAATAAATTCCTAAATGATATTGTACTAGACAGCATTCCATGAGGGAAAAATGATAGGTCAAGATAGTGCTTGCCTTAAAATAGGTACAAAAGTAAATAATACAAGTTAAATAATATAACTTAACAGCTAAAGGCAACAGAAGAAATGTCTTTGGGCAGTTGTAATTTATCATTAATAGCCAACTGAAATCTACAGATAATTTCTTTTTTTTTTTTTAAAGATTTTATTTATTTATTTGAGAGAGAGAGAATGAGAGATAGAGAGCATGAGAGGGAAGAGGGTCAGAGGGAGAAGCAGACTCCCCACTGAGCAGGGAGCCCGATGCGGGACTCGATCCCGGGACTCCAGGATCATGACCTGAGCCGAAGGCAGTTGCCCAACCAACTGAGCCACCCAGGCGCCCTCTACAGATAATTTCTTACTGGAATTAATTCTTGTGGCTGGGCCTTTCAGATGTGAATTCCTAGATGTGAGAACCTTTAAATCCTTGCATTTTGTGGGATACTAGAAAGTAAGGTTTGTATTTTTCTGTAAAAACAGGCTTTTCCATATTCTGCTGTGTGGCTGATTGAAGCTTCTGTTCTTTGTCTTGATAGATGCAGGAGATTGATTTTAATCCTTTGGGACTTTTCATATTGTTTGTTTTAATATCCAGGTATTGTAGGAATTCCTAGCCTGCCCTTGCATGCGGGCGTGGCTCTGGAGGAAGCCGCTCAGCTTCCTGGCCCACCACGATCTGAGCCACCATGCCTGCGGAGGACTAGGGGTGGGATATGGAGAGGGGTGCTTACTGGGTACTGGTGGAGGACAGCAGGGGCCGGGAGCACCCCAGTCCTGCCGCACCCCAGTCCTGCCGCCCTCTCGCAGCTGACTTGTTGGAGCCTGGGCTTGAAAGGTATCTGATGCGCTGCTAATGCGCGGGGACAGTTCAGTTCTTCCAGAAGCAGGTGATAGGCTCAGAGTTCCGCCATTCCTGAGGGTAGAACTCCCTGTTGCCAGACTGAACTCGGCCTTGGCCTTCTGGAAGGAGTGGAAGAAGAGTCACCGTGAGCCAGATGAGGTGGTTGGGGATTTTCAGCTTCAGGAGGCGCTCACTGATATGTGATTAGTCTATATTCTTGAAAGGCTTCGTGGAGGGGAAATTAGCGCCTTTTGCCTGTTTCGTGGTAGCAGGGCCTGATTTGTCTTTGGAGGATTATACTTTGCTTGCTCTTGGTCCACGTGGCCTGGGTGGGACAGATCTGCCTACAACTCCTGCCCTATCTAAATCAGAGTTCCCCCTGGATCTTTGGCAGTATCAGGAAAAGGTGCTCTATTTCTACTGGGCTTGCTGAACTGGTAATCTATGAGCTTGAAGCTGTCATTAATCTCCTTCTCCCCTTGTTGGGAAAGTCCACTTAATTATAGTGAGGGCAATGAAGAGGCGAGAGACCGTGTTTACCAGCATATGGACCCCTGGACTGACCCACTCCTGCACTCACTAAGTAAATAGTAAACACATTTCTTTTAAAATAATCTGGTGCTTAGGGCTATAGGGTTTCTGTCACTTGCAATTTCTCCATTGTATAGATCTTTAAAGGTTTAAGGTGGAAATTAAGCTTGCAATTTCTCCATTTTCTAGATCTTTAAAGGTTTAAAGTGGAAATTAAGCTCTTATTCTATGAATTTTTATTTTGATATCCTGTGGGAGACGGAAATAATCTTAAATCCTAGAACTCATGTGAGTTGTGTGAAATTTTAGATAAACTGAACTCTGTATTAGAATTCTCTTCAAATGTTTATATATGGAGTTAATTGTGAATTAATGTGTTTTGTACTTCCTGCTCAGAAGTGGCAGTTTTGTTCAAAACTCACACTGTAATTCAGTTCTAATTCTGACTAAGCTTATAATTTCTGGTTATACGTTTTAAATCCTTTTTCTTACCCACCTCACTATATATTAACTGTTGTGAGAAAAGAATATTTTTTCAAGCTTAGCATAGGTACCCTAGTATTACTATATATACATATAATACTACATTACTACATATGGTATTACTAGTATTACTACATATTATACTGTATATACTATTATACTATGTTACTATATAATAATACTGTTACTATAATGTATATATTACCATATATACATTATATATATTATATTGATAGGAACATAAACATTAACCCTTTGAAAGGATATTTAAATGATCTAAAACACTTGCTTGAAAGGGAACATTTTTCAGGAGATGTTTTAATGTCAAAAATAAGGGGCAGGAAAAAAGAAGAAGATAGCAGGAGGGGAAGAATGAAGGGGGGAAATCGGAGGGGGAGATGAACCATGAGAGACGGTAGACTCAAAAACAAACTGAAGGTTCTAGAGCGGAGGGGGGTGTGAGGATGGGTTAGCCTGGTGATGGGTATTAAAGAGGGCACGCTCTGCATGGAGCACTGGGTGTTATACACAAACAGTGAATCATGGAACACTACATCAAAAACTAATAATGTAATGTATGGTGATTAACATAACAATAAAAATAAAAAAAATAAGGGGCAGGTATCTTATTTAACAATAGGTATCAACAATTTACCATTTTTCAGTAATACAAAGGAAGATAGAATGACTTTGAAATCTCATTCTTTGAGCATTTTACATAGCTTTGAGAACTAAATGTTCTATGTCTGATTGTACTATCAATTTATCTTTTGAATTTTCTCAAATGAAAAAATTTTTAAATTAACATGTATTTGTTTCAGGGGTACAGGTCTGTGATTCATCAGTCTTATACAATTCACAGCGCTCACCATAGCACATACCCTCCCCAGTGTCCATCACCCAGCCACCCCATCCCTCCTACCCCCCTCCATTCCAGCAACCCTCAGTTTGTTTCCTGAGATTAAGAGTCTCTTATGGTTTGTCTCCCTCTCTGGTTTCATCTTGTTTCATTTTTCCCTCCCTTCCCCTATCATCCTGTCTTGTTTCTCAAATTCCTCATATGAATGAGATCATATGATAATTGTCTTTCTCTGATTGACTTATTTCGCTTAGCTCAAATGAAAATTCTAACTTCAGAAATGTGACTCAAACCATCCTGGTTAAGTAGCAAAATGGTTCTAGTAAGTCATCCTGGTAAGGGAGGTGTAGGGGACAGAGGTTTTTAGGGTCAGGTATTTGATTTATCTCTAATTATGTTGATTCAGCCTGTGGTGGTAAGTTGGAGTTGGGGTGGGAGTAGATAAAAGGTGAATGAGGTGGGAGCAATAAGGCTAACCACACATTCGACTACACCACCCCAAGTGCTTATGAACCCATTTTGGCTTTGGAAACTTTCTTCAAGCACACAAGCTTACTTGGAAGCCCCTGTGTTTTTATAAAGAGATGAAGACTTGGGACCCTCTACATTCCTGTTTTTACAGGTAACTTCTAAGAGCTGCTAGGAGCTGGAGCAGCTTTGTTTCCGTCTTCTGATGGGACACCTTCTAGAGAGAGATGCTGTCTAAACATTTTTGCCATGGAAACAGACAAGCTTAGTGTGGTCTAAAGGCTTGTTACCTATTTTGATCATTAAATTACAAACTAGTTAAGAATGATTTGAGAAGGATACATAATTGTAACCTGGAAGAGACCCCCAGAATGTATTTAATAGGTTGTTTTTTTTTTTTTGACACAGCTATACTCATTTTTTCTAAACCGACAACTTTCAATGGTCAGTCACTCCGTTGCTTTGTAATGTTAATGGAACTATAGTGACTATCCAATAAGTTAATCTTTCTTCATATATAGTGCATATTTACTACACAGCAGTAAAACAACTTTCTAAATATCATAAACAAGATTTTTAGCTCACATTTTTTCTTAATGTCTGCTAATGAAATAATTTTCAACTGGCATAAACTGTCGTTTTCAGAAAATAACAATCTTCAGGGATGTTACAGGATGTGAATCAAAATTTGTGAAAATGACTTAAAATCTAAAAGTGTTTATAACTGTTCCTTTTGTATGGACATTTGGATTATTTGCATGCCTTTCATGTCATTTGCTGAGTTGTGTCATAATGGCAAGAATACTATCCCATCAGAGCTGAGGCTTGGATAGCTTATAGAGGGAACAATGCATTGCATGGCTTAAAAAATCACAGGGAGATGTTTAGTGTGTTCAAGATTTTTTTCTTAGAGTTTTAGCAGTTCAGGTCTGCTGTGCAGACTCCTATTTTGACAGGCGTAGTAGGGCTTACATTTTTTTTTTCTTAGAGCCTAAGAAACAGTAGTTACATAGCAAAATTGGAAAGCTAAAGTTTTCTGCTAAACTGGCAACACTATTTGTTAGATGTGGGATGCAGTGCTCAATATTTACTGTGTGGTACAATTAAGATGATACTGCCGATTTATTTTAATGTCTGCCTTGTTTATGATGAAGCATATAGAACTTAATATTTGGAAAGTGGAATACCATGTGCCCAATGCGTAACAAGTTTTAAGTTCTTGGCTCGAGTTGATAGCTCCATAATGATGTTAGAATGTGCTTATCTGTAGGTATTGTTAAAAAGTCTAGGCATAGCTCTCAGGGACTGGCATTCTCCTCAGAAAACAGATTTCTGGACCATTTTAATCCATGCTGAATGCTGAGTCATTTCTGCCTTCTCCCTGACTGATTGTGGAAGAGCTCAGTAGGGCAGCCAAGTGACCCGCTTTCTAATGGACAAAGCTGAATCGACACTGCAGGAAAACATTTTTAGTGTTGCATTAATGAAAATATGCCATGAGGTCAGTACATGTCCTTAGAGGAAAGATCTCCTGATGTGATCATGGAAATTCTAACTCCCCAAGCATGTCCTGAGTTAGAAACCATATACAGATTTCAGTCCTGAGCTGTAGCAAAGATTATTGGAGGGGAATATGGGTACTGAGCAGCTCAGAAGAATGGTTTTGAAACAAAAGCCAATTTCTATAGTATCTTGGGGCGGGGGGCGGTGATCTCTCTTTAAGAAGACTTGACAAGCTTTTCTGTTCCAAGTAGTAAATAAACTGTAATTCCTATAAAGTTTTCCCAGAATGTGTACATATTTTAACTAAAAATAAACACCGTGTGTGTGTGTGTATACACACATGCATGTCTGGGGGTTTGGGAAGATTAATTTTTTTTTATATTCTTCGTGTAAATACAATTTGAGTCTGAGGAGCTGGGTCTTTAATGTATTAGAGATGTGCTGTAAGGCACACCCACTATTCAGGGGAAATTGCTTCTGATACAAACATAAAAGTTAAGGGAATTGCAGTGTCTGCCTGAAATTGTGGGTCTTAAGAGGGGTCTTTTGGGGGGCTCTTATTTATTGTTCATGAGTCCTGCTGAGTTCCAGAGTTGGATCTAGGTTGAGGCATCTCTTCTGACCTCCAAATCTTAGTTTCTAGTTCTATATTGTTTTGTAGTATAGAGTGATGGATAGTAAACTTGGAGTTCTTAAGGTTGGGAGGGGAAAAAAGGAAATTGGAGATTTAAAGTAATAAGGTTAAGACCTTTAGGTGAGAGGGTAGAGCAGTTTGAGGGGAGGAGAGGTCTTGATTAGACAGAGTGGAGAGCATGGGGCTCCAGAGAAAGAGAATGGGGCTCCAGAGAAAGGTGACTGGCAGGTGGCATCTAAGTGGTAGGTTTTAGGAGACCTGGGTGGTATAGGGGTGTCAGCAAGAAGTGACCCAAGGCCCGGCATTTGTTGGGATGGCAAGAACAAGGTAAGGACTGGGAAAGTCCATTTTGCCAATTTTCTGTGTAGACTGAGATATGACTATTTCAAGAGTCTCTGTTCAGTATGGAATTGTCTTATTTTTCATCCACAGCCCCTTTTTCTATTCAGTCTCCCTCTTGTCTCCTGAGGGCATCTTGGGCAGGTCCGCTTCCCAGTGATTTTTAGTTAATAAGCCTAGTTCTGCCTGTTTAGAGCTTGACTTTTTCTTTAGTAGAGAGTAGTGCTTAAGAACATGGATGGACTCCTGAGTCGGAGCTAAAGACTTTTTTTTTTTTCCCCCAGTAGCTGTGTGTAAATGAAACCTTTGCCCCCAATTTCCTGTCCTTTACATAAGGACACTAGTGTCTACCTCCTTGTGAGGATGAAATTAAGACCTGTAAGCCACTTAGAACAGTGCCTGGCAAACAAATGCTATGTGTGCTTGGGATGATTAGTATTACTGTTATCTGATTCAAATCTACCCTACTGTGTTGCTCCCACTGGCTGGGGGATCTAAGGAGGGGAGGCAATGTGATAGGTTTCATTTCTCCAACTTTCGGATCTAGCAGTTGAGGGGGCAGGTATTGCCTGGTTAGGAACATATGTTACCCCCCCTCACTTCTAGTTGTCATGCTGTGTGTGTGTGTGTGTGTGTGTGTGTGTGTGTGTGTGTGTGTGTGTGTAGGGGAATTTGGGAGATAGAAAACATCTTGTGTAACTGGTACGTAGTACTGCTTTTGTGGATCACTTGTTGGCATTGAGGGCATTTGTGAGGTTTCTGTCCAATTGTGGAGCCTATGTATATGTTCTCTTGAAGGTCCTGTGGACCGCCCAGCTGCATGCTGCTTTGATTGGGAGAACCCCTTCCACCTCCCCAGCTTCTTCGCCAAATATTCCATGTAGTCCTGCTACTGGTGACCAATGGGTATCCTCCTTTTTATTAAGCTTTTAATTGAAATACAGTTGACACATGATAGTTTCAGATGCACAACATAGTGATTCGACAATTATATACATTACAAGATGCTCACCATGTTAAGTGTAAAAGTTAAGTTGCCAGAGTTGTTATAGTATTAACTGTGTTCCCGATGTTGTATTTTTCATCCTTATTTTATATCTGGTAGTTTGTTCCTCCTAATTTCCTTTACCTATTTCTGTTATCTCCCTTATCTCCTTCCCCTGTGGCAACCACCGATTTGTTTGCTGTATTTGTGTCTTTTTTTTTTTTTAAGATTATATGTATAAGTGGAATTATGTGGTATTTGTCTTACTGATTACACTTAACGTAATATCCTTTGGGTCCCTCCATGTTGCGAATGACAGGATTTCATTCTTTTTTTGTGGCTAACATCCCTTTGTGTGTATATATACCGCATCTTTGTCTACACATCTATTGGTGGACACTTGGTTGCTTCCGTATCTTGGCTATTGCAAATGATGCTGCAGTAAACACAGGGGTGCATGTGTCTTTACAAAGTAGTGTCTTGTATTTGGATAAATATACAGAAGTGGAATGAGTGGATTGTATTGTATCTCTATTTTGAATTTTTTGAGGAAACTTCGTGTTGTTTTGCATAGTGGCCGCGCCAGTTTACATCCCCGAACAATGCACAAGGGTTGAATGGGCATCCTGCTCAAGCATCTTTCCCGCCTCATTTTCACCAGCTGAAAGTATTAGTGTCTGGAATCTTAAAAAATTTAGCAATGTATCTTTAGCAAATGTATCTCAAAGGTCTGAGTCTTCTGTGTTAGACTCTGAAGACCCATTTTAATGGGAAATATTGAGACCTGCTCCCATGCAAGAGCAGTGAAGATGTTGGCCTAGGCTCCTTTTTAAAGGGATGCTACCTGAGAGGACTGCCTTTATGGGGCTTATGGGTGGGGGCAAGCTAACCTCATAAGCTGCGGCCAGAGGGGCATTACTTATATTAACAAGACAGCAGGTGAGCGAATTCTTGGGAGAAGGTCTCCAAAGAACTCCGTGTGCTCTGAGAGAATATCAACTTTAAATACCACCTGAGCCCAGAAGCTGTTTCCAGATCATGGTGGTACCAGGCAAGAACTATCATATGCCGCTGGGTTCCCATCTCATCCTCCCTCCATGCTAAATTTAGAGTCAGGAACCACAGTTGGTTCTGAATTGGGAAGAAGCCCAAGCCTTGGAAATGGGGGCATTACCTGGCCCCCCTGCTTTTGCCATGGTTGGCTTCCGGCTCAAAGGGGACAGAGCCAGGCAGGTTGGGGAAGAAGCTGATCTTTAAATGAAGTTTGCAGTTTTGATTATTCTGTGAGACTGGAAAATGTAAATATTGACCTGAGAATGTCCCCTGGATCAGATGTAACTTTATGTTGCTTAGGAGCAATCCAAATAGTTTTGGGTTTTACCTGGGATTTCATTCAGTGTTAGGGAGAAGAGAGTAGTTGAGGGAAAGGATATACAAGTTGCTATATGATGGCCCCTTCCCTGTTCCACTTGTTCATCATCATGGTTACATGCCCTTAGTTTTTTTTTTTTTTTAAAGATTTTATTTATTTATTTGAGAGAGAGAGAAAGAGAGAGAGAGAGCATGAGAGGGAGGAGAGTCAGAGGGAGAAGCAGACTCCCTGCCGAGCAGGGAGCCCGATGTGGGACTCGATCCTGGGACTCCAGGATCATGACCTGAGCCGAAGGCAGTCGCTTAACCAACTGAGCCACCCAGGCACCCCATGCCCTTAGTTTTTAAGAATGGTTAAGATGTCCCTGATACTTATTCTTGCTGAAACTTGCAATGAATCTTAAACATGAATTTGAATTGAGTGATGAAGTGGCATATAATTTAAAAGGTGTAACTATATTAACTTATCAATTGGTAACTCTACTTTGGTTGATTTTTTTTTTTTTTTTTTTTTAAGAGACAGAGGAAGAAAATCTTTTTAGACTTTGAATGTTTTTCTGAGGAGCTGACGTAATTCTTGGTTCTCCTTAAGCATTCCTTTACCATTTTTGGTCCTTTCCATGCTAGCCCCTGTGTGTGAGGGAACTCTTACTCAGGTTCCCTTGCCAGCAGGGTTCTGTTTTGGTTCTGCCCATGAGAAGCCTTGTCAAGAGATTCGTAGCTGCCATCATGCTGGCAGTTTAGTTGACGTGTGCTTCGGCAGATACTTCCATTTAAGATTTCTTGTAGGAGGCTGTCTTGTTGGTGTTAGATCCGGGTTTTGCGAAGCTTATATACAATTTTAGAGATCTTTAAGAAGAACACAAAGGTATTCAAAATTACTTACAAAATAGAATGCTTATTCAAAATAGGTGAAAGGAATCCCAACGCATTTATATAGTTAGGTATGAAGTTCTCAATTCATCCTTTCATGCTTCAGGAATCTGTATGATTTGTCTCACTGTCTTCTAAAGTTGAATACTGTGGAAAAGACTGAAGCCGGCCTGATTTGATTAGCCTTGTAGGCAACGTGGTTAATTTTTACTTGGCTACTCAGATAAGTCTTAGCTTTGAAGTACACAAACTTTACTAGACTATTTCTGGTATTTGCTATTCTGGGTTAGTTTTCTTTGGAACATGAAGTATACTTTCCATATAGCATCTTTTTTTTCCCCACTTGGAGTCCCATTTCCTGCCCCCCCCCCATAAGTGTTCTGCTCTACTGTTTGTTTCCCCTGTTCTGGGTAGCAAGTTATACATATGCTGTCCCTCAATAACTGGCATTTTATTTCTAAATTATTTTAAAACATTTACTTGCATTTTATTTTATTCACTTTCTCACTTCTACTTTGTATCCTTCTGTATTTTTAACTATATCCATTCTGATTCTTTTAATTTTGCTTTCCAGTCATAGTTTTATTATTCATGCTCTCCCTCCCTTCCCCAACATCTTCTAATTCTGCTCGTTCTGTTTCTTCCTATTTTTCCTCCATCTCTACCCTGAGCTCCCTCATCTCTGCACTGTGCTCTTGATTCGTAGGGGCAATTACTTTTCCAAGTTTTAGGAATTCATGGTAGTAGGTTTGGTGACAACTTTTATTTGCTTCATGGCCAAAGGTTTCCAGTGAGGGTTTTATCTTGTTTTTCATTATTCTTTCTTTCTTTTTTTTTCTTTTAATTACCTTTCATAGATCCTGTTTTGCTTTCTTCGATTGTTCACCTTTGAAAGAGGTTATTTCCTGGACCAGATATTGCAGGATGATTAATTGGAAGGGTCAAGATGAAATTTCTTATATAGCATTTATTGTGAGTTTGTTTTAACTTTTCTTAAAGGAAATAGGCAGTTAGTGAATGTTCCCTCACTTTTCAAAGTTTCTCTTTTCCCTCTGGCAGCCACTGCTTTTTGCAGAGCTAGCCCATCTAAGGGGCTCTGTTGTCTGTCTGCTGAAGCCATATCCAGTCCAGTGAACCTGCTGGTGCTTACTCATCCACCCTTCTCTTTGCAAAAAAAAAAAGAGACTTAAGTTTTGCACCTCATTGTGTATCCCTTAGCTTCAAGAGGTAGACTGTGATGGCTAGTTTGAGCTCTGTCTCTGCTTTACATTTCATTTCCTCAGACACATTGCTTTACTTGATCATCACTGCTTATGGTAGTCCTTCAGTATATATTTTAAATTTTGGGTTTTAACTGTACTCTAGTTTCACTGAGTGTCAAGCTCATTTTTTGCCCCTCTATTGAAGTGTTTCTCAAAGTACAGTTCTCAGACCGTGTGCATTATAATTACTGGGAGTGCTCACTAAAAATTCAGATTCCCAGTGTCCTTTCCAAGGCCTGCTAAATCCGAGCCTCTGAGGCTAGCTTCCTAGATTCAAAATCTTTAATAACTACCCATTATAACTTCTAGATACATAGAAATTGGCAGCTACTCTTTCAGTGATGAGTGAATAAATGATGACAATTTTAGAGTTTTTTCCATCTAATAGGGTATAAATTTTTGGAAACTATACTACATTTCATAGTATAATTTCTACACTTTTGTCTTTATATTGCTCTCTATGTAATAAAGGTTCATGTGATTATTATTTTCCAGGTCCATAAAAATCTGTGGGACTCCAGTTCACTAGAGGTATCAGTCTATATAATATGTAAACTTTTATCTTGCTCATTATTTGTAATTAAAGAAGTTTTCCTATTTTCTTGATCCTTGATGAGAGATGATTTCAGATATAAATATTGACAGCTATTAGAACTGTATAATAAATATCCAGGTTTCTCAAGCACCCCTTAAAGAACTTGTAGGACTTCTTGTTACATGTAGCAGGTCTTAATTCTCCTGAGCTGAACCTTGGGTGGCCAGCTTACTGGAGTTATGAAAATGAAGAAGGCTTTGAGAGTGAAGAGGAGTTTGTAAGTTGCTTTTTACCTCCTCTGTCCACCATTCCAAATATGACAGAACTGGGAATTTCAAAAGTAAAAGTGGCATTTTGGGTTTCAGATGCCTTGATTTTTGTCAGTTTCCTGTGATTGGATCCTTTCCATGCTGTCTAGAGGTTGACAACAAAATGGCATCTAATTAAGAATTTGCTGTCTTTGAACATGGGTAGTTCTTGAGAGATGAGATAGATGCCCTACATATATTTTAAAATAATTTACTTTTAACTCTTTGGCCAAATTGAGCTTCATAGTGGGTTACTAGTAAATCATGCTCAGAAATTTTTCTATAAAGATATATTTTTCTTTCTGATCTGATAAGTAGAGTGTCTTTCTCTTCAGGGTGTTTTTCCCCCCATAGATGAATATGATCTGATTATTAACTCAGAAACCATCTAGACGTCTTTGTAAGCATATGTATTAGGTTAAAATCTTAGATACCAGAACTCTATGCTACCTAGGCTCTAGCATTATAAAAAGCTTTTAATTAAAAAAAAAAGTCTTCCTTCAAATGGTTGTCAGGTTTATATTTTAATTTTTTTTGCCTGTGAAGGCTCACTATCTTGACTCTTGATGGATACAGTCAGTGTGCTGCGGAGTTTCTGACTTAGCTAAAGTGTTTGCTAATGGGGAAGCGTACAAGGCAGGATCCAAACACTGCAGATGGAGCAGTTTCCCCTAAAGCATCTTTTTAAGTGACATTGTGTTGAAGTAAATGCTGTTGCCCATTGCCAGCCACTCTTGAGAATAGCAGTACAACCCGGACTCCTATATCATGTTTAAGTTAAAACCTAGAATTTTATATGGAAAGATTCTGGGCAACCATGACTTCGGCCAAGAAAAGCAATATACTGACTGGCAATAGATGGTTCCTTTTGCTAATGGCAGTCAGGGTTAGCCTTTAAAGAATCGTTATTACTGGAATTGTTCTCTTATGCACAGATCATAAAAGGTGAGTAAAAGAATGGTGCTCACATTTAGAATTCAGCGATGTCCCAGGCACTAAGTTAGGAACTTTGCGTGTTTGATCATTTATCATTGTTGTTGCAACAACTATTTGGTATTACTCTTCTCTGTCATATCAGAACAGACACAGAGGAGTTAAGTTGCCAAAGGCCACTTAGGTTGTTAAGTAGCAGAGCTGGAGCTGGAATCCAGACAGGACTGGAGATAGAGATGCCCCACACAACACTACACTGTTCTTTTGGACAAATTTGAAAATGTATCAAATTGCTGGGGCACCTGAGTGGCTCAGTTGGTTAAGCGGCTGCCTTCGGCTCAGGTCATGATCCCAGGATTCTGGGATCGAGCCCCACATTGGGCTCCCTGCTCGGCGGAGAGCCTGCTTCTCCCTCTCCCTCTGTCTGCCACTCTGCCTACTTGTGCTCTCTCTCTATCTCTGTTAAATAAATAAATAAAAATCTTTAAAAAAAATGTATCAAAATGCGCTGAACTTCTTGCAATTTTGTGTATTGGTCACTTTATTTCTTTGGCAAGAATTATATTAGAATCTGCATAATCCATACATGTACATTTATAGGAAATTTTGGCAGAATTCTTAATCTTGATAGTGGAAAGATTCTGGTCTTAGTGTTCAGAAAGACTTGAACTGTGACCTTTGCCAAGTTACATAACGAACCTCCGTTTTCTCTTTAAAATGATGATGATAGTAGCAACCTTTTAATACCTTAGGATGGATTAGAAATACCATATATGAAGTCCCTACTACAGTGACAGGAGTTAAAATGCAGTAAGAGTTAAAAAAGGTGGGGGGAGGTATTGTTGATGTACATTGAGAATACATTGAGATCCTTTCCTCTGCGCCCTCTGTCCTGCCTTCATTCCTAGACAACCATTTATCTACTTTCTTTTAAATTAATTTTTTATTGTTATGTTAATCACCATACATTACATCATTAATTTTTGATGTAGTGTTCCATGATTCATTATTTGTGCATAACACCCAGTGCTCCACGCAGAACGTGCCCTCCTTAATACCCATCACCAGGCTAACCCATCCCCCCACCCCCCTCCCCTCTAGAACTCTCAGTTTGTTTTTCAGAGTCCATCATCTCTCATGGTTCGTCTCCCCCTCTGATTTCCCCCCCTTCATTCTTCCCCTCCTGCTATCTTCTTCTTCTTCTTGTTTTTTCTTTCTTAAGATATATTGCATTGTTTCAGAGGTACAGATCTGTGATTCAACAGTCTTGCACAATTCACAGCACTCACCATAGCACATACCCTCCTCAATGTCTATCACCCAGCCACCCCATCCCTCCCACCCCACCCCCACTCCAGCGAGCCTCAGTTTGTTTCCTGAGATTAAGAATTCCTCATATCAGTGAGGTCATACGATACATGTCTTCCTCTGATGGACTTATTTCATTCAGGATAACACCCTCCAGTTCCATCCACGTCGTTGCAAATGGCAAGATCTCATTCCTTTTGATGGCTGCATAATATTCCATTGTATATATATACCACTTCTTCTTTATCCATTCAACTGTTGATGGACATCTTGGCTCTTTCTACAGTTTGGCTGTTGTGACGTTGCTGCTATAAACATCGGGGTGCACGTACCCCTTCGGATCCCTACATTTGTATCTTTGGGGTAACTACCCAGTAGTGCAATTGCTGGATTGTATGGTAGCTCTATTTTCAACTGTTTGAGGAACCTCCATACTGTTTTCCAGAGTGGCTGCACCAGCTTGCATTCCCACCAACAGTATAGGAGGGTTCCCCTTTCTCTGCATCCCTGCCAACATCTGTCATTTCCTGACTTGTTAATTTTAGCCATTCTGACTGGTGTGAGGTGGTATCTCCTTGAGGTTTTGATTTGGATTTCCCTGATGCCAAGCGACGTTGAGCACTTTTTCATGTGTCTGTTGGCCACTTGGATGTCTTCTTTGGAAAAATGTCTGTTCATGTCTTCTGCCCATTTCTTGATTGGATTATTTGTTCTGTGGGTTTGAGTTTGATAAGTTCTTTATAGATTTTGGGTACTAGCCCTTTATCTGATATGTCATTTGCAAATATCTTCTCCCATTCTGTTGGTTGTCTTTTGGTTTTGTTGACTGTTTCCTCTGCTGTGCAAAAGCTTTTTATCTTGATGAAGTCCCAAGAGTTCATTTTCACCCTTGCTTCCCTTGCCTTTGGCGATGTTTCTGGGAAGAAGCTGCTGCGGCTGAGGTCAAAGAGGTTGCTGCCTGTGTTCTCCTTTAGGATTTTGATGGACTCCTGTCTCACGTTTAGGTCTTTCAACCATTTTGAGTCTATTTTTGTGTGTAGTGTAAGGAAATGGCCCAGTTTCATTCTTCTGCATGTGGCTGTCCTGTTTTTCCAACACCATTTGTTGAAGAGACTGTCTTTTTTTCCATTGCACATTCTTTCCTGCTTTGTCAGGATTGCGCTGAACGTGTAGATTGCTCTAGGTAGCATTGACATCTTCACAATATTTGTTCTTCCAATCCGTGAGCATGGAACGTTTTTCCATTTCTTTGTGTCTTCCTCAGTTTCTTTCATGAGTATTTTATAGTTCTCTGAGTCCAGATCCTTTGCCTCTTTGGTTAGATTTATTCCTAGGTATCTTATGGTTTTGGGTACAACTGTAAATGGGCTCGACTCCTTAATTTCTCTTTCTTCTGTCTTGTTGTTGGTGTATAGGAATGCCACTGATTTCTGTGCATTGATTTTATATCCTGCCACTTGACTGAATTCCTGTATGAGTTCTAGCAGTTTTGGGGTGGAGTCTTTTGGGTTTTCCACATTCGGTATCATATCATCTGCAAAGAGTGAGAGTTTGACTTCTTTGCTGATTTGGCTTTTGGCATTTATTATTAACATGAGCATTTGTACTAAGAGTTGTAGAAAACTCTTAAGCAACATCTTCACATTTTGACTCTTTCCATTCTATTTACTCTTTCTTAAACTCCAGTTAAATGAACTTACTAGTTCATTCCGTCTCTTAACCACTTTTGTGTTTTCTTTTTCTTTCTTTTTTTTTTAAATTAACATTCTTAGTTTATTGATCCTCTCATGAAAAATCTGCACAACCACCACAGATAAAGCCACTGCAGCATCTTTACTCCTTCTGTTGTCCAGTCTCCAGCTCACTTTTTGCCAGCACCAACACTGGCTTTTGCAGTCCCCCTCACTTTCTTCATTCTGTTCTTGTGTTCCTTTTGCTGTTTTCTTGATGTCTTTTTCTTCTCATACAGGCCATGTCTTGCAAGTCTGTGTTTGGGTTCATTTTTCTTTGCATAATCCAAAGAATCATAAATCATGCCAAAGCCAGTTGTCTTGCCACCACCAAAATGGGTTCTGAATCCAAACACAAATATGACACCTGTTGTGGGCTTGTACATTTTGGCTAGTTTTTCCCGAATTTCTGTCTTAGATACTGTTGCCTTTCCAGGGTGAAGAACATCAATGACCATCTGTTTCTGCTAAAGTAGTCGGTTAGTCATGAACTTCCGGGTCCGGATAGTTACTGTGTCGTTTATGATGGCGGCCAAGCTTCAAGCAGCCGGGGAGGAAAAGAGCCACTTTTGTGTTTTCTTATCTTGAAGTTACTTTCTGTGTAATCTCTTCAGACTCTTTCTAGTTTACTGTTTTTTTTTTTTTTTAGTTGTGTTTAATTTGCTATTTAGTCTATTGATTGAGTTCTAAATTATATATTTAAAGATTCATTTATTTTTAGAGTGTGTAAGAGTGAGCAAGTGTGAGTAGAAGGAGGGGCAGACTGAGAGGGATAGAAATCCCAAGCTGACTTCCTGCTGAGTAGGGAGCTCACTTGGGTGCTTGATCCCACCACCCTGAGATCATGATCTAAGCTGAAATGAAGAGTTGGATGCTTAACTGACTGAGCCACCCAGATGCCCCTAAATTATATTTATTTCTAGAGTTCTATTTTGGCTCTTTAAAAATCTGTTTGGATATGCTTTATGGCCTCTTATTCCTTTTCCATATCTATAAGATTACTTTGTATTTAACATATTAAAGGTGGTTTAATAGATTTTTTTTTTTTCTTCCTGGACTGACTTTGCTGAAAGTTGTTTCCATAGACTTTGATTTGACTTTTGGTACTTCACACTTGTGCTCAGTGAAATTGCAAATTTTATCTTGGGTACTTTGTAATAGACTGAACAATAGCCCATCTTTCAAAATGTTCATATCTTCATCCCTGGGACCTATAAACATTACCTTATATGACAGAAGGGACTTTGCTGATATAAATCTATTCAGTTGATTGAGATGAAAAGATTATCCTAGATTATGAAGGTGGGCCCAGTGTAAATACAGGCTGTCTATAATAGAGGGATAAAGGCGGAGTCAGAGCTAGAAAGGCGGAGAAACGATGATGGAATCGGGAGGTTGGGGTGGTGTGAGCCAGGAAGTACAGCAGGTCTCTAGGAGTTGGAAGAGGCAAGGAAACCCATTCTTCTCGCTTGAAACCCTCAGAAGGAACTTAGCCCTGGCAGCACCTTGCCTTTACATTTTGAGACCTCCGCACTTGTAAAATAAGGTGTCTTGTAAGCAACTAGGTTTATGGTAACCTGTTACAGCCAGCAACAGAGAACAAGTTACACCCATTTTCATTAATTTTTGTACCCTTATGATGAGGGATGAATGACCTTTTGGGATTCAACTTTTCCAGACAGTCTTCTGTGAAATTACCCACTTTGGGTGAGCCCCAGGCTTGAATTTTTCTTGCGGAGCTCTTTGCAGCCATCAGCAGGAAGCTGTAGGGTCCAGAGTTTAGCCTTTGTGGTGGAAAGTAGCTTTGATACTCCTCTCCCAGTGACATCTTATTTTTGGCACCTGAAGATTTTCACCCTTTTTTGCCAGCTCAGCAATGCTTTTTACAAAATGTGTTTTAAATATTTCATCCAGCCTTTTAGCTATTTCAGTTAGGTGGGTTTTTCAGGGTATTGTTGGAAATAGAAGTCTAGGGAGGCTTTTATATTACTTTAAAAAAAAAAATTCCACCCCCCGCTCCTTATGGCGGGATACCCAGGATTCATCATTTCAGATCTTCCTCCCTGGCCCTCTGGAGCCTGGAGGTTTTAAAGTCAGAATTTCTCACTGAGTCTCTTATCTAGGAGGAGAGAACCTAAAAAGCAATGACTTATATCATAAGGTTGTTAGAGACTATTTTTCTAAACAATTCATTATCTGGTACTCACAAAGTATTTCCTGGGAGGGAAGAATTTGGCAGCCACGTTGCACTTGAATAAATGATTATTGAGACCCTGTTTATACATGGGTATCATGGTTATCTGGCAGGTAGTTTTTAAAAGCTTCTAGTAGTTTGCTTTTTATCCTCTAAATGCAAAAGAGTCTGGAGTAGGGACAGGAGTTGCACCTGCTATTGTACCTCTCAGCTTTTCTTTTTCATTGTGTGGGTTCTCTGCTAATTTATTTAGGACTTTTCTGTGTCTAAATCTGTCAGGGAGAAAAACTTTGAAATCCTTGAAGGAGATGTGAGGCAGGGATGGGGGGGGATGAGGGGCAGCAAATAAATCAGCTAGTTTTTCTAATCTCACCTTGAATCATCTCCCTTAATAAGGTGAACTTGGTTTCTTTCTACATATAGCATAGCTTAAATGCATGCATAACGCTGTTGAGAGATTTCAAACATTTTTTTCTTTTTCCCTATAGTATCGGTTTGGTAATGGTTTTAGTAAAGTCACTGTGGTTGAGTCACAGATAACTTTTTTTTTTAAAGTGTTAATACTTGCATAGATTTGGAATGTTCTCATTTTTTAAATACAAGTGGCAAAAGCCAAATATGTGGTAATAGATTGCAGAGAGTTTAGTGACATAAATTGGGAGCATGGAAACAAGGGAAATGAGTATAACTAGATGATTTTGGTGAACCCCTAAGGGAATTTCTTTGGGAATCAAGGTAATGAGAAGATAGGCTATAGTTAAAATGTATATATCAATGAAATTTGGGGGAAACTAAAATTTGAGCTTATAGTTTTCATCATTATCAGGAAAGTGACTACATTCTCAATTGATTATATACTGAAGCATTTAAAAAATTGTTGCTGTAGCAACTAATATAGTTCTTTAAAAACACTATGATTACTGACTTTTAATCTTGTTCTACATTGAATATAAACATTTATATAAAAATTTTGGTTTTCAAAGGTGTAAGTTGGTTTAAGCTCACCGAGAGAACCATTATTAACTGTAAGAAATTAGTTTTCTGATTTTTCTATTTTCTGTGTATCTACTTTGTCTTTTTAGATTTATTTCTCAAGTAACTCTATACCTAGTATTTTATAATGCTGAACACAATACTCAGATAGTTTTTACTGCTGGTTAGGAAAAATGTTTCATTGGTCATTTTCTTTATGATTTGTGGAAAAGGCTTTAGATAGTAGTAATGTTTTCACTATTTTTTTGTATCCCCTTCTTACTACAATTTAAATTTTATTTATCCTTGAACGAGTTTTGCACCCTAACCAAGTATCTTTGGAGCTGGTGTGGCTAAATCAGAACCATAAGTTGAATTACTGTTAAATTGTTCCTTCTGACCTGCACTACCTGGTGATTTTTCAGATAAGAACTTTCTGGAGATAGTGCTGCTTCCCCTTTTCTCCTCTCAGCAAATCATAATAACTGTTAGAATGGGAGCACCTTCAGCAAACTCTCCTTACCTAGTTTTCTGGCTTACCCAGCATCTCCATTCTTCCATAGGGCACTGTTTGATAACCTTAGATACCAACCCCTGAAGGCTAGTGCAGTGTATCAGTATATTTACTTTTCACAACACTGCCTTCATATTTAACATGAGTCCATTATAAATTAAATTCCTTTATTCCAAGGCTAAAGAGAAACAGGTTAGGGTCTTTTATTATTTTATTTATTTATTTATTAAAGATTTTATTTATTTTTTGACAGAGGGAGACACAGAGAAGGAACACAAGCAGGGGAAGTGGGAGAGGTTGTGAAGCAGGTTTCCTGCTGAGCAGGGAGCCCGATGCAGGGCTCGATCCCAGGACCCTGGGATTGTGACCTGAGCCGAAGGCAGACGCTTAACGGCTGAGCCACCCAGGCGCCCCGGTTATGGTCTTTTAAAGAGAAGAACCTATTGCAGAGGAAATATGATTATTCTAGCATTGGGCTTTGCTTTATCTACAACATGGAAAAAAACATCTACAGACTGTTGTGAGGCCTGGAATTCAAGAATCTTGTATACACCTAAGCTAGCATTCATCTATAAGGGTAAATGTCCTTTTTTGGACACATAAGGATTTAGATGGACCATGAATCCTATCTAAAGAAAATACATGGGGTTGTAATTTAATGAAGTGACAACTCAGCTTTTGAGATAGAGGAAACGAGGAAAGCATTGTGAACAAGGACTCTGGCTAAATATATATGATTAAATCTAAGTTGGGCATTTGAAATAGAGATGTTATATGAGGACTGTTGAAACATCCAAGCTTATACTGTCAGGGAAAGCTTAATTACTATATAAGCTTCTAGTTAATAGCATTTCACTAATCTAGGTTTTTAGGGCCAAGTGGGTGGAAAGTATGAGGGAGGTAAACTCAGTCTCCTCTGTAAATATATTTTTTAAAGGTCTGTTTATTTTAGAGAGGGCCTGTGAGCAAGCAGCGGGGAGGGGCAGAGGGAGAGCATCTCAGGCAGGCTCCTGGCTGACTACAGAGCCCAGTGCAGGGCTTGATCTCACCACCCTGAAATCAAGACGTGAGCTGAAATCAAGAGTCAGATGCCTAACCAACTGAACCACCCAGATGCCCCTTCTCAGTAAATATTTTTAAAACACTGTATAGTTTCAGGCATTGAGGCAGACAAATTCACTATTTTATGGTATATAAATCCTAGTAAGAAACACACATTCACAGGTAAATGAGATAATTTAAGAGTATTAAGTACTTTGAAGGAGATAAATCAGGGTTGATCATATAGCCAGTAGCTGCTGTAGAGTGGGTAGGGAGTACCTCTTTAAAGTCAAGGACTTCTGATCTGAGACTTGAAGGACAAAGAGGAAAGCAAACACACTGGGAAAAGGATGACCATTTGGTTCCTTTCTTTTTTTTTTTTTTTTTAAAGATTTTATCTATTTATTTGACAGAACGAGAGAGCAGGAGAGCACAAGCAGCAGGAACAGCAGAGGGAGAGGGAGAAGCAGACTCCCTACTGAGCAGGGAGCCCGATGTGGGGCTCGATCCCAGGACCTTGGGATCATGACCTGAGCTGAAGGCAGTTGCTTAACCAACTGAGCCACCCAGGCGCCCCTGATCATTTGGTTCTTGATCCCCTTATCTTCCAAATGCAAACTTCATACCTATCTCGATCCTGATGGCTGCCATGCCCTGTGGGTAGCTGGGTTTAGTTCTGACTGGGACTCAGAATACTTGTACAGCATTTTCTTTCCAGTGGACTAGGCTTATTCCTGGAGTTGTAAAGCTATTGCATATGGAGAACTTGGGAGCTGCATGGTGTCCCTGGCCTTTCAGAGCTGAGGGAGGATTGAGGGATGGGGATATCTTTCCTGCTTCTGCTGCCTCAGTGTAGGGGACCAAAGAGCATGAAAGACTGTGAGTGGAGAACTGAGCATGCTTTTATATCACAGGTCCAAGGGGGTAGAGAGTCTTTCACCTTCTGCTTGTAGGCTTTCTACTTTTTAGGATACTTTTAAAAAAAAAAGTCAGTAAGCCAATGAAGAAACAGTTATCTGGGGTGCCTGGGTGGCTCAGTCAGTTGAGTGTTTGACTCTTGGTTTCAGCTCAGGTCGTGATCTCAGGGTTGTGGTGTCGTGCCCTGTGTCAGGTTCCACGCTCAGCAGGGAGTCTGCTTGAGATTCTCTCCCTCTGCTTCCCTCCCCCCCAACCTGCTCGCTCTATTTCTCTAAAATAAAAAAAATCTTGAGAGGCTCAGAAGCCAGAGAAATAAGCTGAACAATTACCAGTGTTAATAGTTACTGAAGGACATGATTAAAACTTGAATTAAGCACTTAGGATTCAAATACAGTGGGGACAAGCACTTCTTGGATCTAAAGCCATAATTTTTTCATCTGCATTATTGGTGGACTGTTGTTACAGTTCGAATGACCTGGAAAATTTCAAGGAACACCTCAAAGCACAGAGCAAAAATAAAGTGATGTGGACCATAAGGGGAAAAGATAAAAGACAACATGGAAAAGAGATACAGGAGTTGTAACCTGGATCAGAAATTCCAGAAGATAAAAATAGAGGCAATAATTAAAACAAGAGAATAAAACTTGCCCAGACAGAACAGATGTCTTACAAAGAACCAGAGTGAGATACAACTTCTCATATGTAATATCAGAAGTCAAAGCATAGAATAACATTTACAAATGACAGTAAAGGATAGTATCAACAAGCTTAGACTCAGCCAAAAAATCATGCACCTGTTGAGGAAAAAGGAAGCTATTGAAGCTGTGAAAGATGTCAGAGTATACCTGTTAGTCAGGGCAGTCTTATCTATGCTGTGCTTCCAATCCCCAAATTCCCTGGCTTAACACAAAAACTTATTTCATATTCTTGCTATACATTCTGCATATGTTAACATGAGCATCTGCACAGGGACTCAGGCTGTTGAAGGATCTGTTTTAATGAATGCATTCATGATTGCTATAGTAGGTTCCTTCTGGGATCATTCCTTTCCTATCACTTCCTGTTACATTTCCTTGACCAAGGCGGGTCATGTCCCTATGACTTACTTCGAAGGGAGTAGGGAAGTGTAATTCTATGGTGTGTCTGGGAGAAAGATAATCTGAATAATTATGAAAACATTAATGGCTACCATAATGGATCACATATTTGTGTCTGAGGAAAATAAAAGTTTGATCAAACAATAAATGTATCCATAGACCTCAAGCTGAAGAAAGATGAAAGAATCATGAGCAGTGCTTCTTAGGTGTCTGCTTATGTGTGCACGTGTGTGTACTTTGTAAATGTAAATGGATGAGAAAAACTAAGCGCTTAAAAATATTGGATTAGATGCTCTAAGGGAAATTTTAATAAGTATAAACTATCTCTGCAAAACCTAGTGTGTGGCAGGGGAGGGTGGGAAATAAAAGAATTTCAAAGTACTTGGGAGAAGAGAAAGTGAGCGAAAGAAAGGAGTCACAGTAGGGAAGGAAGGAGAGGAACAGTATATGGTGGGCACAGTGTAGGTTACGTTGCATCATGGAGGAAAGAGTTGGTGTCTTGTTTCAGGTAATTATGGAGTTAGACAGTAGTCACCAAAATAAAGTCAGGATTTCCACAGAAAGGGGAAAGGATAGAATGATGACCAGTTGATCAAACTAGGAAAAAAAAATGAAGGGAAGGAAAAACACAAACCATTAAAATATAAAAGCAGAAGCATAGAATAAGTATTTCTCATGTGACAGTACATGTGAATGGATCAAATTTTCCTGTGAGTTTTGGTTGTAAGACATAGCTCAGATCTGTGCTGTTCACAACCCCCTCCCCCACCTACAAAACTGGTAGTTGAACAGTAGGTAGGGAAAGAATATTGGGTATTTTCAAACCAAAAGACGTCAGAATTGATAATGCAAATAGTAAATGAAATTTATGGTTAAAAGCATTAAAAGCATTAAATAGTGACATGACAGAATGATACAAGGCAAAATAATGAAGTTTCTATTTATAGACATGCCCACATGCAACACTGGTACAAACGTAAGGCAGGTTCTTAAAAGCCATAAGTGGTGAGAAAGCAGAAACCAGAGAGGGGAGGAAGCTGCAGAAGATGATTGCTTCAAGGCTATCTGCTGATTCTCGATCATTTACAAATTACATGTAAGACCAGAATTTTATATAGAGATACTCTCATAGGAAGCCAAAGGACTCTGGATCAGAAACCAGATTACCTACAAAGCATCTTAGCTCTGATTTTCTAAGCCATGTTCCCCACAGGGTGACATGATAGTAGCATGGTATTGCCCTGTAACACTGGAGAGGAACCTCAAAATCTGGAGACTTGAAGCTAACATACGATGGCTGGCACGTTGGCCCATTCTCTCCTAGGTGGGGAGAGAGGTGGGGGGTAAACGGATAGGGAGACCTTTACTCTGAAATGTAAGCAGATGGCTCTGGAGGAGATAAATCTCTAAATCTTTCTGGAGCAATACAGTGTCTGAAGCTTCTAAGACATGTTTGGTATTCTTACTTCAGAAAGCCCAAATTCTGCAGAGATGTGAGATTATTCGTGGAAAATTGTCTTGAAACAGGCTGGTTGGAGCTCCTGGGTGGCTTAGTTGGTTAAGTGTCTGCCTTTGGCTCAAGTCGTGATCTTGAGGTCCTGGGATCAAGCGCTGCATTGGGTTCCCTGCTTAGTGGGGAGTCTGCTTCTCTCTCTGCCCCTACCCCTGCTCTCTTGCACTCTCTCCCTCTCTCAAATAAAATCTTTTTTAGAGCAGCCAAGGGAGAGGGAGAGAAGCAGGCTCCTCCCCGCTGAGCAAGGAGCCAGATGTGGGGCTTGATCCCAGGACCCTGAGATCATGACCTGAGCTGAAGGCAGACACTTGACCTACTCAGCCACCCATCCCACAAAAACAGGCTGGTTATGCTCTGAAATGCATAGGAAAAATAGAACATTTCTTGAGGAATGCCATCCAAACCCAAACTGCAAGAATATTTGGTGATAATTTTCCAAATAAGATGAGCTTGTAATCAATTTAAAAACAAAAGAAGATACAAACTACCATGAATTACCCAAACAGCAAGCTATGAATGAAAATCAAAATTTGCAGGTAATAGAATTCATGTATACATATACAATATAAACTATGACTATCTAATGTTTAAAGAAACAAAAAAGGTATATTTAAGATCAAAGAATAAACTATCAAAAAGTAACCAGGTGGTAAGATAGTTTATAGAGAAACTTCAATAACTGAAATGAATTTTATTGGATAAACAGAATTTTAGACATAGTTGAAGAAAGAATTAACCGCAGACAATTAACAGCAGAGTGACAAAGCAATGGGAAATATAACTTCTAAAAAAGATTAAGTAGAAGTTAGTTTATTAATAGAAATCCAGGAGGAACAAAGAACAGGAGAAAATATTAGACAAACTAATGGCTGGGAATTTTTTAGAATAGCTGAAAGATACCATTTCTCAGACTTACAGGTGTACTTACCCTTTTCTAAAACGTTGTGTAGAAAAACTACAGAGCAGCTGAAGAGACAAATAAGGGACGATAGGCTACAGACTTGGTTTTGATTTGCATTGCTTTTCCAGAGTATGAAAATACCTTCAAAGGGCTAATAGAAGAGGAAAAAAGACAAACCAGAAAGTAAATCACTTCTCAAGAACAAGGGCAAAATAAATATTTTAAAGAAATAAAATTGGTTGTCTAGACCAATTTTTCACATATCTAAAACTTGTACTTCAGAAATAAACATAATTATAGAAGCAAGCCTCAGGAATGCAAAAAGGAATGGCTAGGAAAGAAATCTGTGAATGGTAAATATAAACAAACACTGACTATATAAGATAAAAATGTCTGATTTTCTGAGTTTTAAAAACAAGATAGAATATGGGTAGAAATAACAGATTGGGTAAAGTGGTAGACCAGAGCTAAAAGTTAAAACATTTAAAGGTTGGCATACCACATAGGAGAAGGGATAAAAATACTGATTCTATATTTGTAAAAGTTACCTGTGCTTACTGAATTATTTTAGGGCAGCTCTGAGAGAATAGAAACAGAATACAAATTAATAGAAAAATGAGATGAAGGGTGGAACTCAAAAGAAGACAGGAAATGAAAACACAGCAAAAGAGCAGAGCAAATAAGCCTTGTGTTAGAAATGAATCCATGTGTTAGGAATAACTATATATATAAATCCTAATTTAAAGAACAAAAATTAGATTTAAAAATAACCCCAGTAGAGCTCTTTAGACAAAACTAAAACATTGGGGTACAGAGAGGTTGGATGAAAGGATGGAGAAAGTAATTAAAAGAAAGCTGGTATAGTTATTCAAGTATAACAGAATGCAGGCTTTCTAACAAATATTGTTAGAGGATCATGCCCCATATTGATGAAAAATTAAAATTCATAGAAGATAAAACTAAATGTGTATACAGTGAGTAATAGCTTCAAAATATGAAAAGCAAAAATTGACAAGCACAAAGAAAATGATTTTGACCATGATAATGGGAGACTCTAATACAACTGTTTCTGTAAATGTTAAACAGACATTATATCAGGACCTAAAAGATTTGAACAGTGCAATTAGCAGTATTGATCTAGTAGACATACATGGAACACTGTAGAAAACAATTGAATGCATACATTTCTCAAGTACCTAGGAAACACTTAAATAAAATGACCATTTAGGAGGCCATGTGCCATCAAAATATTTGAAATGATTGAGATTATAGAGACCACACTTTCTTACCACAATATAATTAATTTAAAGTGGCTAACATAAAGATAACTAAAAACTCCCATGGCAGAGAATGCTAATTATTTCCCAGTATCCATTCCCCCTTCTTACTTCAGGAGTAGAACTCAATATTTAGCTGGGAACATGATGGTTCTGCCCACCTTGCAACTAGGTCTGGGGATCGTTTTCAGGCGGAGGTGCTTGGTGCAACTTCCTGGTGACCTGTTTTAGAAAATAGCTTTTAATTTTTTCTTTCTTTCTTTTCTTTTCTTCTTCTTCTTTTTTTTTTTTTTTTTTTTTTTTGCCTTGTCCATGGGCTGGAATGTAAATGGAGTGTTGGTGGGGCAACCTTCCTCTGCTAAGAGGGCAGCACCCTAGGGGTTGGGAGAGTAACAAAATGGATGGGCTCATTGAGCAGAGCTAGTCCCTTCAATCTGGTCTGCTCATCTACCCCTGAAAGAGAAGTAAACTTCATGTTTTTTTCTTTTTCTTTTTCGAGCTTATTTTTAGGTTGTGTTATAGCAGCTTATGTCATAATTAATTCAAGTTCCCACATATATGGAAACTAAAAAAAAAAAACCCTTCTAAACAATTCATAAATTGAAGAAATTATAATGGAAACTAAACTATACATAGAACTAAAAAGTCAGGAAGAAAATAGGTATATACCTTCCTGTGTGTGTGGGATGCCACTAAAACAGTATTTATAGGCTTTACAGTATTTATAGTCTTAAGTGTCTGCCCAGTAGAAAAGAAAGGCTGAAATTTAATAAACTCTCCTCCTCAGATCACTTCCTCACTTTGCTCAGTCTGACACCTTGTGCTGGACATTTAACTATGTGGATGCCCTTTTCACTTTGCTGGGACTCTGGCATCTCTCTTTGAACTGCCTTGGATGTTTTCCTTCCTCTGCTCTACCTCATGGCTTTAGAACTGGATTGTTCACAATTGGAAGGGAAGGGAAAATGAAGAGCAGTAAACCCACCTCTCTGTTGTTGCCTCATTCCCCCAGCCCCCAGGGCCAAATAAGCTCTTAGCAAAATCTGACATAGATGCTAGAAAATAGGAAAACTGCAGGCCAATCCCTCATGATCGCAGATGCAAAAATCCAAGTGAAATATTAGAACTTGAATCAAAATGCTATTTTAATAGGACATGAAAATAGATCATGACCAAGTTGGGTTTATTTTAGGAATTCAGTATTCACTTGGTATTAGAAACGGTCAATGTAAAATACATCATGTTCAAAGTATAAATGACAAAAGTCCTATAATCCCAATAGATCCAGGAATAGCATTTGTCATGCTTCAGTATCCGTTCAGAGTAGAAAGTTTAGCAAACTAGGAAGAGAAGTGAACTTCCTTAATCTGATAAGAGTACCTAAAAATTATTACAGTAGACCAAATGCATGAAAAGATGTTCAACATCTCTAATCATCAGGGAGATGCAAATAAAAATCACCATGAGATCATCTCCCACCTGTCAGGATGGCTAAAACCAAAACCACAAGAAGTACCAGGTGTCGGCAAGTATGTGGAGAAAAAGGAATTCTTGTACGCTGTTGGTGGGAAGGCAAGCTGGTGCAGCCCCTGTGGAAAACAATATGAAAATTCCTCAAATTGGTATTACCATATGATCCAGTAATTTCACTACAGGGTATTTACCCCAAAAAGACAAAAACACTAATATATATATATATATATATATATATACCCTAATGTTTATTGCAGCCTTATTCACAATAGCCAAGATATGGAAGCAACCCAGGTGTCCAATAATAGATAAGTAGATAAAGATGTGGTTTATCTACGATATTACTCAGCCATAAAGAATGAAATCTTGCTATTTGCAACAACATGGATAGATCTAGAGGGTACAATTCTAAGTGAAATAAGTCAGAGAGGCAAATACTATATGATATCCCTCATATCTGGAATTTAAGAAACAAATGAGCCAAGAGGCTGAAAAAACCCTCTTAGATATAGGGAACAAACTGGTGGTTGCCAGAGAGGTGGTGGGCTGGTAGATGGGTGAAATAGGTGAAGGGGATTAAGAATAAGTACACTTATTGTGAGGAACACTGAGTAATATATAGAATTGTTGAATCATCTTAGTTTTAGGTATGCAATATAATACTATGTTATATTTGAATGAGAAAATTCAGCAGGCAGGATATCTGGAATTACAGTATCAAATATATTTTCTCTGAAAGCAAGAATGAGACTAGAAGCAAGAATGAGACCACTTATATGCATCATTATCTGGGAGGTCCTAATCTGTGACATAAAAAGAAAAGTCAGAAAGGTAGGCAGGGGCCGGAATGTATTTTCTAAGTACCTGATGTTTTAAAAAGTCTTTACATATATTTATCACTTAATCTTTTTTGTGTAAGTTATCACAAATCCTTTAGCGGGGAATAAGGTAGATGGAGGAAATTAAAGATGGCTACAAATTCTTTGTATTTACTAATCTTAAGAGTCTAATTCCTCTCCGCTTGAATCTGGGCTGGCCTTAGTGACTTGTTTGACCAGAATATGGCATGAATGATGGACTGGGACTTCTGAGGCTAGGTCTTAAAAAATCTTGCAAGTTTTACTTGGGCTTCTTAGAATGCTGTCTCTGGGAGCCCTGAGCCACAACATAAGTCCTTAAGTTGAAGGCCCCTGAGACCTTCAGTACCGGAGAGGACACAGAGGTGTTCAGGTGAACAGTGCAAACTGAGCCAGGTCTAACTATCTGTGTCAAGGTGTCAGACATATCCGTGAAGCCGTCTTAGACCCTCTTGATCAGCCCATCACCTAGCTAAATCCTGTTGAGTAATCTTTGTCAGTTTCACATGAAATAGAATTGCTGATCTGAGCTATTACTGAATTCTTGACCCACAGGACAATGAGATATAATTAAAATATTAAGTCACTGGGACCTGGGTGGCTCAGTCAGTTGAGCGTCTGCCTGTGGCTCAGGTCATGATCCCAGAGTCCTGGCATCAAGTCCCGCATCAGGCTCCTTGCTCAGCGGGGAGCCTGCTTCTCCCTCTGCTCCTCCTCCCTACTTGTGCGCACCCATGCGCACGCGCTCTCTCTCCCTCTGAAAAATAAACCTTTAAAAAAAAAAAAGACGAAGTCACTGATTCTGTACGATTCATTTCCAACAAAAGATAACCAGAATATAGGGGTAACAAAGGAGTAAGTGCAAAAAATGTAGCTTCTAAATAGATACATGGATACTTTCTCTTTAAATTTTATTATACCTTTTCTCTTAGTTCTTTATGAATTCCTGTATTTTTTTAAAATTCAAGTTTACTCAGCTGGACTAAATTGTATTGTACCAGTGTGGCAGACTTAAAATAATTCTTCTTAGAATGACAGTGCATTTCTATTTAAATATTAATTTTCCCCAAAAAGGGCTTCAGCCTAGAGTTTAATAAACATTCCTTGATTAAACTCATTCACTGTTCATTTCTTGAAATGCAAGGTTAGACTGAACAGAAAGAAGACATAAGCCTGATAATGATTTCTCATGTTAGAAGTGATTTGAATTAGTTCATCTGTAGGATCCACTAAGGCTAGGCTTGTTGAGATAAATGTGTCTCTAATTATGTGTTTAGTATCCTACACAGGATGTGTTGACCTCTGTCAAATGATTTAGCTGAATACATTGTTCAAACATTTCCCTTAAAATATGGGACATCCAAGTCAAGAAGTAATGCATGATAGATTTTGAAGCTTAGTGAGATAAACAATGTTTATTTAGTTCTTTAAAATCTTCAGAATAGCTGAGACACGAAGAATGACTCTATGATAATGTGGAGACTTATAATCAGGTAGAAATACTCAAAGTTCCTGGAATCAAGTCTGGTTTGATTATAATTATAGATGGCCTTGGATGGAAAGCTCCTTAGAGGTTTTGTGTATACAATCTGGTGTAGCAAAAACAGTCCAAGTCTGAAGGTCCAGGTGCTTGGGCTTTAGTCTTGTCTCCATATTATTTTCCATATTATTTGGCTTTAGGAAAATCCTCCCTGTCCCCCTGCCCCAGACTTTAGTTTTCTCATCTGTCTAGTGAAGAGGGTTGGCTTAGCATCAGAAAGATTGGGACACCTGGGAGGAAGCTGAGGAGCCATATAGTTTAACTTCTTCATTTTACAGGTGAGAAAATAGACACTTATTGGTACAGAGGGTGACTACATAATTAGTAACCAAATTGAGATGTTTTGAGAGTGAGATGGGGCCCCAAAATAAAGAAAATCCTGTAAGAGGAACATCTTAATTTTGTGATTAAAAATTGTTAAATTGGTGGGCCTATACTATAGCTCTGTCCAAAAACTTATCAAGAATAAGATAATGCTTAAAATTGTGTATCTGTATACATTAAAACAGAAAAGTATTCATGTTCATAATCTAAATATTAGAAGTAACAGGATAATCTTGGTATATATTAATCAGTTTCTAAGATGAATCTGTCTCTAACAGATCAGTGGTATAACTTCTAAGAAAAAACATTTCCTCCCAAATTCTTATTCTCAGTTTTCTCATAAAATTAAGTTTCATATTAGGGATAATAGGTTTTATAGATTGATGCAGAATTTTGAGTCTAATATTTTTCTGTAGGTTCAGGAAATCACAATCTTAAAATTGAAATTAAGATGTCCATTGAAAGATTCCTCCCACAGTGTAGGATAATCTAAAACACAATTTATAAATGTCTAAGTTAAATCCTGCCCACTGTTTAGTTCTCATCATTTTTTCCAGTCCTTCCTTGATTGCATAGGGCCAATTTAAAATCTTACTGTAAGATTTGTTTTCAATAATTACAACTACCTAAAAAGCTTCAAAAGCTGAAATTTCTTGATGTTCCATTTACTAGTACTTTGATTAAATATTTCCAACTGATCTAAAGAAAATATGACTGACAGATGACTGATTAGAAAAAAGTCACTGTTGGACATATAACTTAGTTCTCTAATTTGTATTTTAAGTGGTATAATTATTACTAAAACCTGGTTGATGATGGCCAACAAAAAGAAACCAAGCATGTACTGCCCTGAATATATTTTTTTGTATTTAACATAGGCGTTATTAAAAACATTCTGTCTCAGTCTACCTTAGGAGTCTGCCAACTTTTTCTGTAAAGAGCCAGATAGAGTATTTTAGACTAAGTGGGCCATATGGTCTCTGTTGTAACTACTCAACTTTGTCACTGTAGCAGGAGAGCAGCTGAAGACCGCAGTAACTGAATGGGCGTGGTTTGCATATATTAGTTTCCTAGGACTCCTGTAACAAAGTACTACCAACTGGGTGGCTTAAAACAAATTTATTCCCTCCATTTTTGGAGGCTGCATATCCTAAATCAAGAGGTTGGCAAGGTTGGTTCCTTCTGTAGATTCTGAGGGAGAATCTGTTCTATGAGTGCCTCCCAGCTTGTGGTGGTGGTGGTGGTGGTTGGCAGTATTTGGCATTCCTTCATTTGTGGCAGCATAAGTACTCCAGTCTCTGCCTCTGTCCTTTGGTATTCTCCCTCTGTGCCCATCTCTGCATCTCTGGGACTGTGTGCAAATTTCCTTCTTATAAAGATACCAGTTATTTAGGGCTCATCCTAGTCCAGTAGGAGGTCATTGACTTGATTACATCTGTGAAGCTCTCCTTTCCAAGCAAGGCCACATTCATAGGTACTTGGGATTAAGACTTGAACATATCTTTTTGGGGGACACAGTTCTTTCAACTACACTGTGTTCCCGTAAAACTTTATTTACAAAATTGGATGGAAGGATAGTTTTGGACTGTGGCCCATAGTTTGCCCTGCTCTAACTGAACTTTAAAACAGTATTTGTAAATTTTCACATGTACAGATTTTATTTTGATGGGTCGACTATTTCACCTTATTAGATGCAGTTTTAATGATACAGGCATTGCAGCTTATTTCAAGTGCATTTCTGCTCATAAGTTTCTCAATTTGGGAAGCATGTTTTTAACTATAATGCTATATCCACTAAAATTTGTATTCACATTATCATGGCAAACAAATACTTCTACATGTATTCATTAATTTTTTAACTGAATTTCAATAGCATTCATAATTTCAAATGTTTTATGAAATCTCCAAAAGCTTTTCTTATATTCCTTGAAATGGTTAAAGAACTTGAACCATGATTAGAGTTAACTGATTTTTAATATTTTGTATTATGCGGTACATCTGTTAAAACTGATGGACCAATATTGATAATTGTCATTAACTGTAGTGCCTAGTTTACATTAAGGTTCATGTTCTGGGTGGTCCAGTTCTGTGGGTTTTGACATCTGCATAATGACATGTATCCACTTGCTGTTTGATGCAGAAGAGTTTCACCGTCTTAAAAATCTCTTGTTCTTAGTGTTTTCCCTCCCTTCCCTTGTTAACTGATTTTTAAAAACCATCTAATGATATTGGTGTAACACTGACATCATTGAATTGTTTATTTTTCTACTGGAACTAAAGCATCAATAGCTATTGCTGCTTTTTTTTTTTTTCACAAGAAAACTTGGAACTGAAAATAAGCAAAATTATCTTAGAAGAGTAGCCTTTCATCTGAGGGGATGGGGTAACTGGGTGATGGGTGTTAAGGAGGGCACTGGGTATTGTTTGCAACTGATGAATCCCTGAACTCTACCTCTGAAACTAATAGCACACTGTTAATTAATTTAATTTAAGTAAATAAAATAAACAAAAAATCCTGCTCAGAGTGATCTGTATCCTCTTGTGTAGCTGAATGTGTTGTCATCCCCTCGGGGCATCGCTTTACTGAAATAGTTAAAACTTCTGAAGTTGATGTTGGTTCTTCTGTAAATTGGTCTTCTGATGTTTCCAAGGTTGGTGTTAACACGATAGCCCTTGTGGGGGATGGTAAATGCTGATATAATGTAAGTTATACTTGATAATTAGTCTTGACAAATGAAATTTAATACTAAACTTCCATTAACCATGTACTTTTAAAAAAATAATTGCTGAAAAGATTAATTGAAGAAAAGTTATGAAACAAAAAAAAAGATAGTCCTACGTTTATATACACAGTAAATAAGACCACATAGCAAGAGCATATTCAGATTGCAACTTTTGTTTATATTTTGTTTCATTCCAATTCCAGTATAGTTAACATACAGCGTTATATTAGTTTCAGTATAGTGATTCAGCAATTCCATACATCACCCAGTGCTCATCACAGTGCCCTCCTTAATCCCCACCACCTATTTCACCCATCCCCCCACCTACCCCCCCTCTAGTAACCATCAGATTGTTCTTCATAGTTGAGAATCTCTTTCTTTGGTTCTTTTTTCCTTTGCTCATCTGTTTCTCAAATACCATATGTGAGTGAAATCATATGGTATTTGTCTTTCTCTGACTTATTTTGCTTAGATCTAGATCCATCCATGTTGTGAAGAGTCACAAGGTTTCATTTTTTATTATGGCTGAATAATATTCCAGTGTGCACATGTGTGTTGTGTGTATCTTCCTTAACCATTCATCAACTGATGGACACTTGGGCTGCTTCCATAATTTGGCTATTGTAAATAATGCTGCTATAAATATAGAGGTGCATGTATACTTTTGAATTAGTGTCTTTGTATTTTTTGGGTGAATACCCAGTAGTGAGTAGTGTGATTGCTGAATTGTTGGGTAGTTCTTAACTTTTTGAGCTGCCTCCATATGGATTTCCACAGTGGCTGCACCAGTTTGCATTCCCACCAACAGTGCATGAGGGTTCCTATTTCTCCACATTCTTGCCAACACTTCTTTTTTGTGGTTTTGATTTTAGCCATCCTGATGGGTGTGAGGGGATATCTCATTGTAGTTTTGATCTGTATTTCCCTGATGATGATGAACATCTTTTCATTGTCTGTTGGTCATCTGTAGAATGTCTATTTATGTCTTCTGCCCATTTTTTAATGGGCATATTTGGTTTCTGGATGTTGAGTTGTTTAAGTTCTGTATAGATTTTGGATGTTAACCCTTTATCAGATAGGTTATTTGCAAATATCTTCTTCCATTCCATAGGTTGCAAAGGAAGCAATCATCTGCTGTGCAGAAGCTTTTCATTTTGATGTAATCCTCATACTTTATTTTTGCTTTCCCCCTCCCCCTCTGCCTCAGGAGGCATATCTAGAGGGATGTTGCTATGACCAATGTCAGAAATTACTGCCTGTGCTCTCTTCTAGGATTTTTATGGCTGTAGGTCTCAAATTTAGGTCTTTAATCTATTTTGAATCTATTTTCATGTATGGGGTAAGAAAGTGCTCCAGTTTCATTCTTTGCATGTAGCTGTCAAGTGTTCCCAACACCATTTGTTGATGAGACTTTTTCCTGTTGCATATTCTTTCTTCCTTTGTCGAAGATCAATTGCCCATATAGTTGTAGATTTATATCTGGGTTTTCTATTCTGTTCCATTGATCTATGTGTCTATTTTTGTGTTGATACTGCACTGCTTTGATTGACTATAGCTTTGTAATATAACTTGAAGCCTGGAATTGTGGTACCTCCAGCTTTGCTTTTCTTTTTCAAGGTTGCTTTGGCTGTTGGCATCTTCTTTCATTCCATGTAAATTTTAGGATCGTTTCAGTTCTGTGAAAAATGCCATTGGTACTTTGAGAGGGATTGCATTAAATGTGTAGATTGCTTTGGGTAGTGTAGAAATTTTCACAGTGTTCTTCCAGTCCATGAGCATGGAATGTCTTTGCATTGGTGTTGTCAGGTTTGCTCATCTATGTTTTACAGTTTTCCAATTATGGGTCTTTTACCTCTTTGGTTAGGCTTATTCATAGACATCTTATTTTTGGTACAATTGTAAATGGGATTGTTAATTTCTCTTCTGCTTCAGACTGCATTTTTTTACACCCTGTAGTAGGATTGCTCAGGTTCTATTTCTCACATACTTGTTATGCATTTTTGGCGTGTAGTATCTTTCCATTGACCTCATCAATTGGTAGCTGCCTGATTTCCTGCAAGACGACATTTGGACTGTGGCGTGAGCCACATCTCACCTGGGTAGGACAAGTGGTTGGCAGGAGAAGAAGCATCAAATACTTGTTCCTCCTGCCACTATGACCAGAAGAAAGTGGCTGTTCCTAGCCTCTCCTGGCTGATCACGTTTTATTAATATTAGGCAAGGACCCTGCCTGCAGTCCTTGAAATGGAAAAGTTAGTTATCATGTATCTAAAAAGAGCCAAGAAAAGAGATAGGTTACCTCTGTTTATCTTTCAGATTTTATAAAACTGTTAGTGTGAACATTGTTCACCCTATGTGCATCTCCCACACGATCAGACAAGACCAATGGCAGGAGCTGCATGTATAAAGAGAATTGACCAAACCCTTTTAGAAAATCTTGTTTTAATGCAACTACTAATATTTCACTAAAAATCCATAAGAAACACTAAGCTTCCAGTATGGAGGACAGCGGGTGTAAATTGTGGTGTTGTGGCTGACTGGGATGTATGGCCATCCTTAGTATAATGTCAGGTAGTAAAGATGGACTTTTAGAATCTTAAGCCTAACAGAGGTTGTTTATTTTTATAAAAGTGTACTTTTGGGCTTCATTTCTGCAAGTTATCTTCTGGGGTATTTAATTTTCCCTAAATTAATTTGCCTAAAAAATTTCCCTAAATAGTTTTCCCTCCCTTGGAATATGTTTAATTTAAGCAGGTTAAAGAAAACTGCTTTTTTTCTGGAGAGTGCTGCATACTTAGTCCCTGGAGGAGTGTAAAAGAGCTTTCCCTGAGCTAGTGGTTCTCAAACCCTAGTTTGAGAATCACCTACTCTGCTTATTAAAACTGTAAATTCCTGGGTTTCATTGGTGGTAGAAATTAAAAGCTCAATTACATTTGGGGCACTTTAAAGTTACTGACTTGTTGGCTACCTACTCCTTTTTCTACTTTGAAAATGCATTTCTTTCCTTATGCATGACAAATATTTACTGAGTATTTTGTATCAAGCAACATCTGGGCTTTCCTGATAAATAGGTAAGGTCCCTTAAAACGTCAGGGGTCCCAGGGGGCGGAGCAAGATGGCAGAGGAGTAGGAGACCTAGATTTCATCTGGTCTCAGGAATTCAGCTGAATAGGGATCAAACCATTCTGAACACCTACGAACTCAACAGGCGATCGAAGAGGAGAGTAGCAACAACTCTCTGAACAGAGAAGCGACCACTTACTGGAAGGTAGGACGAGCGGAGAAGTGAATCCAAGGCGATATTCGGGAGGATAGACGGCGGGGGAGGGGCCTCCGCCGGCCGCTTCTGGCAAGTGCTAGAGCCGCGGAGCACAAAATTGGACCTTTTAGAAGTTGGCTTGGCTGAGGGACGTCGCTGCAGTGGCTAAGCAGGGGGTGGAATCCTCCCGGGACAGTGTGGTCTCAGGACCCTTGGGGTCACAGAAAGACCGGGGGTGCCTGAGTGCAGCAGAGCTCCCAGGTATCGGAGCGGGGAAGCCGGCTGCAGAGACGGAGCCGAGGCGCGGGCTCTCCGCTCGGGGTTGCCATAAACTGTGATCCGCGGCCCAGTCGGGCCACTGCTCCTCCAGCAGGGACCCAACAAGCAGCAGATACAGGGAAACTCCCCTTCCTTCCCGGGGAGGAGCGGCGCGGGAACGCACCGCAGGGATCTGCTGGGTTTGGAGACTCCACACGGGGTCGGGTGCCAGAGATAGCAACGCTCGGGCACAGGCCAGGTGAGCGCGGAGTGCGGCCGGAGACCAGGGAGACGGAAGTGTCTGCTTTTCTCTGGGGGCGCCCTGAGGAGCGGGGCCCCGAGTTCTCAGCTTCTCCGGGTGGAGAGTGGGAGGCCACCATATTCACCCTGGTCCTCCAAAGCTGTACCGAGAGCTTGCAGGGAACAAAAGCTCCTGAGAGCAAACTGGAGCAGCTTCCTTAGCCCGGACCGACAAGGGTGGGGCAATTCAGCCTCCGGCAAAGACATTTGGAAACCACAGCAACAGGCCCCTCCCCCAGAAGATCAGCACGAACAGCCAGCAAGCCAAGACCAAGTTTACCGATCAAGGAGAACGGGAGAACTCCAGCGCTAGGGGAATACTGCACATAGAATTCATGGCTTTTTTTTACCATGATTCACTAGTTCATCAAAGTTAATTTTTGTTGACTTTTTTTCTTATTTTATTTTTCTTTTTCCCTTTTTCAACCGACATCTTATCAATCCCTTTTAAAAAAAAAAAAAAACATTTTTTATTTTTCATTTTTAGAGTCATATTTTATCCCTTCGTAGTAGTTACCCTTATTTTTGGCATATATATATAAGTTGTTCTCTCTTTAAAATTTTGAGATACAGTTTCTTCTAACAGATCAAAATATATCCTAAATCACTAGTGTATGGCTTTGTTCTAGTCTCCTGCCTGACCACATTCTCTCCCTTTTTCCTTTTATTTTCCTAAATCTTCTTTCTTTTTTCAAACAACTTCTTATCTTATCAAGTCCTTTTATAAAATCTTTTATAATTTTCATCTTTACAGTCATCTTCCAACCCTTCATTGTATCAACCCTTATTTTGTACATATATGTCTTTCTTCCTTTAAAATTTTAGGAGGCACTTTTTTCTAACAGACCAAAATACGCCCAAAATCTAGTGTGTGGCACTGATCTATGCACTAGCCTGATCATATTTGATCATATTCTGCTTTTTTTGTATTGTTCTGTTTTTGTTTTTATCTTTTTTTATCTTTTCTCTCTCTCTCTTTTTTTTTTTCTTTCTTTCCCTTTCTTTTCCCCTGGTTTCAGGTCTTTTCTGATTTGTATAGAGTATATTTGCTGGGGACGTTCTTAACCTGTTGGCATTTTGTTCTCTCATTCATCTAGTCTCCTCTGGACAAAATGACAAGACGAAAAAAATCACCTCAGCAAAAAGAACAAGAGATAGTACCGTCAGCCAGGGACCTACTCAATACAGACATTAGTACGATGTCAGACCTAGAGTTCAGAATCATGACTTTAAAGATACTAGCTGGGCTTGAAAAAAGCGTGGAAGTTATTAGAGAAACCGTTTCTGGAGAAATAAACGAACTAAAATCTAACCAAGTCAAAGTCAAAAAGGCTATTGATGAGGTGCAATCAAAAATGGGGGCACTAAATGCTAGGATAAATGAGGCAGAAGAGAGAATCAGCAATATAGAAGACCAAATGATGGAAAATAAAGAGGCTGAGAAAAAGAGAGAGAAACAACTACAGGATCACGAGAGCAGAATTCGAGAGATAAGTGATACGATAAGACGAAACAACATTAGAATAATTGGGATCCCAGAAGAAGAAGAGAGAGAGAGAGGGGGGCAGAAGGTATATTGGAGCAAATAATAGCAGAGAACTTCCCTAATGTGAGGAAGGAAACAGGCATCAAAATCCAGGAGGCACAGAGAACCCCTCTCAAAATCAATAATAATAGGTCAACACCCCGACATCTAATAGTAAAACTTACGAGTCTCAGAGACAAAGAGAAAATCCTGAAAGCAGCTCGGGAGAAGAGATCTGTAACCTACAATGGTAGAAACATTAGATTGGCAACAGACCTATCCACAGAGACCTGGCAGGCCAGAAAGGACTGGCAAGATATCTTCGGAGCACTAAACGAGAAAAATATGCAGCCAAGAATACTATATCCAGCTAGGCTGTCATTGAAAATAGAAGGAGAGATAAAAAGCTTCCAGAACAAACAAAAACTAAAGGAATTTGCAAACACGAAACCAGCCCTCCAAGAAATATTGAAAGGGGTCCTCTAAGCAAAGAGAGAGCCTAAAAGCAGCACAGATCAGAAAGGAACACAGACAACATACAGTTAACAGTCACCTTACAGGCAATACAATGGCACTAAATTCATACTTTTCAATAGTGACCCTGAATGTAAATGGGCTAAATGCCCCAATCAAAAGACACAGGCTATCAGATTGGATTAAAAAACAAGACCCATCCATATGCTGTCTGCAAGAGACTCATTTTAGACCCAAAGACACCCCCAGATTGAAAGTGAGGGGGTGGAAAACTATTTACCATGCTAATGGGCACCGAAAGAAAGCTGGGGTGGCAATCCTTATATCAGACAAACTAGATTTTAAAACAAAGACTGTAATAAGAGATGAGGAAGGACACTATGTCCTACTTAAAGGGTCTATCCAACAAGAAGATCTAACAATTGTAAATATCTATGCCCCGAACATGGGAGCAGCCACTTTTATAAGGCAATTAATAACAAAAGCAAAGAAACACATTGACAACAATACAATAATAGTGGGGGACTTTAACACCCCCCTGACTGAAATGGACAGATCATCTAAGCAAAAGATCAACAAGGAAATAAAGACTTTAAATGACACACTGGACCAAATGGACTTCACAGACATATTCAGAACATTCCATCCCAAAGCAACGGAATACACATTCTTCTCTAGTGCCCATGGAACATTCTCCAGAATTGATCACATCCTAGGTCACAAATCAGGTCTCAATCGGTACCAAAAGATTGGGATCATTCCCTGCATATTTTCAGACCACAATGCTTTGAAACTAGAACTCAACCACAAGAGGAAAGTCGGAAAGAACTCAAATACATGGAGGCTAAAGAGCATCCTACTAAAGAATGAATGGGTCAACCAAGAAATTAAAGAAGAATTAAAAAAATTCATGGAAACCAATGAAAATGAAAACACAACTGTTCAAAATCTTTGGGATACAGCAAAGGCGGTCCTGAGAGGAAAGTATATAGCAATACAAGCCTTTCTCAAGAAACAAGAAAGGTCTCAAATACACAACCTAACCCTACACCTAAAGGAGCTGGAGAAAGAACAGCAAATAAAGCCTAAACCCAGCAGGAGAAGAGAAATCATAAAGATCAGAGCAGAAATCAATGAACTAGAAACCAAAAGAACAGTAGAACAGATCAACGAAACTAGGAGCTGGTTCTTTGAAAGAATTAACAAGATTGATAAACCCCTGGCCAGACTGATCAAAAAGAAAAGAGAAATGACCCAAATCAACAAAATCATGAATGAAAGAGGAGAGATCACAACCAACACCAAAGAAATACAAACAATTATAAGAACATATTATGAGCAACTCTATGCCAGCAAATTAGATAACCTGGAAGAAATGGGTGCATTCCTAGAGATGTATCAACTACCAAAATTGAACCAGGAAGAAATAGAAAACCTGAACAGACCTATAACCACTAAGGAAATGGAAGCAGTCATCAAAAATCTCCCAAGAAACAAAAGCCCAGGGCCAGATAGCTTCCCAGGGGAATTCTATCAGACATTTAAAGAAGAATTAATACCTATTCTCCTGAAACTGTTCCAAAAAATAGAAATGGAAGGAAAACTTCCGAACTCATTTTATGAGGCCAGCATTACCTTGATCCCTAAACCAGACAAAGACCCCATCAAAAAGGAGAATTACAGACCAATATCCTTGATGAACATGGATGCAAAAATTCTCACCAAAATCCTAGCCAATAGGATCCAACAGTACATTAAAAGGATTATTCACCACGACCAAGTGGGATTTATCCCTGGGCTGCAAGGCTGGTTCAACATCCGCAAATCAATCAACATGATACAATACATTAACAAAAGAAAGAACAAGAATCATATGATCCTCTCAATAGATGCAGAAAAAGCATTTGACAAAGTACAACATCCTTTCTTGATCAAAACTCTTCGGAGTATAGGGTTAGAGGGTACATACCTCAATATCATAAAAGCCATCTATGAAAAACCTACAGCGAATATCATTCTCAATGGGGAAAGGCTGAGAGCTTTTCCCCTAAGGTCAGGAACGCGGCAGGGATGTCCACTCTCACCACTGCTATTCAACAAAGTATTAGAAGTCCTAGCCACAGCAATCAGACAACAAAAAGAAATCAAAGGCATCCAAATCGGCAAAGAGGAAGTCAAACTCTCACTCTTTGCAGATGATATGATACTGTATGTGGAAAACCCAAAAGACTCCACCCCAAAACTGCTAGAACTCATACAGGAATTCAGTAAAGTAGCAGGATATAAAATCAATGCACAGAAATCAGTGGCATTCCTATACACCAACAAGACAGAAGAGAGACAAATCAAGGAGTCAATCCCATTTACAATTGCACCCAAAACCATTAGATATCTAGGAATAAATTTAACCAAAGAGGCAAAGGATCTGTACTCAGAAAACTATAAAATACTCATGAAAGAAATTGAAGAAGACACAAAGAAATGGAAAAACGTTCCATGCTCATGGATTGGGAGAACCAACATTGTGAAGATGTCAATGCTACCTAGAGCAATCTACACATTCCATGCAATCCCCATCAAAATACCATCCACTTTTTTCAAAGAAATGGAACAAATAATCCTAAAATTTGTATGGAACCAGAAGAGACCCCGAATAGCCAGAGGAATATTGAAAAAGAAAAGCAAAGCCGATGGCATCACAATTCCGGACTTCCAGCTCTATTACAAAGCTGTCATCATCAAGACAGTATGGTACTGACACAAAAACAGACACATAGATCAATGGAACAGAATTGAGAGCCCAGAAATGGACCCTCAACTCTATGGTCAACTTATCTTTGACAAAGCAGGAAAGAATGTCCAATGGAAAAAAGACAGTCTCTTCAACAAATGGTGTTGGGAAAATTGGACAGCCACATGCAGAAGAATGAAACTGGACCATTTCCTTACACCACACACAAAAATAGACTCCAAATGGTTGAAAGACCTAAACGTGAGGCAGGAGTCCATCAAAATCCTAAAGGAGAACACAGGTAGCAACCTCTTCGACCTCAGCCGCAGCAACTTCTTCCTAGAAACGTCGCCAAAGGCACGGGAAGCCAGGGCAAAAATGAACTATTGGGATTTCATCAAGATAAAAAGCTTTTGCACAGCAAAAGAAACAGTCCACAAAACCAAAAGACAACCGACAGAATGGGAGAAAATATTTGCAAATGACATATCAGATAAAAGGCTAGTATCCAAAATCTATAAGGAACTTATCAAACTCAACACCCAAAGAACAAATAATCCAATCAAGAAATGGGCAGAAGACATGAACAGACATTTTTCCAAAGAAGACATCCAAATGGCCAACAGACACATGAAAAAGTGCTCGACATCGCTCGGCATCAGGGAAATCCAAATCAAAACCTCAATGAGATACCACCTCACACCCGTCAGAATGGCTAAAATTAACAAGTCAGGGAACGACAGATGTTGGCGGGGATGTGGAGAAAGGGGAACTCTCCTACACTGTTGGTGGGAATGCAAGCTGGTGCAGCCACTCTGGAAAACAGTATGGAGGTTCCTCAAACAGTTGAAATTAGAGCTACCATTCGATCCAGCCATTGCACTACTGGGTATTTACCACAAAGATACAAATGTAGGGACCCGAAGTGGTACGTGCACCCTAATGTTTATAGCGGCAATGTCCACAATAGCCAAACTGTGGAAAGAGCCAAGATGTCCATCGACAGATGAATGGATAAAGAAGAGGTGGTATATGTACACAATGGAATATTATGCAGCCATCAAAAGGAATGAGATCTTGCCATTTGCAACGACGGAATGGAACTGGAGGGTGTTATGCTTAGTGAAATAAGTCAATCAGAGAAAGACATGTATCATATGACCTCACTGATATGAGGAATTCTTAATCTCGGGAAACAAACTGAGTGTTACTGGAGTGGTTGGGGGTGGGAGGGATGCGGTGACTGGGTGATAGACATTGGGGAGGGTATGTGCTACGGTGAGCGCTGTGAATTGTGCAAGACTGTTGAATCACAGATCTGTACTTCTGAAACAAATAACGCAACATATTTTAAGAAAAAAGAAAAAAGAAGATAGCAGGAGAGGAAGAATGAAGGGGAGTAAGTCAGAGGGGGAGACGAACCATGAGAGATGATGGACTCTGAAAAACAAACTGAGGGTTCTAGAGGGGAGGAGGGTAGGGGGATGGGTTAGCCTGGTGATGGGTATTGAGGAGGGCACGTTCTGCATGGAGCACTGGGTGTAATGAACAAACAATGAATCATGGAACACTGCATCAAAACCTAATGATGTAATATATGGTGATTAACATAACAATAAAAAAGTAAAAAAAAAAAAAGTCAGGGGTCCCAGAATAAAAGTAAGGAATAAGTGTTTAGTGTGTTACCTAGAAAAAAAATCTAACCTGGGGAAAGTGATATATATATTTTAGGTTTATTTTAAAATTTGTTTCAAGCACCTGAGTGTGATTAAGGGAAGGATGTATGGACACCATGAAAGAAATAGTAATAGGCAGAGAGAATATATTACATGTGTATAGTGCTAACCTTTCTGATCTTTTAAGTGTATATTTCAGAATGTCCACAATTCTTAGCTCACTAAAAAAATTTCCCTAAATACAATGATTTTCCTAGTTTCTTATTAGTTTATTCCTTAGGAAAGATGTAATTAAATCTTTTATAGCAATCACATAATGATAGCAAACCTAACTAGTTAAGATATCAATGATTCAGTAAAATTGAAAAACTAAAGAACTGAGGATACTCTTTTAAGTCAGTGAGGATTTTATTAAGATAGATACCATTTTACTTTTGGTAAAATGTAAATTGGAAATGTACCATGCCATTATTTAATATACAAGATAACTATAAAATGATCCACCATAGAACCACTTCTCATTGCGGTTACTTTTTGGGAAAATCAAAATCTTTTTGTTTTTGTTGTTGCAAGTCAGTTTTCCCTAGAAGGTATTCTTGATGGCACAGCTCATGAAGATGACATGGATTAGTTAGCTGTACCATGCTAATGAAAGCGAAGACTTGCTGTGTAGTTTACTTGTGACTGCCAGCCTAGGTGGTGCATGACACTCATCACAAGAGTAACATCAGTTTGAAAGCATGGAGGGAGCAGTTCAAATTCCTGTTCACTCCCCAAATAGCTTGAATTTTGTCTTTCTATTGAGTCAGCAGCTTGTATCACTTTTGATAAAGGTAAAATAACTTTACACCAAAGATTTAGTGTGTATTTGGTGTTTTTAATGTCCTAAAAAATTAGTGGAACTTGAGAATTACTTAGATACCTGGTTGAAAACTGCAAGTAGTAGGGATGAGAGCAGGAAGTGACAATAGTTTTTTTTTTTTTTAAGATTTTATTTATTTATTCATGAAAGACAGAGAGAGAGAGAGGCAGAGGGAGAAGCAGGCTCCCAAGGAGCAGGGAGCCTGACGCGGGACTTGATCCCAGGACCCTGGGATCATGACCTGAGCCGAAGGCAGATGCTTAACCATCTGAGCTACCCAGGCGCCCAGGAAGTGACAATAGTTAAAAGATCCCAATTAAGTAGTGTTTGTTGAATGCAGCAAAGACTTGGTGATAAATTGACCATATACACATGTTCAATGGCCTAGTCAAGTCCAGTTTGGAGGTCACTCTTGGGAGGGTGGTAAGGTTCTTGGGAGGGTGGTAAGGTTCTTGGGAGTGCGGTAAGCCTCTTTAAGTGAGATTCTCTGTGCTAGTTTGTGTAGTCAGTAGAGGCAGATCTGCATAGAAAGTAGAAAACTTTCTAACAGTAAAGATTTTGAGTGGAAAGAACTGAATTGGGACAAAGGGTAAATAGGCATTGTATTTTCCCAGTCAGAGCATTGACTCAAGACCTTTGTGTGCCAAGTCCTTCGATCAGCCAGTGTAGACAGCTACAAGGGAGGTACACTTACCTGTGCACATCTTTTCTTTTGCACTAGAGGTGTGGCAGGATATTACTTACCCCATGGTTACATCTGGTTATCCCATGGTACCTCTTCCATTAGCACAACTTAATTATAAGCTCTGCATGGCTTCAGAAGACCTCTGCTTTGGAAAATAGAAAAGCCTCCATAGACTCAAAGATAGACTCTGGGGGGATTTATAGCCTAGAAAAACTAAATGATTGAGACCTAGGGCTTCTTGCTGCTGAGATGAAGTAAATAGATTTCCTATCTAGGGTATGGAGATGAGAATAGGACACAAAGGGAGGAGACCTTAAACTCTAGTGGGTCTCTGAAAAATGAGATTAGACTCTAACTTAGTAAGAGGAAATCATGGAAACCTAGAGAATTTCCAGAATTTGCAAAGCAATGGGGACTTCAGCTTCTGTGCCCCAGGAGAACTCAGGGAGGTTATAAAGAACCAAATTCCATATTCCCCAGCATGAATTGGGGGCAGAAGAAGGATCACTCCTGACTGAGACCTATATGAAAGGAGCAATGAGAATCCCCAGACCTGGAGGGATCTTGGAGACCGAGACCAAAGACAAGACCAAAACAAAAACGTTCCAGAAGATGCTAGCATGGACAGATGACTCTCAAGGACAAAACTCTGATGCCCCTCAACAAAGACTTGGAATTAGATGTAACTGTGTTTTACCATAACATTTTTTCCCAATGAATTGAGGTTAAATGATGGGGGGCTCAGTGTGGAATAAGTGAGTCATTGGTCATCTGAGATTATGGATTGAGATTTGTTTCTGCTATAGATATTCAATTTCTTGATGGGAGAAAATGTCTTTCCCATATCCTCCATCTTCATACCATCTAGTATATTTGCACTTACTTAATAGATTTTTATTTAGCACTTGCTAAGTGCTAAGGAAATCAGAATTGGTTCTTGCCCTCAAAGAACTCCCTGGAATTGGTTCTTGCCCTCAAAAAACTCCCTGTTAGACTGCAGGCTATACAAGACATACACACATGGACAAGTAATTGCAATATGGTGTGATAGGCACCATAATATGTGCTCAAGGTGTAAAGGGGGCACTAAAAGGGTGGTGATTTACTCTGTGGGTGGAAGAGAAGTCAGGGAATATTTCAGAGAAAGTAACTTTTAAGAACCCTTTAAGGATGGGGCGCCTGGGTGGCTCAGTCGTTAAGCGTCTGCCTTCGGCTCAGGTCATGATCCCAGGGTCCTGGGATCGAGCCCCACATCGGGCTCCCTACTCCGCGGGAAGCCTGCGTCTCCCTCTCCCACTCCCCCTGCTTGTGTTCCCCCTCTCGCTGTGTCTCTCTCTGTCAAATAAATAAAATCTTAAAAAAAAACCAAACCCTTTAAGGATGAATAGGAACTTGCCAAGTATTTCAGCAGAGAAAAGGCTTCTCAGGAATGGGAAACCTTGAAAAAGGCAGAGAGTAATTTTTCTTTTTCTTTTTTTTTTCTTTCTCCTTTTCCTTCTTTCCTTTCCCTTCTTTCCTTTCCCTATCACTTTGCTTTCTTTCCTTTCCCTTTCCCTTTGCTTTCTTTCCTTTCCCCTTTCTTTCCTTTTTTCTTTTTTTTTAAGAGACTGGAAGCAAAAATTACTGTTCTAAGCATGGTGAGTTTACTTCCTATTTGACCTTATGTTATGGGATGGTGGTGAGACCCAAAGGAAATAAGGTTTGTAAAACTCATCAGAAGTGACACAAATGCAAGGTTGTGGTATTAATTTAATAAAAAGCAATAACTATCAGCATCATTTGTCCTTTAGATTTTTGTGCTTTGTTACCTTTTTACCCCCCTTTATTAAAAAAAAGTCACCTTTGAAATCCCAGATTTTCCTAATTTCTCTGCTGAAATGAAATGGTCCTGTCATTTACAAAATACTTAATAGTATTGAAGAATTATAGAGAAAACCAGTTTTTGATTTCTATGCTAATAGCTGGTATGCCTTTACCCCTTCTCTTAGTTTTTTAAAAGGGTTCTGGAGAATTTCAAATTGCACGTAATTACATTGTGTTTGCCCTATCTGTTGGAAAACCAGAAGCAGTCAGGACATTAACTTTGAACATTAGAATAAATCTGTAATGGCAAAGTCAATAGCCGTTCTTCCCCAAACAGAAGACCTAAGTGGATGCCAATTAATATCACTTGTAGAAAAATGAGTATTCATACATTATTTAAAAGAGGAATTTAGCCTGTGTATCAAAATTAAAACAGTTCAAAGACTCCTTTCTTTGGCACATCATCTTACTTGTTTTCTAGAAAATTTCAAAATGCCCATTTGCTTTCATGCCACATGTTTTTGCTTCTGTTTGATCAAATTTGTCTGAATTGCTAAAACTAAAATTAACATGGAGGAGAGTATAAAGACAAATTCAAGGTGGACATGGCAATAAACCAGTAACTCTGTTTGAAGAAGGATTTGAGTCTTCTCTCTCATTTTTATTAGATTTTCACAAAAAGAGCTCAAGCTTAGCACCCAGAACTTGGAGATCATAAAAATCCTGTCTTTCCATGAACAAGGATAAAGACAGAATCAACTGTCCCTGAGAATTTAGGAAAATCTAGAATGACTTACACGATCCAAAGTTTGGTACCAAATGTATTTTTATACAATCCCAAGAAAAAATGTCAAATATATATAGGTGTACTAGAAATACTGAATCCAAACAGTTTTACTGGTGCAACCTTCAACAGTTAACATTTCTGATTTTATTAGAAACCTTTAAAACTTGCCGGATTCTTACTGGTAGATTTGTAAGTCTTTAGATACATTGACTATTGGGCTTTCTTAACTCTTGAAGATTTTCTTACTGCTGGGAAACAGTAACTTACGTTTGGCTTATAATTAGGAATTAAGGTAGATTTTGCATGTTTACCCACTCATGCTTTCAACCTGTCCACATTCAATATTGAACATGTTTCATGCAAGGATTTGCTGCAACTCATTACTAGTGGCAGTAATTAAAAGCATGGGCTTTTGGAGGCAGATGGATACATGCTGCAGTTCCAGTTCTATTTAACATCTGTGTGACTGTAGACAGGGTATTGTTTCTTAGCTTTTTCTTGATCTGGAAAAAGAGAGTAAGAGTACCTGCCTGCCTTCTATGGTTATAAAAATGAAAGCTGTACTCACAATGAGAACACTTGTACTCAAAAAGCCAGAGTTTGGACGTCACTTAATCTTTGACAATTTTTTCATTTGTAAAATGGACTAATACACCTGTCTTATCTACTTCACTGTATTGTGAAGATAAAAGGTACAATATATTAATTCACTTTGTAAACCCTGCATCACTGGAGTGAGAGGCTCTATTGCATTATGTCCATGGTCCCGATCTCTATCATATAGATCTAGGATGCAGCCCTGGGATGATCAGTAGATTTGTTGAATGACTCATTTATTCACTCACTAATGAATAGTCTTAGAAGTCTGTTGCCAGGATTAAATAAAAAAGCATAGAAAGAGTTAGCACAGTGTTGGATTCTTGGTAAAATATTCAGTATATGAGAGTCGTTGCTATATTATGGCTATTGTGTGATGCAAATGTAAAATAACAGTAATGTAGGCAAGAATTCTTTTCATCTTAAAGAGGCTCCAAATATGCAACAACATATGGAAGCATTTTAGTTTTAGAATCGGAGAGCACATTGTGCCCCTTTAGCATTATCACATCCTGCATTATCTTTTTCTTGGGTACATGTGACATTCTCCTCCCCTCCCCCAGCCTCAGGTTTTAGGCTTCCTTTAGTGCATCTATTCTGAATGCTTAGAGGGCTCAATAGATCTCTCTGCAGTCTCCACGTTTTTCCCTGGGAAGCTTGGTTAAGATGCAGTACTTGCCTCTGAATGAGACTTGGCCTTCAGGAAGGGCCAAACACCCAGTTTTCCTCTAGAAGTTTGCAGTCAGCACTACCTGAGCATAAACATCTGCACTCCGGTCAGAATTCTCCCTTAACCTTGGGTTTGTTTAGTATACAAGCATTTGTCCTTATAAGTGTCTCCTCCTCCAGTATTTTAGTATATGTGCTGCCAAAGTGAGCACTCCTCCTCCAGTATTTTAACGGCAAAGTGAATGTAAACTCTCCACTAGAATGGAAGCTGTACAAAGACAAGAGGAAGGGGTCTTACTTAAAAAAAAACACTGTTTGGAGAGGGAAGGAACGTCAAGTATTACTGGCACGTGTCCTGTAAACCTAAAATTCTGTGTACGTTTAAATCTTGATCGCTTTTTATGGCATCTGTCACAGGCTTATTCAAAACTTCTTTTTTTTTTTTTTTTAATATATATCTATACATTTCCAGTGCTGTTCTGTCTCTCACTTCCACAAAAGAGTGGATTGAAAAAGTTAAGTTCTGGGCTCCAAGAGCTTTCCTCCCTGATTCAGAGTAGCACATAGACTCTTCCCTTGTTAATTATTGTTATATATGTTATGTTAATAATATATGTTAATAATTATTAGCTTCTTGGTGACATCATCCATTGATCTCACATTCCTGGATAACTGAATTTAAGAACCAGGAGAAAGGCTTGAGGTAAGTGTGAGTCCTTTTGTGCAGGTATGTGTGAGATTAGATAATGAGGGACATCCTTGTGTTGGAAGGTGCCTTCAGATTACCAGAGTTTATCTGATTCCAGGTCAGGTGACTAAATATTTAAGTTCCTATTTTTCAGGCTGACAAAACTCCTGTCTTCAGGAGTTCAGAGCTGAAGGGCAGAGGTATATGAACAATTATTTTAAGGTCCAGAGAAGGAAGATGGGAGACAAAGAGAATCAAGTGGTTCAAAGAGTAGTTTAGCCATGATCCTCAAGGAAGGACATTGGCCCTAGGATTGAATTTTAGTAGACTGCCTTAGTAAATCTGTGTGGTGAAGGAGGGTCCTTAGCAAAGACTCAGAGAAATACTAGGATGATTAGAGAAATGCATAGTGTTACATAAATTAAAGATCAATGTTTGAGAAGGGTGAAGGTGAAAAAAAAAATATACGAAACAGATCTGGCAGTTGGGTTTTGTTTAAAAAGGAGTGACTAACATGAGAAAGCCTCCCTGTTCAAGGTGATGGTGAAAGCTTTAGAGGCAGGGGTTAAAAGCAGTGAGGAGATCAATGCAGAAAAGGTAGGTCCAAGGCTGAAAGTAGTTTAACCAAGAAGAAGAGTGAAATAGACCAATAGTAGAAAAAAAGTAGAAGGCCCAAATGAAGATAGATTTTTTAGTGTGTAGTCAGTTTGAATTTAATGATCGTTTACTCTAAATTTGAAGAGCAAAACCAAACATTTTAACTCTCTGCAATTACTTAACTATGTTTGCTGGCAGTTTATTTGCCAACACACTGTTAATTATAGTTTTCATTGGCAAAAGTGGTTGTTAATGAGTAGCCTGATAGAGGTAAATGGAGCTCATTGGCCTTTGCCCTTGGATGCAACCATCAAACAAGTCATTAACTATTGCTGATGACTAATTTCTTAGAAATTGCTAGTTGTTTTATAGCATCACAGAGGGGTTGCTCCCTGGATCTTCAGTGAGTAAACAATACACAGAACAGATTACTAAATATAGTAAGTGGGATTGTATAGGAGATTCTACAGTGCAGAATGAGATTTTAGAAGGAGCAGTTGGATCCTTTGAAAGGTTGGGGTCAACTCACCATTAGGTCAGTTTTTTCTAATGGCTAGTATTGCCATTTATAAAGGAAAGACTGCCATAGAGCCACTATGGTCAGAAAGCAACTTTAGAATGCTGAGTGGTGGCATTATGTACTATTCATCCAGTAAGAGGTGAAGGAAATTTCTCAAATAAAATGTCATGCTGTGCTGAATTTTTAGAACTTAAAAATATGGCTTAGCCCTCCCAAGGGCACCTCTTATTATTAAGGCAGTGGCAATAAAAGACAAAGACCATATGATTTTTTAGGTTGAGGGTTGTTTTGTTTTGATACAGTTTCTGGGGATGATGTGAGTGTTTTCTTCCATAATTGTTGCTTTAAAAAAATAGTTCCAACAGTCTAGGTTTTTCATGTATTTAGATATTTCAGACATACCAGGGGGTCCTCAAAGTCTTTTTCATCAGGCTGATGGATGTCGAAATAGGGCAGTGCCTCTTGATCATCTCAGTAAAACACTGTTTTGTTTTGCTTTTGCCTGGGATTTTGTTGCTAATCTCTTAATCAGGGCTCTGGTGATTAAACTTGCTATTTGTTAAAATATAAATAAATGAATGTTCACTTACCACATTTATAATGAAATGTTTACAACAGGAGATAAGTTAACAAAAATATACTTAATGAAAAAGTTGGGGGCTATTGCCAGAGTTTCTCTAATGTCCTAGCTTCCTATCTATGCTGGAAATCAGTGATTTTTCTTAACTCCAACACTTCTGTAAAAATCTAGTTAATTTACTTCACAATAAACCAAACAGCCTGTTGTATGGAATTGTTTAAATTGTCTGATTATCTCTATTTTATAGACATGGGATGGAGTTTGAGGAACCAGCCTTTTCCAGAGCATTTTGGGAAGGACCCCCCTTCCACCACCCCCCCCACCCCGTTTTACCCACAGCCTTGCTGTGTGAGCTCATGCTGAAGCTGCTGGGGGAGAAAAGTTTTCCTTAGGGAGATGCACTTTAGACAGTGTGAATAATTGGGGTTTTATTTACTGCTGAGGAATAAACACATGCTGGCATTTTTATTACTGTTCCGGGACTTGTATGCATCATTTTCCATGATTGCCGTTGCCCAGCCGGGTTGCTACTTGGGCAATCTGGCAGACAGAAAATGTTATCTCGTTGCAGATTCTCTTTTTAATTAGCAGGGATTTGGAATTCCAATCCAAGAGATTAAAGTTGTGCAAATAAATTAAAAAAAATGCACAACACAAATAAAACCTCCAAATGTCAGTACCTAGTTTTACTTTTAAGAGTTTTCAGAATCCAGATCACTTCAAGGTCATTTCTGTAATGCAACAATGATAATCTTTGATCATATCATGGAAACATCTGTGAGCTTGATCTAATTTTTCCCTTTTTTTTGTTCTAAGGTTATTAAGATGAAAATGTTAATCTGTTTTTAGATTCCAATTATCACTGAAACCGTAGAAATTTGGGGACAAGAATGCCCATTAGCACTTTTACCCATGGGCCATGGGTATTCAAATTTTTTATATCTTGCTAATTATCAGAAGTAAAAATGCATATCACCTTTGTTGAAAAGACCATGTACTGCATCTCTTTAAAAACACAGCATTTCATTAACCCTTATAGATTTTTCACAATTTTTGCCATATGGAATGGCAGAAAATTGAAGTGGAAATGATCTAATTATGAAAGTTATATGTTGCTTATAATAGCTCTAGGTCAGATTTTCTTCATGCAGTTAAAATACAGAAGTTCAGTGGTAAACACTGAGTTTTAAAATTAGATTCTTTTTCTGTAGACAGTCCCTCTTTCCTTGTATTAAAAAGTTTAACAAAAGTTTCCTAGAATCTTGCTGATTTCTAAAGATTTAACACCTCTCCAGGTGTATACATATCAGCAGTAATCAAATATTTTGGTGGAAATGTTAAAAATCAGGAAAAAAATCATCATGAGATCCTGCAGTTGGGGCTAAAGAAAAAACTTGTATTCCACCCCTCAATTTTATTTATCAGTTGTGTGAGTTATGTCATATAACTGCTCAGAGGCTCAGTTTCCCAATACATAAAATGAAGGAAGGGATTAAACTAAATAGTATCCAGGATTCTTTCCAGAGCTACCTCTATGTGATGATTCTTTTTTTAATTATTTTTTTTGTCATTAATACTTGTTCGCTGGAAGCTTGGGCTGTTTTGATTAAGGCAGGTGATAATTGGCCTGTTGTCTTTGTGAGGAATGGTTAAGAGTGTGCCACTAGAACCAGACTGCCTCGGTTTGAATCCTGCCTCTGCCACTTAGTAGGTATTTGGGAGCAAGTTAATCTATTTGTCAGTTTCTTTACTTGCAAAACCAGGATGTAGTAATAGGAGCTACCTCACAGGTTTGTCAGAGGATTAAATAAGTCAGTTTATGCCAAGACTTAGAACAATACCTGGTCCATAGTCACACTCTAAGCATATTACTGTTGTGATTATAAAACGTAAATCAAATTTCAGTACTGGATCCAGGAGCCATGCTACGTGGTTCAGACAGAAAGGCATTTTTTTTTTTTTAAGATTTTATTTATTTATTTGACAGAGACAGAGAGAGAGAGCGCACACACAAGCAGGGGGAGTGGGAGAGGGAGAAGCAGGCTTCCCGCTGAACAGGAAGCCCGATGTGGGGCTTGATCCCAGGACCCTGGGATCATGACCTGAGCCAAAGGCAGATGCTTAATGACTGAACCACCCACGTGCCCCCAGAAAGGCATTTAATACAGAAGATCAGGGGCTCACGAAATAGGGAAAGGGTTTGAATAAGGGGCAGGACTGGAACACTGGCTTGGGACCTACTGCTGCAGCTGCAATCCAGTGATCAGGAGGCTGCAGTCATTGCTGTCATCACTGAGGCCACCTCAGCCCGTGGAATGTTGAGTTTGAATGACTCTGTGACCTTCCTTTCAGCAGTAGCAGTAGTGGGAGGATGGTCTTGGACTCAGGTATTCACAATTCCATATGAGCACATCGCATTGGTGGAATTGAATTTGCATCCAGAACTCTGGCTACAGAATTGTCTGGGGAACATAGCCTTTACTTTTTGGCCCCTGCTGTTGTATAGGAATACTGTAAGGAGGCAGGAATGGGTGGTGAGGGCCGACCAGCTCCATCTAGCTCTAGCTACCTAACCATGTCATTCTCTTCCCTGAGGCCCCCAAGTCATATTTTTAAGAATGCTCTCCCTGATCTATTATCTCCATAACCCTGCCTCTAACTCTATGCGCTGTGTTACTATTCTTATCCTTCATTTTGAGAAGAAAACAGGCCTAACGCAGTTCAGTATCTTGCCCGAGCTGCAATGGTAGAACCTCGGTGATCTGACTCTAGATCCTGGGCTTGTCTACTGTGTTGCATGTTGTATGCTTTAGAGTTATACCTTCATGTTCTCCAAGGACTAAAGGAAGGAGCCCCATTCAGTTCAGCCGTACATACCACACTGGATGACTTGAAAACTAGAAATGTTTTTAGTGAAAATGTTGGCATTCTTGACATTCTTGATTTCTTCAAGATGTCCACAAACTAGACTGCTGAATAAGATGGTTCTGGGCGGGCACAGGGAGAGTGAACACCGCATTAAAAAGGACATAAATAACATACATGTCTAGTGTCAGGTCAGTTTAATCCTTTTGATTGTGTCCCAAATGAGCAAAGGCTGATTACTGAAGGTGTGGCTGCTAACATCTGAAAAATTACATCTTACTACTGGGCATTCTAGTATATTTCTTCATATGAAACAGATGTTTGGATTTCCCCAATGTTCTAACATAATTCTGCCTTCTAGGATTCTGGAAGAGATAATTTAATATTCTGTTTATGAAAAAAAACTGAACATGGGTTCTTTAGACACATTTTGGATGTGTTTTTCATTTGAGTGCATACTATGTTTTAGGTGCTGTTGTATGAGCGAGTAATGCATTTAATGAAGAAAATGGAAGGTTCTAATGATGGCCCCATTCTATGAGGAAGACAGGAAATACATATGTAAATAAACGAATGAACAGCATACTCGAAAGCTTTGAAAACTAAGATAAAGAAAAAGTTGGGATTGAAATAAATGTGTTACTTTAGGCTGGTGCTGGAAGTCTTCTCTGGGAAGTGAAGTGATGTTTGGAGATCAGAATAATGAGAGATGTCAGAAAAACTGATACAAGCATGGGGAGAAAAGAAAATTCAAAGGCCAGAGATGGGAAGGACCCTGATGTGTTTGAAAGCAAAAAAGTAGTTGACTGTAGACAGGGTAGTAAGAGGGGAGTGGTACATATTGAAGTTAGGGAGTTAGGCTTAGATCGTATAGGACCTTGTGAGTAAAGTAATGCATTTGGATGTGACTTTACTTGCATGGGAAGCTGTATTAGACTATAATTGTTAGGAGGAATGGTATAAACCAATTTTTGCTTTATAAAGATCATTTGGCTACTGTGTGTAGGAAGCCCTTTGGAAGGTGAGCATGAAAACCAAACTCACCAAGAGGCTGTGAATTTAAGTGAGAAATGATGTCTTGAATTAAAATTGTAGCAGTGGAGATGGTAAGAATTGGTCAGACTCTCGGGTTAGTTTTGGTGGAACTCCTATGCCCTGGTGGATGGATTTGGGAGTGTGAGGAAAAAAAGAGGAATTAAGGATGCCACACTAAGGTTTTAACCTGAGCCACAGGGTGGCTAGTGGTGTCAATTACTGAGATGAGTGACTTGTAGGTGGAACATCAAGAATTTTCTTTTAGGTACATTGGTGAGATGTGTTGTTACACATTCAAGTGGAGATGGGGAGTAGTTGCATATTTGAGTCTGGAGCTCAGGGGAAAGATTGAGGCTAAATATTTGGACCTAGACATGATCAAAATATGGATGCTATTTGAAGCTATGAGTTGGCATAGGATTTTCTAGGGAGACTAGTAAGAGAAAAGTAAGCAGGCCAAGAAGAAAACATTAGATAATTGAACACATTTTGTAGGGGAGGAGTTAGCAAAGGAAACTGGGAAATAGAAACCAATTGACTAGGAGGAAATGTGGGCATACTTAGTGACACAGATACGTAGAGAATACATGGATAACAGAATCAACCAGTTGTGTCAAATGCTACAGGACATCTAATAAGAGAACAGTTGATCATTAGAATTAGCAAAAGGAAAACAACATTAGTTACCTTAAGAATGGGTTTCGGGGTGCCTGGGTGGCTCAGTGTTAAGCGTCTGCCTTTGGTTTGGGTCATGAGCGCAGGGTCCTGGGATCGAGCCCTGCATCAGACTCCCTGCTCGGCAGGAAGCCTGCTTCTCCCTCTCCCACTCCCCCTGCTTGTGTTCCCTCTCTAGCTGTGTCTCTCTCTGTCAAATATATAAATAAAATCTTAGAAAAAAATGGGTTTCAAACACTGTGAGGACACAAGCTCAGTTGGAGTAAGTTGTGTAGACAGTGGCAGGGGGGCAGTATTTTCTTCTGTGACATGTTGATATTTCTCCACCCCAGCATGTGTGGAGAAATGCAAGCAAGGGTTCATTAATGAGGTCAGAAAATTGGTGGCTCTAGCTTTTGACCCCAGGGCTATATATGCCTGGTTTGAAGCTACTCCTGCATAACATTTTGCATCCTGAAGTGGAGATTGGGGATTAGAATTTCTACCAGCAAACCTCTTATTGTTCAGAAGAGTAGTGAAACAACCTCATACTACTCTTATGGTATGTTTCAGTGGATTTGATTAATAGAAAACCATGCTATTTTTAGCCTAATTGAGCATTATATCTGGGGAAAGTTCAGGAGAGATTAAGTAGGTAGCGAATGCCCTAGTTTGTAGGTGGCTGTTGGAAAATTTGAATAGTTTCCAAAAGTGAAGTTCTTTCTTCAAATATCAAACAGATCATTGAATTATGTTGGCATTCCTGGACACTAATGCACATAATGAGAGAATATACTCCATTATACATGACATCTGAACTGGGAACAAAAACAGAATGTCAGCAGATATAGTAAAGGTTATGATAATGGTTACAGCCAATCTGGCTGACAATGCTGTGTGTTCTTTTGACTGCCTGTGGGTGAGCAAGACAATCCTTTGAAACCAAATAAACACATTAACACAAGACAAGCAATGTTTTGAGACGGTGCCGACTTGAAAATGTCCTGTGTGGACTCCTCTCAGGGGTTGTGAATTTGGGGAAGGTATATTTTGGGATATGTCACTAAATACACTGGAATGTAGGCCTTTCTTTCCTCTTCCCTATGGAGACAATTTGGAAGTGTTGTTTAAGGGTTAGTAGCTTATGCCAAGATGTGGATGTTGACGTCCTAGTTGTTTCCTGACTCCCCTTCTGTGAGCATATGTTCAGCTTGGCTTCTCTGCGTTGTCTGGAGGAGGCTTCCAGACTGATTCTGGGCAGAGCTAGGCACTTGCTGGAGAGCACCTGATCCCACTTCATTTCTCTGTATCCTGGCTTACTGCCCCAGTCACCAGTGGGAAGCTGGCAACTTGAGTTTGGCCCTCTCTGTAAAGAGAGGCACCACAGTTACTGCCTGTATGAAATTGTGTTTGTGGATTACAAAGGAAGACCACTTGACTTGTTTTGCTAATCTTTGGGAAAAAAATGCCTTAAATATTCCATAGTCAAAATGATCACTGGGATGACAAAGAGGACAATGCACATGAAAACATTTTGTCAGCTATAAGGCACACGCTAAACAATTAGTTGTTATAAATATTAGTGTTTCAAAGGATGAGGATATTTACTAAATACATAAAACAGTTAATAACAAAAATAAAGGAACTGATTGTAATACAATAATAGTAGGGGACTTTAATGCCCCACTTACATCAATGGACAGATTATCCAAATAGAAAATCAACAAGGAAACCCTGGCTTTGAATGACATGATGGGCCTGATGGGGATTTAACATATTCAGAATATTCCACCCCAAAACAGCATAATACACATTCTTTTCAGGTGCACATGGGACATTCCCCCAGAATAATCACATATTACGTCACAAAACAAGTATCAACAAATGCATGGTATGAATTTGATCCTTATGAATCTTTCTTGATCACAACACTATGAAACTAGAAATCACAAAAAATCTGGAAAGCACAAATACATGGAGGTTAAATAACTTGCTCCTAAACAATGGGTCAACCAAGAAATCAAAGAAATAAAAAACATAGAGAAAAAAGAAAAACAGTCCAAAATCTTCAGGATACAGCCTAAGTAATTCTAAGAGGGAAATTTATACCAATACAGGCCTACCTCAAGAAGCAAGAAAAATCTCAACCTTACACCTAAAGGAGCTAGGAAAAGAACAAACAAAACCCCATACCAGCAAAAGGAAGGAAATAATAAAGATTAGAGCAGAAATGAATGATACAGAAATAAAAAAAATCCCAAGAGAACAGATCAAAGAAAACAGGAACTGGTTCTTTGAAAAGATCAACAAAATTGATAAACCTGTAACCAGACTCATCAAAAAGACTCCATCACAAATGAAAGAGGAGAAATAACTGACAGAAATACAAGGGATAATGAGAATATTATGAAAAACTATATGCCGAAACCTGAACAACCAAGAAGAAATGGATGAATTCCTAGAAACACATAACCTATCAAAACTGAAGCAGGAAGAAATAGAAAATTGGAACAGACTGCTTACTGATGCAGTTTCACTGCTGGTAATCAGAAAACTCCCAGCAAACAAAAGTACAGGACCAGACGGCTTTACACTTGAATTCTACCAAACATTTAAAGAAGAGTTAATACCTATTCTTAAACTATTCCAAAAAATAGGAGGAAAGCTTACAAATTCATTCTGTGAGGCCAGCATTACCCTGATTTCAAAACCAAAAAAAAAAAAAAAAATCACACACACAAAAAAACAAAACTGCAGATCAATATCTCTGAACATAGATGCAAAAATCCTTAACAAAATATTAGCAAACCAAACCCAACAATACATGAAAAAGGTCATTCGCCACAATCAGGTGGGATTTATTCCCAGGTTGCAAGGGTGGTTCAAATTCACAAACCAGTCAACATGCTATGTCACATCAAGAAGTGAACAGACAACCCTATGATTTCAATAGATGCAGAAAAAGCATTTGACGAAGTGTAACATCCATTCAGGATTAAAAACTCTGAACAGAGTAGGTTCAAAGGGAACGTACCTCAACATAATAAAGTCCTTATGTGAAAAACCCACAGCTAACATCCTTCTCGGGGTTGGGGGGAGGGGAACAGAGCTTTTGCCCTTTAGGTCACGAACAAGATAAGGATGTCCACTCCCACCACTTTTATTCAACATAGTGCTGGAAGTCCTAGCCACAGCAATCAGACAAAAGAAAGGAATAAAAGGCATCTAGCTTGGTAAGAAAGAAAGAAAACTATTTGTAGATAACAAACTATATGTAGAAAACCTTAAAGACTCCATCAAAAAACTAGAACTGATAAATGAATTCAGTAAGGTTGCAGGATACAAAATCAATGTGTGGAAATCCATTGTATTTCTATATACTAATAAGCAGCAGAAAGAGAAATACACAGTCCCCTTTACAATTGCACAAAAAAATAAATACCTAGGAATAAACTTAACCAAAGAGGTGAAAGACCTGAACTCTGAAAACTATAAAACACTGTTGAAAAAAATTGAAGACAAAAAAAAAAGACATTCCATGCTCATGGGTTAGAAGAACAGACGTCATTAGTGTCTATAGTACCTAAAGCAGTCTACACATTAAATGTAGTCCCTATCAGAATACCAATAGCATTTTTCACAGAACTAGAACAAACAGTCCTAAAATTTATATGGAGCCACAAAAGGCACCAATAGCCAAAGCAATCTTGAAAAAAACAAAACTCGAGGTATCACAGTTTCAGACTTCAATTTATATTACAAAGCTATGGTAATGGAAACACTATGGTACAGGCACAGAAACAGATGCATAGATCAATAGAACAGAATAGAAAGCCCAGAGATAAATCCGTAATTATATGGTCAATCTTCAACAAAAGGTATGCAATGTGAAAAAGTCTCTTCAACAAACTGTGTTAGGAAAACTGGACCACTTTCTTACACCATACACAAAAATCAAAATGGGTTGAGGACCTAGATATGAAATGTGGAGCCATAAAAATCCTAGAAGAGAGCACAGGCAGTAACTTCTTTGACATTAGCCATAGCAATTTCTTTCTATATATGTTTCCTGAGGCAAGGGGAACAGAAAATTATTGGGACTGCATCAAAATAAAAAGCTTCTGCACAGCAGAGGAAACAATCAACAAAACTAAGAGACAACCTACTGAATGGGAGAAGATATTTGCAAATGACATATTGATAAATGGTTAGTATCCAAAATATCTAAAGAACTTATACAACTCAACACCAAAAAAAAAAAAACAAACCCTAAATCTAATTAAAAATGGGCAGAAGAGATGAACAGACATTTCTACAAAGATGACATTCATATGACCAACAGACATAAGAAATGATGCTCAACATCACTCATCAGGGAAATGCAAATCAAAATCACAATGAGATATCACCTTAGCCTTGTCAGAATGGCTAAAATCAGAAATGCAAGAAACAAGCATTGGCATGGTTGTGGAGAAAAAGCATCCCTCTTGCACTGTTGGTGGGAATGCAAGCTGGTGCAGCTGCTGTGGAAGACCATATGGAAGTTCCTCAAAAGCTAAGAGAACTACTCTATGATCCAGTAATTGCACTAATGAGTATTCAAATATGAAATCAGGAATTTGAAGGGTTACTTGCACCCCTATATTTATAGCAGTATTATTTATAATAGCTAAGCTATGGTAGCAGCCCAAGTGTCCATTGAAAGGTGAATGGATAAAAATGTCTTTATTTTCCAGAATCTTTTTCTGGAAATCTGAATAGATCTGTATTCTCTTCTCAGTTTGAACTTGGTGTTTCCTAGCTTCTTAGACTCCATATTTTTCATCTTTTTGTCTCTCGCTGTTACATTCTGCATTTAGTCTTTAGCTCTTCCAGTTTATTAACTTTCTTCTGTGTCAAGTTATTTTAACCCATCCAATGAATCTCTAATATTAATATTGCATTTTTCATTTTTGTTTATAGCTTTACTAATCAGAATCATGTTTTTGATAGTTTTATATTTTTTTACTTTTTACTTTATTAAATTCTTTTTAAGATTTATTTTAGAGAGGGGGGAGGGACAGAGGGCGAGAGAGAGATGTTAAGGAGGCTCCATGCTTAGTGCCAAGCCAGGTGGGACTCGATCTCATGACCCTGAGATCATGACCTGAGCTGAAACCAAGAGTGGGATGCTTAACCAACTGAGCCACCCAGGTGCCCCAGTTTTTGTTTTTGTTTTTTGCCATTTAAAAAATTGGTTATTCATGTTTTATATTGTGTGTGATAATTTAAACACCTGCAGTTTTGGTGTTTGGGTCTGATTAGTTGTTGAGGCATCTCACTCACACAGGATTGTTTCCTGTTATGACTTTGTTTTGATTGTGAGCTTATGATGGCCAAGATTTTTTATCTGTGGGAATTGTTTGAAGCCTGGGGTTGAGGTAATTTTTCCAGAGAGGATATAGGTTTGCCTCTTCTAAGTTACCTAGGGGCACCACAATTTGGGCTAGTTTAACCTAATTCTCTACTTGAGGTTTTTCAGACCATACAAGTGATGTAAATTCTGATCCTGCATCTGTTAGGAAGTTAACCTTATTAGGAATTTTCAGGTGAGACTTCTTTATCTCCATCTGTGGCCTATGCCTGGCCAGGCGATTTTCTTTATTGTCTTCCTTTGTGGGGCTTTTATTTGTATAGGTCAGTCTTCTGTGTTCATTTTTGGGGTGGAGTTTACTAGCCTTTTGGAGGATTGTGATCTGACTTCTTGTCTTTTTTGGATGCCTTCAGGTTTTTGTCTCCCCCCTGCCCCCCGCCAAAAGAAAAAAGCAAGTGCTTGTGGTTGCTTTTGGAGGTCCATTCGTTTCTGTGCCTGGCTTCCGCTTTGGATTTATTATTATTTTTGGCCTCTGAAGATTTTCCCATTTTTCCTGCCAGATCAGGTGAATTTAAAAAGATACTATATCATATTAAAGGCACTCAGAGGAGATCTAGCTTGTTATAATGCTGGATATAGAATTCCTACTTGGCTTATATATTTGAAACTTACACAAGTTTAAGTTACTGTCATCATTAGAATCATTTATAATTTGACAAATTTATTCAGCTAGAATAGTTTGCATCCCCCTGTTCACTTTTTGATTAAATCGGTATCTTTAAAAATTCAGTTTTATGCAATGTTCGGTTATGTTCATATATACAGCTCCGTTACAGGGCCCATCCTAGTGGGGCTGGGAATGTAGTCCTTCACTAGGTGTGAATGTTGAATAGGAGCCTGAATCTCTGGTGGACAGTCTGTCCCTACTAGAGTCCTTTTTTCTGGCCAGCAATTATCTGTATGCACACTTTTTCCCATACGCAGAACACACATAAACCCCTTGCCCAAACAAGAAACCTCGAAACCTGTTTTTTACGCATCCAGCTCAAAGTTTAGGATCCACCTGGTTTCCTGGGGTTTGGTAGCCTGTGCAGTGAAAGATATGTTGGTGCTTCTGGAAGTTCTGAAGATGTGGAAGGCCTTAGGTGAGTCTCATGAATTCGTCTGTCAGTCATACTGTGGCTTATTTGATTCCACCTCTTTCTCATACTTCTCTGTAATCTCTTCTTTCACTTAAAAAAAAAAAAAAAAAGAAGTCCCTGCCGTGTGACCCCAGTTACTTCCGCTCTCCATGCTTTTGGTGCTAGGAATATTCAGCACTTTATTTGAAGTAAGTTAAACATTGATTTCCTCTGTGTTGTGGGGGGGGTCACTCAGCAGGGTGGCTTGCAGACCTGGAGTGTTTGTATTTGGTGGGGCAACTTTTTGTGCTTCAAACCTCTTTTATTTACTGGCGTGCACACCTCTTGGGAGGAATGTGGAGTCAGGATGAGCTCCAGCCCCTACTCCATGCCTGGAAGTTCCATTCCCCTCCGCCTCTGGCCATGGGGCCATCTTTGCTTCGTGATTCCAGCATCCTTATTTCTCAAGATCCTCTTTCTCATGTGGCTCATCTCAAAGCTCCCAACCCTTGCCGTAATACCTCAAATATACCTGGAACCTAATTGTGGGCAGGTTTCAAATCTTACCTCTCCACGGTGCCCCACTTCCTACTCCATGCAAAGCAGCATGACCAAAAACAGAGCAAAATACCCAGTTCCTTTTTGGGCAGAGCTATTGCCTGGTTTCCTGTGCCAGAATACCTCAGTCTTGGCTTTTGGGTAGGGTAAATGAATATTTATTCAGTGTTTCACTGTATTTTATGGTGGTAATATAAGGTATTGATTGAAATTATTTCTCTGAAGCCAAAATGTCCCACGTGAATATCTATAGCACTGAGAAAGAAGGAAGATGAGAATGGTGTGGGGTGGGGGGGGTGGGTGGAACTCTACCAAATCAGTTAATTTTTCCCCTTTACATAGAATATTGTCATTCTGTATTGAAACCAAAAACAGGCATACAGCATGGGGAGCAGATAGACCAGCAGCTGGTCTATCTGGAAGACCAGCAGCTGGAAGCATGGCTTTTGAAGTAAAAGTGGAACCATTTGAGATAAAATGAAAAAATTGGGCCCCACATGGAAACAAACCTTAACTTAGGAAAATAAAAACCAGATCATTGAGGATTCAAAGATTATATCCTGTTCTGTTTGCTGTACTTAGTGCTTAAGAGTCTCCTGGATCAGTTTATAAACTTCAGCCCCTCCTGGGCTTTTGTGTAAGGTCAGAAGCATGTTGAGAATTTGAGGAATGCTGCCTGGAGCTTTTGTATTCCAGGACATGTATGAAGGAAAAGAGCCTGTCTCGGTGATTACTTGGTTTTATTTTTGGAAACACCTCTTTTCCTGTCATCTCTCTCCTCTTCTTTCATAATACTATCAAGATGGCCGATAGGCAAGTGTAGACCGGAGTTTTGGAGGAGAAAAAAGGCTACTCCTAACTCAGCCTAAGGGAATTGCTAAGAAATCAGAAGTTAGCTAATGAGCACAAATAGACCATCTATTCTTGAAGATGCAATGTAGAAAAACACCTAAAATAAACTCTGGGGGAGGAGGAGAGAAGTATGAGATTCACACTTCCCCATGCTCTTCATTTCCAAAGTGTTGAGAGAAAAGGGAGGGATTACTTGAAAAATTAAGTGAAAGTTTGAATAAATTATTTTGATTAAAGGAAGCTGTTGATGAAATAAAAAAATGGGTCAAAATATGGAATAGTACCAGGAAGACAAGAGAACGTGCTTTATGTAAATGTCCCAATATCTGAAACTTACGACTATTTGAGGTGCCATTTAAAAACTTATAAACTGTTGTCATGGAAGAAAACTTTAAAATGCTAAGCCAAAAAAGAAAACCAAACTCACACACCTGATGGCAGTGTTAAATAGGTTAGAAGAATATAAATCAAAGTTAACAATTGATAAATTTGAAGTGAAATCTTCAAACCTTTGAAACTATCAGTATTTGGGGGGATGTGTGATTGCTCTGGTAGTAGCCACTTACCCTGAATCTTGAAAGAAATGTTTTTCCCTCTTCCTCACCTTTCCAAATCACTTACTTGGAAGAACACTAGCTGGCTGCTCAGCTCCTACGGTCTCTTCTGTTCTGAAGAAGTAGGAAGATGATCCGTGAGCTAGGAAAGTGCCAGAAGCAGAGGAGGCTGGATCCATTGACCTCCATGATGTGGGAACAGGGAACCAGAACCTTCCAGGGCCAGAGAGATGTGAGGAGCAGAGTAGTCTGAGAGCAGGAGAAAAGCAGAAAGGAGAGGAAAAGAGAATTTCACAAGCATGACTGTGAGTTTAAAATTAGAAACTCTTTGAAGTACTTTGAGGTGCATAAGTGTCAGAATCCATTTTTTTTTTTTTTAATATATGCTTTTGGCTATTTCTTGAAGCAGAGTGGCTCTTAAGCCCCATGGAACTCTTCCTGTGTTTAGGTTAGAATTAAGTAATAATCCCTATGATGGATTCCAGTAATGAGGATCTTTGACAGCAATGCCATCACTTTTGTAAAAATTCATTTTTTTTTTTTTAGGTTTTATTTATTTATTTGACAGAGAGATAGCGAGAGAGGGAACGCAAGCAGGGAGCCTGATGCGGGGCTTGATCCCAGGACCACGGGACCATGACCTGAGCAGAAGGCAGATGCTTAATGACTGAGTCACCCAGGTGCCCTAAAAATTCATCTTTAAAACACAAGTACTTTGAATGCCCAGTGATAATTTGAAAGTGTCCTTTTTTTCTTCCTGATTCTCCTGGCTATAAACATAGTTAAATGAGGTTAAGTGAATTAGCTTTTGTAGTTACTTGTTGGACAGTGAGTAGAGAGTAGGAGATGATTGTTTTTGCATATTTTTCAGTATCTTAGTACACTTCTGTAATGAATTCTGTAGCCTGTTTGGGTATTTAAGAGGCATGGATGGAGTAAAATTGGGAATATGACTATTAAAATTCTGTTAAAGTATTTTCCTGGTTTTTCAAGGCCTCTGGGCTCTATATTTCTTAGGCACTGAAAATTATGCTACTTGAGCAATTCTTTGGTAGTGTCTGGGCATCAGTCCAGGCACCTGCAGGGCTGGCTTATGCAAAACTGAGAAATACAGGCGATTTCTCTTTGGCACTTTTCTGTTTGGTGTCCCTGGTTTCTTGCTGTGACTCAGCTATCAAGGATTATCCTGCCATTTGTAAGTTGTCTTTAGTGCTCATTAGGGGTGAGTGAATGTGACCCTGTAGGTTAAAGTTTTGTGGATAGGAGAAGCTGTAAGACTGAAAGCTTTTCCTAAGAAACTTCCTTCCTTCCTTCCTTCCACCCACCCATCCATCCATCCATCCATCCATCCGTTTATTCATTCAATTCCTGTATAATAACCAGGTAGTAATAATCTAGCACATCTAGTAATAATGAGCACATCCCAAGAACTGCTCTAGGCGTTTGACATGTATTGTAAGCTCATTTAACTTCCACAACCGACACAAGAACTAGATGAGTTAACAGCTGAGAACATCTCACAACATTCCCACAGTTCCACAGTTAATAAGCGGGTGACCCAGGGCTGGATAGATCATCTGACTCCAGAGCTGCCTACTTCTTTGTCCTTGCTATTTCTCAGATCAAGCCAGTATGATGCCAAGATCAGCAAAGTGCTGTCCTCCAAACATATACTTGAACTCATTTTTATGAGTGCCTGCCTTACATTGGGCACACTATTTCAAAGTCAGTTTTTGGGGGTGGGGGGCCAGGAGTCACGAAGAGATTAGCTACATCACCAGTGTCTTTAATGGTAAAGGTAGAGAAGTTTGCTTTGGAGAGTGCTTTATGAAGAACTAAAGTACTTCATGTAATCCTTGCTTTGTTGTCTGCTTCTCAGTTTTTCTAAAAATAATGGTGATCCATGTGCCGGATGAAAAGTTCAATGTTCGACTTGTTTCATACAAATACTTTAAAATACCTAGTTTTAAATTCTCAGTAAACCTTCTGAAATCAATATTTCTTAGATGTTTAAGAAACATAATTATTGCAATTGTTGCAAATCAGATCAATATCTATGAGTCAAGGTTCAGATGCACTAAAGTTTATTTCAGTGTTGAACCTTTCTGCCTCAGGCATCCGTTTTCCAGAAAAAAAATGCAGATGTATTTAAAAGACTTTTTATGGAAGCTCTTTGGCTTCATGATCTTACCTAAGAAAGACATTGTTATGATGCACCTGGTTTACAGCAGTGTCTCTCAGTCCTGGCTCGATATGTTAGTCACCAGAAGAATTAAGAAAAAAAAAAAAAAGTTGCCTGAGCCCAGTCACTAAGTTTCTGATTTCTGGTAGAGCCTTCACATTATAAACTTTTACAAACACTACAGGGAATATTAATATGTTGAATGCTGCTGGATTAGGGTATAAAATGATTTCATTTCTCTCTCCACATCACCTTTCATGGTTTTCCACCCTTAGAACCATACATTAGTTAATGAAAACCTATTTTCAAAAATGAGTCAGGAAATAAGCCCCAAATAGAAATGATTTATAAGTGATCAATAGCTTATCCTTTGCTCATTTTTTATATTTGAGGCACACCTAAATGGCATCATTAGAATAAAAATCAGATCATAGCATAGCTGTGTTAATTACGAAAACAGATTTAAACTTTAGTCTTGCTCATTTGGTACCTTATTTGGAGTAGGCTTTTGTGTTTTCTCCCTTATACTCTCTATTCTCGTTTCCCCTCTCCCATTCATTTCCCCTCACTCCACTTAATGTTTTGTTGGTATACGGAAGCTTGACGTGGCTGCGACTTCCTCAAGGTCTTTCACAGGTGCCATGAGACACTTTGCATTTCTTATCTGCAATAAGGCAGAGTGTGAGGAGCAAGGAAGATTAAAAACAAACTTTACTGATGGATACCCTCACTCTTGGACTTAATCTATGCCTGAAGATATTTTGACCTAAATTACAAAATACATTAGAGTTTCAGGAAAGGCAGCTGCTCAGGTTCACTCTTAGCAAGTTCAAGTTGAACTCCATGGACTATGGAACAGGAGAAATTATTTACAATCTATTCAGTTGCCAACCCTTCCTTTGGGCTGAAAAATATATACATTTGTATTCCTGTTATATTCTATTGTGCTCTTCCATCTTTCACCATCCCTTAGGACAGGGAGAGAGTTGTAAGGAAGGAAAGAGATGCTTGCTAAGCTCCCCAGTTCCAGACAGAATGAATAATGTGAATAAAATGCATGTTTCACCCAACAGCCCTCCTTAAGTGGCACATAAATAAATCGTATACAGTAATGGATTTTTATGGTGCAATTATTTTTATTCAGAAATGTGGATACGTGGATATACAATATCTAATAACACAGGGAATCCCCCCCTGCCCCAGGAAACAATAGTTTACACTTGTGTAAAGGCAACTGTACTCAGAATGATTATTATGTGGAGGCCAAGAATGTGCTTGAAATAACAATTTTCATCATTACTAAGAACTGTTTAAAAGAAAGCATGTTTAGTGATTAGACTGTGAACTTTCCCATCGAAGTGACCATGTGAAGCTCCCTCTGTAAAGAAAGAGTATAGGATTAGTAACTTGCTCTGAAAAATATCAGGAACCTTGAAAATTTTTCAGCCTTGTTTTTAATAAGGTCTTCAAAATGGAAACTGATATGCATGAAGGTATTACTTTCCGTTTTTAATGTTTAATAATGAAAGTATTGGTCTATTTCATAATAGCCTTTGGTGCCGATGCATTTCACAATTGGTGTCACATAACACTGGACTATCATGTTTCTGTAAGTGGTTATGATACTCTATAGCTAATGTTTGCTCTTGAAATGACAATTGGAAGTGTCTACGATCATGAACCACTGCACTGGATAGTTAATTTTGAGTGGAATCGATAATAAAGCAAACTGATTACCATTTTGGTGGAAAGGTTTGCTTTTGGAAGTGATATTTTCAACCTGCCTTGAAAATTGCTGCCAAAGCCATTATTCTTCACCTAATGAGAGACTTTCCTGGAGTCTTAATGAATCCAGCCATTTTCCAGTGCAGTGTTCAATACTGACTTGTGGACTGTGGTCTTGCAGGCCTGAATTGAAATTCATCAATGTCTGTCTTGTTGGTAAAATCATTAGGAAGCAATGCATTATTGAAGAGTTTTTCCCACACACAAGGCTTGGAATTGCCGTTGATAACAAATGTTGCTAATGTTTTCCTGCAAAATAGCCATTGTGAAAAGTCAGGGATCTAAAGCCTGAAGCAGTTTTGAGAGCATGGAGTGGAATGTGTTAACTCTTTGTGGTAGGTGTGAACTTTGAGTGATGGCTCCTTTGCCTGTTACCTAGAATCACATAGGAGTTAGACCAGCAAACATGGCATCTCCAGATAACATATTATAATATGAATTTCTTTTTCACAAAAGAACTTTGTAGTGTTAAAGGCTTTTTTTCTCATTTAGATGAGCTCTTCTCCTGTCTTTTTTTTTTTTTTTTAAGATTTTATTTATCCATTCATGGAAGAGAGAGAGAGAGAGGCAGAGTGAGAAGCAGGCTCCCAAGGAGCAGGGAGGCCGATGCGGGACTCGATCCCAGGACCCTGGGATCATGACCTGAGGTGAAGGCAGACGCTTAACCATCTGAGCCACCCAGGCGCCCTCTTCTCCTGTCTTTATTGAAGAGAACCCAGGTCCAGAGGTCAGTGGATAAATAGAGCCTGTCAGTGGCTGAGTTTGAAGTCTGTTGATTTTATGAGCACCTGGTAAGGAAAAGCAACATAGCTTCAAATATTGTGTTGTATTTTCCAAGACCCACACATTACTCCTTGTGCTATTTCTGGCTTTTACACATTTGACTTGATCTTTTCAAAGCTGCTATTTTGGTAATCAACATTTTCAGAGTTGTAGATTTAAAAAATTTACTTTTTCATGTGGGATTGTACTGTGATAGGGGAGGATTTTATTCGATTACTTAACTGTATTCAGCACTGATATATTTACTATTTAAACGGCCTTTACCATACCCCAGACACACCTTCCCTGAAAATGATGATCAGCTCCCTGACCCAGGAGCATTGCACACAAAGCAGACATTTAAATAAAGCCTTTGCTTATTAATTACTAAATTTCCTTTGAGTAATTTGGACCTTATTTAGAATTAAAAGGGGTTGTAGCAACCGAAATGTTTGCTTTGGAGGAGTCTAACAGAAGAACGTATTGAGTTCTTATACCATGTCAGGAGTTAGAATTAGAAAGCTAGAGGTGTGGTGAAATAAATGGCAAAGTGGCAGTTTGTAGAGTACTCAGGCCTTGCCATGGCTTAGAGGTCTTAGCTGTTTACCCACTCATACTATTTCAAAAGTAGAAATTTTTAAGTAACTGGTATTTTCTAGCATTTCTATATGCCAGGCTCTGTCTAGCACTTTATGTGTATAAGCTAATTTAAATCTGACAACAACCCCAGAAGGGTAGGTACTAGAATTATCCTCTTTTAAAGAAGAGGGTTGTTGTGTTTTATTTTTGTATACACTGCTTTACACAGAGTAGGAAGAGGAGCACCATGGGGCAAGATTTTATCCATGTCTATGGTTAGGTTTCAGCTCTATTTGAGGGTGAGTAAGGAACTTGGCAGGATTTGAAACCTGGCAGTTGGGCTCCAGAGCCCTCATTCTTAACCTTATGCTCTGCAATGTTACCATTCTAGGGTTCTGGGTTTGGGAGAGGCATTAAAAAACACAATGCAAATATGGAAATTGGTGTATGTGAATCTGCAATTAAAAAAAAAAAAATCTAGTGTGCCTGGGTGGCTCAGTCAGTTAAGCGTCTGCCTTCAGCTCAGGTCATGATCCTGGGGTCCTGGGATTGAGCCCTAATTAGGGCTCTCTGCTCAGCAGGGAGCTTGATTATCCCTCTCCCTCTGCTGCTTCCCTTGCCTGTGCTCTCTCTCTATCAAATAAATAAATATTTAAAAAAAATAACCTAAATAACTACAGTTTGTGGCAAAATAGAGACTAGAATTCAGGTCTCCTAATGCTTAGAGTACGGGTAGGACAGGCTGAGGATGCAGCTCTTCACGGTGCTTCTTGCATGGCTGTGTCGAAGTGAAACCTGGGGGCAGAAGACCTTGCTACCTGCCCTCTCTCTGTCACTGCCCAGTTCGGTGAGCTAGGTCGACTTAGCCTCTCTGGGATTCGAGTCCTTCTTCTTCAAGCAAAAAGCCTAACAAAATGATCTTTTAGTCGCTTACCCCTGCCCCCCCTGCCTTTTTTTTTTTTAATTTTTAGGACTTTAATTTTTCAGAGCGTTTTTAGGTTCACCGCAAAATTGGGAGGACGGTAGAGAAATTTCCCATATACCCCATTTCCCAAACATGTATCTGTAAACTTTTTCACTTCTAAAATTCTATGACACAGATTTAGTTCTTCTACTTTTTTTTTTAAGGACCTCTTTCCTTAAGTTCTTACCTGTCATGAGCCAGCCATTTATGTAAAAGAGGACATTAAAGATTTCTACTGGAGGGTAATTTTATTTGCTAAATGGAGTCAGTCCAAGTAGGGTAGAAAATTGGACTGTAAAGTTTTTTCTTGTGTGGATGCACAGTATTAAAGTTTAGCTTAAAAACCATAAACAGAAAATGCATTAATTTATTTTTGAAATTTGCCCTTTTAGAAGTGAGATTTTTAACATAAATTACCTTAACATAGGAGTACAACATAGCAGATGCCTTATGTTAATATATAGAAACTCTTTCCCCTTATCCTGCTTTCATTTTTTTCTTCATAGCACTTCAGTACCTGAAAATGTGTTACATTGTTATGTTTATACTTGTTCATTGTCTGCTCCCCATTGGAGCGAGAGTTCTATGAAGATGGTGACTTGTTTAACTCATATGGTATGTCTGTCATCAAGAGCACAGGTCTTCAAACTTTTTTGGTAAAGGGCCAGATAATAGTTTAGTCTTGATGGGTCATATGGTCTCTGCTGCAACTCCTTAGTTCTGATGTTGTAGTGTGAGAGCAGATACAGAGAATGCTTAAGAATTTAAGTGTGGCTGTATTACAATAACACTTTATTTACAAAAGTAGGTGGTGGGCTGGATTTGGCCATCAGGTCATGGTTAGCTAATCCCTGATCCCAAAGGCGGTCCTTCCCTATGGTAGAAGCTAAATAGCTCCTTATTGATTAAATTAATAAACCAGTAACCATTCATGTTATAGACATTTCAAGAATTCTAATGCTTTTCTATTATCTTTATACTTTTCTGGGCTAAAGCTCACACCCTGGAAGACCTATTCCTCCTTGACACATTATTTTTTACAAGACTTCATTTATGTAACATTTGGCTTTGTGGACACTTGCTAAGGTTGGATCAGCTTATTTGCCTTTAGTAAGTGTCCTCTCTCTTGTTTTTCTGTCCTATCTTAAAGCCTGTCTTTTTATAAACAGTTTCTTATTTATTTTTTTTCCCTGACATTTCCACCTTCTAAGCTGTTGCCCCAAGAATCATGTTCCTGGCTTACGTGATTTCTTGAGTGTAGAATTTTGAACTTGGAAACTATCATATACCCCCGTGATTCAAATAAATTCGGAGAAAGAAATTCTTCAGGGTTCTGATTTAGGCTTTATTTTGCTCTTGAAAGGGTTGTTAAAGTTGTACTTTCTTGTTGGAGAAGTGGGAAGAAAAATGAAAGGTAGCTTAAAATTGAGAGGCCCTTTTGGAATCTTTCTTTTTTTTAATTTAAAAAATTATTCAAAGAATGAAAGCAGATCTAGAAATCCAAGGATTTTCCATACTGCTTTTTTAATCTAGATTTTTGGGTTCTCTGTAGATTTTAGTTGACCAGAAACTTAAAAAAGTGAGTTGTCATTGATATTGGGTCTATGATATGATTTTTCCTCTACTTAGAAGTTATTAATAAATAAGTCTATTACTGTTTCATCGATGCTAGCAGAAAATAGAATACCACTGGTTGGAAGTCTTTATTATTTGTGATAGAGCAAACAGCAGGATCAACAGCATATTTGTAGTGGGTTACCTTAACCCCAGGTTCTGTGGAAGTGACACCGTATAGATCAGGTGTATGCTAAGCACAAGGTGGGCTTGATTTGTGACTGAGGAGCACTGAGGTTGGGGAATCCACTGCTTCTCTATTAAGCAATAAACAAAACCTGCTTTGGCCAGGGATGGAGGTTATTTCATTTGTTAAGTTTATTCATGGTGGATCAACTCTGAAAATGGGATTGGAAAAGAGGGATCAGGGCCTTGCATTCTTGGTACACCTAGCATGACAAGTAGGAGAACCACAGGCTTATTTTACCCAACAGTAGGAGATTTACTAGAAGCAAGAGGTTACATGAGTCTGATTTGGTCAATTTCTAGACAAAAAATATAGAGAGGCAGGTCTATTAGGCAGAATCTTAGGGGCTCCTGTAGGTTCCCCTGAACCCCAAATGATTATTTCTTAGAGATGTTCACTACCAGAGAATGAATATTGGCATATCCCATCTGATTACCTCTTTTCTCTTAGACACCAAAGTTTAAAATACACATATCTAATTAAAAATAATTATTTCTGACTAAACATTTACCTAGAAAGTGAATATTTGAAGTTTCATAGATAAGGTTATCTACAGTTCTTAATTCCATAGGCTTAGTCTCTCAATCCTGAAACTTGTATCAAAGTTTCTTATTAAAACATTTAGATCTTTATTTTGTTGGAATGTTGCCAATTTGAAATTCATTAAATTCTGGAACTGAAGTAAAAGGAGTCTTAACAATGGCAAATTATTAGAGTTTGGATGTATGTAATACATTTAAACCTAAGAAGTGCAAGAATTGGTGTGGAGCTACTAAACTGGATTTTCTTAGTCCTACTAATACTATCATATATCCATTGCCATCATTCAGTCTGAATTCAGCCTGGTTTCCTAGACTAAAAATGAGGGAAGGCTGTTTGTATTTTTGATTCTTCCTCAGATATTATAATATGGGCATAAACACATAGGAAAAAAGGTAATGAAAATCTCTCACATTCTTTTTTTAAAAAGGACAAAGCAACTGAGTGACATAAAAATTAAAAATATTTGGAAATATGCACATTAGAGTATGACTGGGCAAGAGATCTTTTGGACAAAAGCATTTTAATGGAATCATTTTTCATGTTGGTTGAATAGAAATGGTAAGGCTAGTAAGGAAGACATAATAAAAGTAGGGATTTTGAAATGTAAAGTATATATCAAAAGGAAAATTTTATTTGGTTATTCAAATTTAAATTTTTGACTATTAGATCTCAGTATTCTCTAACACTACGAAGCAGTGTTTAGATATGTTTCTCTGTGTCTCTGAGTTTTGTATAGAGTTGGTACTCTGCATACTAACAATGGATTTAGAGTTGGTCTAATAGAATACATTGGGTTCCCTTTCATACTGGCCATGGCAATCTTTTATCTAATTTTATAATTTTAACAGGTATTGTTGGACCCCTACAATATAGAATGCATTTTTTTTCTGTTAAGAGTATGAACAAGGGTGGGAACATACATATGTGTAATAGAAGACAAATACAAACCATATTAATTCAGATAATAGAGAGCTATAGGAATTCATAAATCCAGGAAATTGATTGATGTGATCCACTGCATTAATAGACCAAAGGAGAAATATTATCTCAGTGAAAACAAAACATTTGATAAAGATTAATACCATGGGGTGAAGGACTTCTTAAACCTCAAAGTCACCAACCATAAGGCATACTGTGATTAATTTGATATCCAAATTAAGGTTTTCTCATTGAAGGTTACCATGTACACAATTAATAGGCAGTGACAGAAATAAGAAGGTATTTACAAAGCCTAATATTACTTAGCTCTGTCGTTATAGCGTGAAAGCAACAGCAGACAATACGTGGCTGTGTTCCGATAAAACTTTACAAAAACGGTGTAAAATGCCACAGGCATTTTTGCCCACAGGCCATTTTTGGCAACCCTTTTCACTGCCAACAATTAGAAAGCTAGACCACTTTAGAAACATCAAGTTTCTCAGGGATGCAGAGATGATGAAACAATCACATGGTATTGGTAGGGGTACAGATTGATGTGGCAACCAGGCATTACCTTGTTGTATTAAATATTATGTCTCAGTAAATACCTATAACCTAGTCTTTTGGTTCTGGATAAATATTCCAGACATTCTTTAAAAAATCCTTAAGAGACATGTCTGAGACTGGTGAGAACTGGAGGCAATTATAGAGGGAGTGTGTCGCTAAAATATGGTTGATATGCTTTATGGAGAATCAGGTAGAAGTTCTATACCATGGAGTAGATGAACAGCTGTATGGATAGAGTTTAAATGCAGTTCTATGTGAAGGTAAAAACAGAAGGAAATACAAAGCAAAACTGCATTTATGTAAAATAAAATCGATATACCTATCATGAAAATACAGAATTTCCAGAACAGATACAAACAAAAGTACAGGTCTAAACACCTTGGAATGCTTCCTATGGAGCAAGAGAATGGGAAATGGGGATCAAAGGTGGTGTTTTGGACCCAGGATGATAGGGTGCCATGAACTCAGGAAAGTATCGAACTCAGCTCTGCAATGGAGAGAAATAGGATTCAAAGATGTTTGAAGAGGCATACCTTCTGAGCAGGATGAGACGATTTGAACCTGTGATAGCTTGCTCCCCTAAAAGAAGGCCAACTTAAACCTGATGTGTCAGCCTAGCTCCCTTAGCTCATCCTGCTGAAGGGCAAGGCCAGCATTTCTTTTCCTGGATCTCCCTGTCTGAATTGATGCCCTAGGAACCCTCTCTTGGCTCTGCTTCTGGTTCATGGTCCCAAACCCCGCCCTTACCGACTGGCTTCTTCTGGCTACTCTGTGTTCAAGGGCCTTTGTTTCAGGACCTGTTCTTTGCACTTTCCCCGTGGCACCTTTGCATTTGACATCTGCTGTTACCTGCAGTACTGTGTTTAATCCCTGCTCCTTCTGTTCTGCAGCTGCAGGTCAGCCACAGTCAGTCCCATCCCAGCTGTGGTGCCTCAGACTAGACCCATGAGACAGTAGGTAGGAGACTCCAGGTTCAAGTAACAAAAACCAGATCTTGTATGTATCCAAGCTGCAAATAGATGTCCAAGGCTGCTTCTCCAAGCCAGTCCCTAGGAGGCTACTTATCTAAAGTAAGTGAATGAATAAATGCAGGACAAAAGATCAGAGATCCTTAGAAAATTTACTTGAGAGTTTAAACCCTTAATATATTACATAAACTTCTCTAAGTGGAAAAGTATAGTGTGTCTGTGTGTATATATGTATAGGTATAAATTCAGTGTTGTTTTGGAGTATGGATAGCCTTATCCTTGCCAATCCACATACTTTCTATTTGGTGTTTGAGTCCCTAAATAACATTTTATATATATAGAACTGGGAAAAACAACTGTTTCCTAATCTTTTTGGAGGCTATTAAGAGTAGAACAGAAAATAGTATTTCTGGAAGGCTTTAGGTATTACCCTATTTCGAAGCAGATAAGATTTGGGGACTTTCTTCATCTACCTGCTTGGGTAATTGTATATCCTACAGCAAGACAGCCTATATTTGATGGCAAAAATTTACAAAGGTAAAATATTACAGAGGTAAAATACATGCTACTTTCTGTAATGTAGGATCTTCATTTTCTTAAAAAGATTTTTAGTCATGAGAGACAGAGAGAGAGAGAAAGAGAGGCAGAGGGAGAAGCAGGCTCCCAAGGAGCAGGGAGCCCAATGTGGGACTCAATCCCAGGACTCTGGGATCATGACCTGAGGTGAAGGCAGACGCTTAACCATCTGAGCCAACCAGGCGCCCGGATCTTCATTTTTATAGAAGGGCTTAGCACAGTATTTTTTAAAATAATACTTTGTCTTAAGAGAATCTGATTATTTTAAAAAGTGAAATCTGTTGAATTTCCCGTGTATATGTATTACAAATGAAGTAGCCGTTTTTTCAAATGCATCTTAAACCTAATATACTTTGTATGCGCCTACAAATCCTTCTTTATCTTTTAAGAGTATTTTTTTCCTCAAACTTGCTCACTGTGGGAATGACTCACTGAATAACTTCAACTTACATTCCAATTTCTTGTTGGTTATAATAATACAAATGGCTTGTTCGGTAAAAAATCAAAGAACATAAAGACATGACTCTTTTTCATCATCTTACAGAAGCCATTTAGCCATAGCTTTTGTAATTCTGATCAACCACTAATCATTAGCCATATTTCATTCTCCCAGATCCCAACTGTAAATGCCCTTACTACACTCATGCCTCTAAATATCACCCCTTATCTGGACCCCTTGGTGGTAATATGGCACAATGGAATTTACATAGATTTGTCTTGGTCACGCAAACGTATGTTTAACAATCTTACCCTGGCCTTGATACTGTGACCAACAAAAGTTTCCTCTCCCGGTGACGATCCACTTTCAACGTCAGAGCTTCGAGTTCTTCATTTCCCTGGGTATACTTTGCAGGTATCCCTCCTTCTTCATTACTTCTTGATTTTTTTTTTTTCCTCAGCCTCCTGATTGTGTCAGCATTGACTTTTGAGTGAGTGTGAGGGAAAGTTTGATTTCTCCTGATGGAACAGCTGGATATGAATTCCTTCTTATTCTTTTCTTTCTTTCAGGAAAGTAATCATTTTTCTTCCTTGTGACAAAAGTGATTTGACTGCCTACAATTGTCAACTTATTCAAGCCTGCAGGGTGAATGAAAGGATGCAAAAGCAGGGCGGTATTAGGGGAAGAGTTCTGGCTCTGAAATCAGTGTATTTTCAAAGGGTTTTTAAAATATTTGCTATTTTGATCAGAAGAAACTGTATGTGACACCGGGGTTTTTAGGAGAATATGTTTTATAAAAAATAAGTAAACATATCTTGAGTATAAACCAGCTTGACTCCAGTAAATCAAGCAAATATACTGACTGTTGGATTTATGATGTCTTAGGATTTCTTTAGAGGATTTTTTTTCCCTATTTCATTCTTTCAAAAACATAATCCTCTAGATTTAAAGAGATTCACAGTGGTTTCAAAGGGGGTCTGAGCTATTAAAGTCTCGTGGGCAGCAGGAATACTGAAGCCTCTGCATGGGTAATGTGAATCAGCAAGATTTTTTTTTCTTTTAGTTTAAGGGCTGTGGGTAAAAAAGGCTTGCTTACATGAATCCAGGGGAGTAGGGAATTGGATATGAACCCTATTTTAGTAAAACAACAAAAACCAAAAAAAAAAAAAATCAAAAACCAAAACCTAATTGAGGACAAGAGCTGTTAACTTTTTTCTTTGCCCATGTAAAGCAAGAATGAAATACAGTGCTGGGTAACTACCTATAAGGCACTTCAACGTTTGATGACTGATAAAAATACCAGAGAACTTTGCTACTGCTCAGAAATAGAGCCAAACCATGGTTGATCACTTTGGGTGGTTGGTGTCTTTTGATGGGGGAGTCTTACAGTATCAGCTGTTTAGCCTCGTCTAGCTATATAAGTTTAGCCAAATCACACATGAAACTCATGCAATAATTCAGATATGAAGAAAAACATAGTCCTTTGTTTTATCTATAAACCGATTTAAAGGTTAGTGTAATCTGATAAGAACTCCTTTTGGGTAATACCCAGTCTTCCTTGGATAAGAATGCCCCATTCTGTTCGGTTCAGCAGAGGTAGGTGGGAAGGCATATGGCTATGCAATATCACGAAGCCCGTAGGTAAAATGTCTTTGCCCTCCTCTGGTATCCAGGGCAATACCTTTTACCTACTTGGGTTCTTTTCCTTGCAGGCATTTGTAGATGAAATCTGAGGCTGATGTAACTATTAGTATGGTCTCTTTCAGATTAGTTTCTATTAGGTGCAGGTCTCTGAATGTCTGACATGTCCTGCAGCTACTGGCCTTTCCTTTTGCTATCCAGTCCAGACTGTGAAGGGGGCCTTTTTGCTTGGCTACTCTTCTTCAATTCAGAATCCAGTACACAGAAGGCAGCTGGAGGAAATGGTCCTTAGTGCTTCTACATAGGCCCACCTTGTTTGCTATGATGTGTCTTACTTGAGATTAGGAAGTGGCAGTTCTGCCTGCCATGTTATCCTCCTTTGATTATTGGGAACTGTGACTACTTACTTTACTTTCCTCCCTTATGGTTCTTTCCTTTCTGCCTCATAACTCTCAGGGACAGGCTTAGAGTGACCGACTATCCTGGTTTTGCTCAGGACTGAGGGGTTGCCCTGGACAAAGGATTTTCAGTATTAAAATCTGAAAAGCTCTGGATGAATTGGGTGAATTGGTCACCCCTCTTCTCAATGCCAATCTATTGAGTAATTCTCAATAGTAAGTAGGGATATTTTCTGGGCAGATAGAACTCTATGATCTAAATTCTTTCTACCTTATTAATGATATTCTGATGAGGGAGCTAAAGGAATCTAACAAACCTTTTTCAAGAATCACTTCAAAATCCTATTTATAAAAGTTCAAAGCTAGATACATACTCTCATTCTTGTAGAATTCTCCGTTTCCATCCCAGAAGGATATCTGGAGCCAACTACAATGAAGATTACACATTTAGAAAAAATTAGGGAGGGAAGCATGAAAACTAGTAACAACATTATATGAAAAAAATCTCCTTTTAAGGTTAGAATAAGCCTACCACCAACTGACTGAAGTACTGAATTTAAAAGTGAATTCCTGTGATAGCAAAGTCCTAGCAGAGCCCTTTCACAGGTTTAGTTTGGCTTTTACTAAGCAATTTGTGCATATACATGTGTAGGTATTTGCATGTATATGTACACATATGTATATATAAATAAAAGGCTTTATTAAAATTGAGCACACATCCTCAAAATAATGTATTTCTTAAAACACTAGGAAATGGCACAAGGTAGGTTTTCCAGTGTACTACTTTTCTTGATCAGTATTTTATACAAATTGTTAGAACTTGAAACAAATCTTTTGTCATCACATTCATAACTCTTCACATTTTAAATTACTGCATATGAACAGAGACCATGTCTTTCCTGTTTGTTTTTTAATCTCCAGTGCCTAGCCTGTCTCTTGGTCCATGGGTCATATTCAATAAATACTTTTTGAATGAGTGACTAAATTTTGAGGTTGTTTATAATTAACCTATAAGAATCAAGATTTATCTCTGTATCATTTGTACAAAGCAAACATCTGAAATAAATGGAGAATGAGTTCTGTAATAGCTCCGTGAAGAAATATTTCTATTTTGTTAGCTTTGTTATCTCTGGTACATAGTTTTCATCACTGGGCAAAGTTTCAGCACATACTTGTTGAATTAGTGAAAAACTACAAATATTTGCAGTTGATGGTTATCTGTGGTAGATAGAATAATGGTCCCCTAAAGATGTCTACCTCCTAAATCCTGGAACCTGAGAATGTTACCTTAACCTGGCAAAAGGAAATTGAATTGGCAAATGGAATTAAGGTTGCATGCTAATCAGTTGACCTTAAAATAGAAAGATGTTTCTGAATTATCCAGATGGCTCCCATGTAATCAGAAATGTCCTTAAATGTCAAAGAGGGAAGCAGAACAGTCAGTCTCCGTGTGATGTGAAAAAGTAAGAAGAGAGCTATTGCTGATTTGAAGATGGAAACAGGCCACAAGCAATGGAGTGCGGGCAGCCTCTAGAAGCAGGAAAGGCAAGAATGTGGATTCTCCCCTGGAGCCTCCAGAAGGATTGTGGTTTTGCCAACACCTTCATTTTAGCTAAGGCCTAGTTTGGACTGCTGACCTTCAGAATTAAAACGAACTTGTGTTTTCAGCCACTGATTTTGTAGTAATTAGTTACAGCAGCAATGGGAAAGTAATAGATGTTCAAAACAGTAAATTTACCATTCTCATTGTTAAAATATTTTAAGGTAGAACTTGAAAAACACTTATACTAGTAAAATGCCACTCATTTTTTAAATTGTTTCATATTAAATGTCATTTAATGAAGGGGTTCTCCTTGTTTTTAGGTTAAAAATGTAATTTTTATATAAACAAGGCTCAATAGAACTAGCTGTTGAAGATTTTAAGACTGTTTTCTCTTAGTCTTACTGAACAACTTGGGTATTTTTTTTAAAAGAACTTTTATAAAATCCTTTTCTCATTAGAAGATTAAGTAGCAGAGTAATCTTTATTGTTGAATATCTTATCAAATAAGAAAATGCCCTGCAACTATAAAACCTTTCTTACCCAGATATACCTACTCTTAATATATACCCATCTGGTTTTTTGAAATGTTCATGTATGCATATATTTTTTCCAAATTGTTTTTATAGTATATGTATGATTTGACCTGATATTAAACACTTCATAAATATTTTTCCATATTAAACATATTCTCTATAACAAACTTTTTTCCTGACTTTTAAAAAAATGTTTATTTCCAGTATAATTGTTATATTAACTTCAAGTATACAGTATAGTGATTCAAGAATTCTATACATTATTCAGTGCTCATGATGATCAATGTACTCTTAATTCCCTTCACCTATTTTACCCATCGCCCCAGCTACCTACCTTCTGGTGACCACCAGTTCTCTCTATTTAAGAGTCTGTGTTTTTGTTTTCTTCCTTTTCCCCTTAAAGTTCACATATGAGTGAAATCTTCTGGTATTTGTCTTTCTCTCACTGGATTATTTCACTTAGCATTATACCCTCTAGATCTATCCCTGTTGTTGCAAATGGCAAGATTTCATTCTTTTTTATCACTGAATAATGTTCCATTGTATATATACATACCACTTTTTAAGATTTATTTATTTTAGAGAGTGGGGGTGGGTGAGGGGCAGAGGGAGAAAAAAATCTCAAGCACTCCCCACTTAGCATAGAGCCCTATGTGGGGTTCAGTCTCATGACCCTGAGATCATGACCTGAACTGAAACTGCGAGCTGGATGCCCAACCAACTGAGCCACCCAGGTGCCCCAGAATACTTCTTTATGTATTCATATATCCACGGACACTTGGGCGGCTTTTACAGTTTGGCTATTGTAAATAATCCTGCAGCAAACATAAGGGTGCATGTATCCCTTTGAATTAGGGATTTTTGTATTCTTTGGATAAATACCCAGTAGTGCAATTACTGGATCATCGGGTAGTTCTGTTCTCTTTTCGAGGAACCTTATACTGTCTTCCACAGCAGCTGTAGCAATTTGCATTCCCACCAAGAGTGTATAAGGGTTCCGTTCTCTCCACATTCTCACCAATATTTGTTGTTACCTGAATTTTTGATTTTAGCCATTCTGACAGAGATGATATTTCATTGTGGTTTTGCTTTTCATTTCCCTGATGATGAATTGAGCATCATTTCATATGTCTGTTGGCCATATGAATGTCGTCTTTGGAGAAACGTTTTGTTCATGTCTTCTGCCCATTTTTAAATTGGATTATTTGGGATTTTTTTTTTTTTTGGTGTTGAGTTGTACAAGGTCTTAATATATTTTAGATACTAACCTTTTATTGGATATGTCATTTGCACATATTTTTCATTCAGTGGGTTGTCTTCTAGTTTTGTTGATTGTTTCCTTTGCTGTGCAGAAGCTTTTTATTTTGATGTAGTCCCAGTTGTTTATTTTTGCTTTTATCTCCCTTGCCTCAGGAGACCTATCTAGAAGGATGTTGCTACAATCAACCTCAGAGAATTGCTGCCTGTGCTTTCTTCTAGGATTTTATCGTTTCAGGTCTCACATTTAGGTTTTTCATCCATTTTGAGTTTATTTTTGTGTATTGTGTAAGACCGTCATCTAGTTTCATTCTTTTGCACGTTGCTGTCCAGTTTTCCCAACATCATTTGTGGAAGAGACCGTCTTTTTTCCATCACATATTCTTTTCTTTGGTTGAAGATTAATTGATCATATAATTATGGGTTTATTTCTGGCTTTCTATTCTGTTCTATTAATTTGTGTGTCTGTTTTTGTGCCAGTAACATACTGTTTTTATTACTACAGCTTTGTAATGTAACTTGAAGTCTGGAATTGTGATGCCTCCAGCTTTGTTTTTCTTTTTCAAGGTTGCTTTGGCTATTCAGGGTCTTTTGTGGTTCCATACAAATTTTAGAATTGTTCTCATTCTGTGAAAAATGCTTGTTGGCATTTTTAGGGACTGGGTTAAAGCTGTGGATTGCTCTGGGAAGTTTAGACATTTTAACAATATTCTTCCAATCCATGAACATGAAATGTCTTTCCATTTCTTTGTGTCCCCTTCAATTTCTTTCATCATTATTTTATAATTTTCAGAGTACTGGTCTTTCACATGTTTGGTTAAGTTTATTCCTAGGTGTATTATTTTTGTGCAATTGTAAATGGGATTATTCTTTATGCTGCTTCATTATGAGTGTATAGAAATGCAGTGGGTTTCTGTACATTGACTTTGTATCCTTTGACCTTACTGAATTCTTGTATCAGTTCTGGTAGATTTCTGGTGGGGTATTCTGGGTTTTCTGTATGTAGTGTCGTGTCACCTGCAAATAGTGAAAATTTTACTTCTTCCAGTATTTCTTGTCTGATTGCTGTTGCTAGGATTTCCAGTTCTGTGTTGAATGAAAGTTGTGAGTGGACATCCTTGTCTTGGTCCTGATCTTAGGGGGAAAGCTCTGTTTTTCCCCATTGAATATGATGTTAGCTGCGGGTTTTCATATAAGACCTTTATGATGTTGAGGTATGTTCCCTCTGAATCTATTCTGTTGAAGGTATTTATCATAAATGGGTGTTGTCCTTTGTCAAATGCTTTTTCTGCATCTATTGAAATGATCATATGATTTTATCCATTCTCTTATTGATGTGATATGTCACGTTGATTGATTTGTGAATATTGAACCACCCTTGCATCCCAGGAATAAACCCCACTTGATTGTGGTGAATGATTTTTTTAATGTATCATTGGATTTGATTGCCGATTTTTTTTTTTTTTTTTTTTTACTATTTTGAGAGAGAGCGAGAAGCGGGCTCTCTGCTGAACAAAGAGCCCGATGGAGGGCTCAATCCCAGCACCCTGGGATCATGACCTCAGCAGAAGGCAGATGTTTAACTGAGCCACCCAGGTGCCCCATGGTTTACTAATATTTTGTTGAGGATTTTTGCATATATGTTCATGAGAAATAAGGGCCTGAAGTTCTTTTCTTGTGGTAACTGGTTTTGGTATCAGGGTAATGCTGGCCTCATAGAATGAATTTGAAGTTTTCTCTATTTTTTCTGGAAGAGATTGAGAAGAATAGGTATTAACTCTTTAAATGTTTGGTAGAATTCACCTGTGAAGCCATCTGGTCCTGGACTTGTGTGTGTTGGGAGCTTTTTGATTACTGATTCAGTTTCATTGCTGGTAATCCATCTGTTCACATTTTCTGTTCCTTCCTGTTTCAGTTTTGGTAGGTTATAGGTTTCTAGGAGTTTATTCACTTCTTCTAGGTTGTTCGGTTTGTTGGCATATAATTTTTCATAATCTCTTATGGTTCCTTGTATTCTGTGGTGTTGATTGTTTCTTTCCTTTCTGATTTTGAGTCCTCTCTGCCTCTTTTTTTTTTTTTTTTGAGTCTTGCTAGAAGTTTATCCATTCTCTTGATCTTTTCCAAGAAGTAGGTCCTAATTTCATTGATCTGTTTTATATTTAGTTTCTGTATCATTTATTTCTGCTCTAATCTTTATTATTTCCTTCCTTTTGCTGGTTTGGGGTTTTGTTCTTTTTCTAGCTCCTTTATGTGTAAGGTTTAGTTTTTGAGATTTTTCTTCTTGAGGTAGGCCTGTATTGCTATAAACTTCCTATTGGAAATGCTTTTGCTGCATCCAAAGATTTTTACTGTCTGTGTTATTTTCACTTTCCCCATGCAAGTTTTGATTTCTTAGATTTCTTGGTTGACCCATTCATTGTGTAGTAGCATGTTATTTAACCTCCATGTATTTATGCTCTTTCCAGATTTTTTCTTCTGGTTGGTTTCTCATTTCATAGTGTTGTGGTCAGAAAAGACACATGATATGACTTCATATTTTTGAATTTGTTGAGACTTTTTTTGTGTCTGAATATGTGATCTATTCTGGAGAATGTTCCTTGTGCACTTGAAAAGAATGTGTATTCTGTTTTAGGGTGGAATATTCTGAATTTATCTGTTGAATCCATCTGGTTCAGTGTGTCATTCAAAGTCACTTTCCTTGTTGATGTTCTATTTGGATGATCCGTCCATTGATGTGGAGTGGGGTGTTAATAGCCCCCTACTATGTTATATTATTATTGATTAGTTCCTTTATGTTATTAGCTGCTTTATGTATTTGGGTGCTCCCATGTTGGGTGCATAAATATTTATAATGGTTATATCTTGTGGGATTGTCCCCTTTATTATTATATAGTGTCCTTCTTTGTCTTTTGTTATAGTCTTTGGTTTAAAGTCTATTTTGTCTAAGTATTGCTACCTTGGCTTTCTTTTCACATCCATTTGTTTGATAAATATTTCTCCATCCCCTCATTTTCAATATACATGTGTCTTTATATCTGAAATGAATCTCTTGTAGGCAGCATACAGATAGGTCTTGTTTTTATCCATTCTGTTGCCCTGTGTCTTTTGATTGGAGCATTTAGTCCACTTACTTTTTAAGTAATTACTGATAGATGGTATTTATTGACATTTGGGTACTCTTTTTGTGTTTTTTGTAGTTCTTCTCTGATCTTCTCTTGCTCTTTCATGGTTTTCTGGCTTTCCTTAGTGATATAATTGGGTGCCTTTCTCTTTACTTTTTGCATATGTTCCTGGTTTTTGATTTGTGGTTACCATTAGGTTTGTATATAACATCTTCAGCATATAGTGGTTTATATTAGGTTGATGGTTGCTTTTGTTTGAACCCATCCTTTACTCCTCTCTCCCCCGTGTTTTAGGTATATGGTGTCATACTTTACATCTTTTTTATTTTTTGAGTCCCTTGCCTGATTTACAAATATATTTTGTACTGCTTTTGTGTTTCCTACTTTTCTTACTCTGACTTAATGGTCTTTCCTTTCGACTCAAAGTCCTTGTTAACATTTCTTGTAGGGCTGCTTTAGTGGTCATGAACTTCTTTAACCTTTATTTGAGAAACTCTATCTCTTTCTATTCTGAATGATAGCCTTGCTGGAGAGTATTCTGGCTGCAGATTTTTCCCTTCATTCCCTTGTGCCCTGCAAAGTTTCTGCTGAAAAATCAACTGATAGTCTTACGGTGTTTCCCTTGTATGTAATTGTCTTTGCTCTTGCTGATTTTAAAATTCTCCTTATCACTCCTTTTTTGCCATTTTAATTACCATGTGTCTTGGTGTGGACCTCCTTTGGTTGATTTTGTTTGGGGGTCTGTGTGCCTCCTGGATCTGGCTGTTTCTTTCCCTGGATTAGGGAAGTTTTCAGGTATTCAAATAAAATTTCTGCTTCCTTTTCTCTCTCTTCTTCTGGGATTCCTATAATGTGAATGTTGTTTATGTTTGATGGAGTCACTGAGTTGCCTAAATCTGTTCTTCTCACTTCGCATATTTTTTTTCTCTCCCCTGCTCGGGTTGATTATTTTCCATTACTCTGTTTCCAGGTTGCTAATTTCTTCCTCTGCTTTCTCTAGTCTATTTATTTTATCTAGTGTATTTTAAATTTCATTTATTGTGTTCCTCATCTATGATTGGATCCTTTTTATCTCTGTCTTAAGGGTCTCACTGATGTCCTCCACTTTTTTCTCAAGTTGAGTATCTTTATGATTATTACTTTAAATTTTGTATCACACATATTATATATATCTCTATTTTGCCTAGGTCTCTGGCTGTGGTTTTGTCCTGTTCTTTCATTTGGGACATGTTCTTCTGTCTCCTCACTTTATCTAACTCTCCATGTTTGTTACCCTGTGTTAGGAAAAACAGATATGTCTTCTGCTTTTGAAAGTAATGGCTTTCTGCAGAAGAGGTCCTGTAGTGCCTTACCATGCAGTGTCCCCTGTTCATCAGAATCTGACACTTCAGGGATGTCTCCTATGTGTGTTTCCTGAGCCTTGCTGTTGTGTCTTGGCCACTTTCTCCACAATCCAGTCACCTGCAGTGGCTCTCTTTGCCAGTTACGGGCAGTATTTGGTCCTTGTGGTGTTCCTGGACCAGTATAAGGCCACCTTTGGCTTGAGTTTAGTCAGAACAGGCATTTGCCAGGGATGCAGGAGCACGAAACTACAGGGTGCTTTTCCTGCAAAACTTTGTTGGTGGGAGGAGCCTGCAATAAGACCAGCTGTCCTCCTCCAGCATTCTGCTGGGGCTGCAGATGTGTAAACACACACTGAATGGTGTGTTTACCGTCCCCTCTCACAAGGGCAGCAGTCACTTGGGAGTGGTGCTAGCCCCTCTGGGTGCTGCTTGCACACTTAGAGGCTTGTGGCTCTGGTTTGAGTGGGCTCTGGCCAAGAGTGTATCGGAGGGGGTGGGGCATGTGGTGCTCAAGGTTTGCATGCCAGCAGAGAGGCTATGCCACTGAGCCAGCCCAGGCATGCAGTTTTAACAAGGTATGGGTGAGTGTGCTACAGTGGGGGGGCCTGCTCTCACGAGGAATGAGACCCTGCAAAGTGCACCTGTTTGGAGACACAGTGTTGGTAAGTTTTGTTTTGGTCTTGTGGGGAAGAGGACCTTTCGTGCCAGGACTGAAGAAAGCGTGAGTAGAAAGGGCAGATCTGTGAAAGCCTGGAGGAGGGGCAGTGGTGGGGCTTGATGTAAGCAATCAAGTAATGAGTGTCAGTCCTCTGCTGGTTCCAACAGGTGGCCTTGTGTTGATGTTGTGGGGTGGGGGAGGGAGATGGCACCTGCCAGCTCTTTTGTTCTTGGAGGAGTCTCGCAGTGATCTCTGTCCTTCCAGGTGGGCTCTGTGATGAGTAAACTACTCCCCATCTCTATGCCCCAGGTGTTTTTCAGACTGCCACTCCTGTACTGTATCTTAGTGTGAACTGTCTCTTTAAGGGCCTGGACTCAGTTTCCTCTTGTCCTCCTGGCTTTCCCAGAGATGAGTTGGCTGATTTTTAAGGTTCCAGTTTTTAAGTCCCAGTGGCTATAAGAACTCATGAAATTCAGCCCCTCTGGCTTTCAAATGCCAAATGTTAAAGGGATTCATCTTTCCTGTGTGGGCTCACTGGTGTGAGTCTGTTTCTCTCCCCTCCCAGCATTCCTGTGGGTAGACCTGTTGGGTTCGTTTAGCTTCTCACCATGTCTCTGCCCTTCTTACCTTCTTCATGTGTCCTCTTTACATTTAATTGTGGAGTTTTTTCTGCCAGTCTTCTGGTAGTTTTCTTGGCTATTTACACTGATGTGAGTGTTACCTAGTTTTATCTGTGGGACGAGGTGAGCTTAGGGTCCTCCTACTTGGTCAACTGTCTGAAAATATTAAATTAGTAAGGTTTGTTCTTTCCATTTTTTCTTTCGTGAACTGTCCATTTTATGTTGGGATAGTTGGCAGCTTGTTTGATTTATTATAGCTCTTTACATAGTAAGTGTATTAATATATTTTGTCAGTTTGTTTTGCATTTCAATTTTATGATTTTTTTAAATGAAACTTTGTAATCTTATGTAGGCAAATATATCAATAATTGTTTTTAAAGATTTTTGGTAATCTTTTTTTTTCAGATTTAATTTAGAGATTGTGCAAGTGGGGGGGAGGCAGAGGCAGAGAATCTCAAGCAGACTCTGTGCAGAGCATGGAGCCCAATGTGGGGCTCAGTCTCACAACCCTGAGATCATGACCTGAGCTGGAACCAAGAGTTGGACCCTTAACTGACTGTTCTACTCAGGTGCCCCCCCCCTTGGTAATCTTATATAGAAAGAAACCACTTATCCACTATGATGTAAATAGTTGCCAATTTTTATTAATAGTGTTTTATTTTTTTATTTATTACTCAGATGTTTTTGTTGTATATGGTCTTAAAAGATTCTTTTCACCCCACATGATTAAATAATTGTGAATTTATCAATTTACTATGCTAGTTTCATACTATAATGCCCTGTAATAATTTCTAATATAAACTGGGATCTTATTCTTATTAGAGTCTTAATTTTATCTCTTAGGCTAGTATTTCTTATCATACTCATAAATAGTATTTTGAAAATGTTTATAGACCCTTAGAAGTGTATTCAGCGCTTGCAGGGTTCAAAATCTTAGTCTAGTGTCTATTAAATCATCCTTATTGGTCGTAGCTCGCTAATTCTCTGCATCCTGATTTTTTCTTTTTTTAAAATTTTTTTATTGTTATGTTAATCACCATATATTACATCATTAGTTTTTGATGTAGTGTTCCATGATTCATTGTTTGTTCATAACACCCAGTACTCCATGCAGAATGTGCCCTCTTTAATACCCATCACCAGGCTAACCCATCCCCCTACCCTCCTCCCCTCTAGAACCCTCAGTTTGTTTTTCAGAGACCATCATCTCTCATGGTTCGTCTCCCCCTCCAACTTACTCCCCTTCATTCTTCCTCTCCTGCTATCTTCTTCTTTTTCTTTTTTCTTTCTTAAGATATATTGCATTGTTTCAGAGGTACAGATCTGTGATTCAACAGTCTTGCACAATTCACAGCGCTCACCATAGCACATACCCTCCCCAATGTCTATCACCCAGCCACCCCATCCCTCCCACCCCCAACCACTCCAGTAACACTCAGTTTGTTTCCCGAGATTAAGAATTCCTCATATCAGTGAGGTCATATGATACATGTCTTTCTCTGATTGACTTATTTCACTAAGCATAACACCCTCCAGTTCCATCCACGTCATTGCAAATGGCAAGATCTCATTCCTTTTGATGGCTGCATAATATTCCATTGTGTATATATACCACCTCTTCTTTATCCATTCATCTGTCGATGGACATCTTGGCTCTTTCCACAGTTTGGCTATTGTGGACATTGCTGCTATAAACATTGGGGTGCACGTACCCCTTCGGGTCCCTACATTTGTATCTTTGTGGTAAATACCCAGTAGTGCAATGGCTGGATCGAATGGTAGCTCTAATTTCAACTGTTTGAGGAACCTCCATACTGTTTTCCAGAGTGGTTGCACCAGCTTGCATTCCCACCAACAGTGTAGGAGGGTTCCCCTTTCTCCACATCCCCGCCAACATCTGTTGTTCCCTGACTTGTTAATTTTAGCCATTCTGACGGGTGTGAGGTGGTATCTCATTGAGGTTTGGATTTGGATTTCCCTGATGCCGAGCGATGTTGAGCACTTTTTCATGTGCCTGTTGGCCATTTGGATGTCTTCTTTGGAAAAATGTCTGTTCATGTCTTCTGCCCATTTCTTGATTGGATTATTTGTTCTTTGGGTGTTGAGTTGGATAAGTTCTTTATAGATTTTGGATACTAGCCCTTTATCTGATATGTCATTTGCAAATATTTTCTCCCATTCTGTCGGTTGTCTTTTGGTTTTGTGGACTGTTTCCTTTGCTGTGCAAAAGCTTTTTATCTTCATGAAATCCCAATAGTTCATTTTTGCCCGGGCTTCCCGTGCCTTTGGCGATGTTTCTAGGAAGAAGTTGCTGCGGCTGAGGTCAAAGAGGTTGCTACCTGTGTTCTCCTCTAGGATTTTGATGGACTCCTGTCTCACGTTTAGGTCTTTCAACCATTTGGAGTCTATTTTTATGTGTGGTGTAAGGAAATGGTCCAGTTTCATTCTTCTGCATGTGGCTGTCCAATTTTCCCAACACCATTTGTTGAAGAAACTGTCTTTTTTCCATTGGACATTCTTTCCTGCTTTGTCAAAGATAAGTTGACCATAGAGTTGAGGGTCCATTTCTGGGCTCTCGATTCTGTTCCATTGATCTATGTGTCTGTTTTTGTGCCAGTACCATACTGTCTTGATGATGACAGCTTTGTAATAGAGCTGGAAGTCCGGAATTGTGATGCCGCCAGCTTTGCTTTTCTTTTTCAATATTCCTCTGGCTATTCGGGGTCTCTTCTGGTTCCATACAAATTTTAGGATTATTTGTTCCATTTCTTTGAAAAAAGTGGATGGTATTTTGATAGGAATTGCATTGAATGTGTAGATTGCTCTAGGTAGCATTGACATCTTCACAATGTTGGTTCTCCCAATCCATGAGCATGGAACGTTTTTCCATTTCTTTGTGTCTTCTTCAATTTCTTTCAGGAGTATTTTATAGTTTTCTGAGTACAGATCCTTTGCCTCTGCATCCTGATTTTTTCTGACCACTTGGTCTTTGCCTTAGGATGGTGTGTCTTCTATTGTGCTCTGTCAGCTTTTTAAAAGCATTTGCTTTAAGTACTTTATGTTGTGGTATCTGATAGCCATTCAGGACATATCATTTTTAAGGATTACATTTTTATTAATATAAAACAACCTTCTTTAGGATATATGATATCTTTGCCTTGAATTTGACTCTTTCTGATCTAGATATTGTCACTTTCTTCATTGCTCTACCTGATATAGCTTTAACTTTCACTTTTCATTTTCTGTGTATTTTTCTTAAACTGCTACTTTTGAGTGACATTGTTTTTTACACAATCATTTTTTTTAAGGTCTAATTCTTGTATGTATTTCTCTTTCCTATTTTCTTAAAATTTCTGGCACCTTTTTTGGCCTTTTGTTACCAGCCGGTAAGAATACAAGTCAGCACAGTAGCATAATACACCATCCTAGCAAATAAGAACACTCATGGAAATGTTATATAAGTATGTCCTGGGCAGAAACCTTACTTATGAACCTTTTAGTTAAAAAGCTGGACACATATCTACCTAGAGAGTAGTTTAATATGTTTAAGGTCCTTAGTCCTGTGTCAGTGTCACAGGTATCCAATGAATGCATCTCTGCTGGATTGGAGTGCGGTCTTCTCTTTCCTTCCTACTGTGTCTTTTTCTGATATTTACCAACTCAGTGCGCTGGAAGCTACAGTTTGAGTGTGTATTTTGACCCCTTCGTAAAATTAGAAACACTTCACTCCAGGATGCATCAGACCCTGGTTAGTGCCTAATACTTCCTGACTTACTGATTTCTTAAGGGTATAGCTATGAATTTTAAGTGAAGTGAAAAGTAATGGCTTAGAGCCCCTTTCTCTGGTAATCTGAAAAATCAGTATATGTGGGTACAAACCTAGGTGTGAGGTTCGAGTGTGTGTGTATTGGTTGGAGTAATGTCTTTATACTGTAGAGCATGCATTAGAGTCAGCTACTGACTGCAATTTTCATTATAGCTTCCAAGGTTTTAGAATTAGTAGGTAGTCTTGGGGCGCCTGGGTGGCTCAGTTGGTTAAGCAACTGCCCTCGGCTCAGGTCATGATCCTGGAGTCCCAGGATTGAGTCCCGCATTGGGCTCCCTGCTCAGCAGGGAGTCTGCTTCTCCCTCTGACCCTCCCCCTGTCTTGTGCTCTCTCTCAAATAAATAAAATCTTAAAAAAAAAAGAATTAGTAGGTACTCTTGGGTATTACAACAACAGGTGTGCTTTCATTCTTTTCTAAAACAAATATTTAGTGTATTAAGTTGTCTTCTGAATCTTTAATTGTATTTTACTAAGTTCCTAGCCAAGCTTCATTGAAAACTGGTACTTGGCCTTTCTTACTTTATTCCTATTCTTGTATGACTGGAAGATCAGTCTCTCCATATTTCCTTCTCTTCCCAGTCCAGTCTGCCTTATATACAGCTGTCAAGTTAATGTTCTTAAAGTTTCCCATGGTTTTTATTCAGTGCATCCACCCCAGTTGGGCATGGAAGGCCACCATCATTTGATTTCAGCCTTTTCCATGTGATCCTTTTCTGTTGTACCAGACTGTCCTCCTTTCTGTGTTCTGAACATTCTGGTTTTCTACTCCTGTGTCTCTCTCATTGTTCTCTCTCTCTCCTTGGAGTGCAGTTCTTTTCTCTTTCTTGTATTGCCAACAGTAAAAAATCTTTTCTAGTCTTCTAGGCCAATCTTAGCAGAACCTATACCCTGGGGTTCCTAATTTTTCTGTTGCACACAGACCGTTTTCAACTTTGCTGTTCTCTAGCTCTCTGTTTTTGTGTGATTCTTGCTTTTCTGTATCTTGTGTAATCACTTGTTTATTCCTGTTTTCATCTAATCTCTCTATTACCTCTCTATCTCCTAACTGCCTGGTACCATTTTACAAGTAACCAGTTAGGTTGAAAGTGGGACATTTGAAAAGTTTGACCAACTGTGACCATTAATTGCCATGTGTGTTCTTTTTTTAATTTAAATTTTGTTAGTTAACAACAGTGCAATATTGGTTTTTGGAGTAGAATTCAGTAATTTACCATTTCAACAAGCGCACTCTTTAATACCCACCACCCATCTTGCCCGTCCCCCCCACCTCTGTCCATCAACCCTCAGTTTGTTCTCTCTCATTAAGAGTCACTTGTCATGAGGTTTTATTAGTCATTTAGCCCTTCTGCACTTCTGTGTGGATGCCGTGTAAAATGGAAGTGAAGATGGAGCTTACCTGTCCACTCTTCAAGGGCATGATTTTTGCTCTTTTTGTAGAGAATAACTTTCACTGCATTGTGTTTTGTTCTTTGACAGACTTTCATCAAAGTGTTAAAATGAATTCTCCCCTTTCTACTTTATTAGGTACCGTCTGGCAACCTTTCTACTTGATAGGGTGGATTTTGTAGAATTCTTCCATTTTCTTATTGTTCCACCTTGCCTTTGCCCTGAATTAGCATCACTGCAGCATAAGAACTTGTAAATCTCTTTTGGAATTTTGATACAGTAAAGCTCATGGACTCTCTAAGATCTTATCTTAGACATGGAAGAAATAAAGAGTTGAGTTATTAAATTTGAAACTTTTATGTGAAAAGTCAAAGCATTTGCATAACTAATAGCATTAGAAATAATCTTTTCCCTGATTTCATGTACATAGAAACATTATAGTGGAGATTTTACAAAAGGTTATTTTCAGGTCCAGGGAAATGATACTCATGGGTTGCTTACTTCCATCCTTAGTAGCACACAACAAAGTGCTCTCCACATTTCAGTGTTTGAATCCATTCGTGTTTTTTCCTTTAAACTCTCTTCACTTAGGCTTTGAGGAGACTCTTTATTCATATTTTTTTTCTGTTTTTGGAAACTTTGCTTTTTTTATACCTTCTTGTAGTGTCCAGGTTATTTTTCTCTCTAGCCAAGGACACTTTTCACAGAATTTTAGAAGTTCTCAATTACAATTTTCTGATTAAAAATGATACAGGAACTGCTTTGATGTATAAATCCTGCTGTTTTCCTTTCGGTACCATTCCATCCCTTTGGTGTGATTTAAAGCCTCCGTTCACCTTAAGATTTGAGTATTGGCTATGTGTATTGTCTTCTCAAAATTCAAACTGGTATCTGTTTAATCCCTAAATGGTGAATGTATAGTAACAAACATTAATAATCATTTTCATTGTTTTGTTAGTGATGGAGGACTCAACATCAATGCTGCATGACTTTAGAAGACTTGATAAATTAGATGGTTTCTAATTAGATAGCCTCCATTCAGTGAATCCATTCCCTCTGATGGGAATTGAAGATAGAGAAGAAGAGCAATATCTGTTGTGGCAGGTGTTTTAAGTGCTTCCTACATGTTATCTTAGTTCATGCTAGATGACATTTTTAAGATAATAAGATGGAAGCCAAGTAGTTGGGATATTCTTTTTATAACTACTTGGAGAGAGTTTGATTTAAAAAATACAATGGCAGTGAGACTGTCTATGAAACACTGTTTTTCTCACTCTAGTTTATATACTGATAGAGATAGGCAAGCCACGTTTCTTTCAGAAAGTCCTTGACATTGTTTCCAAATCGTGTGTTTTACTTTGTTCATCAGTATTGTGTAATAAATGGAGGTCAGGAAAGCAAAACTCCACTTGGTGTCTGGAACCATGTTTCTTGGTCTAGTGGTTGTTTGCTCTTCTGTTGATGGAAAGATGTGAAAATTGAGCAACCTAGACCACAAGCCTGTCTGCCTTCAGGCTCAGTCCTTTGGTTTAATGTTCTCCATGTGGGGACAACTCACATTAGAATCCTCTGGGGTTGTTTATTGTATTTATATTCCTGGGCCACTCCTGATTTGTCCTGGGCTGGAGTCTCTGGGGTAGTTGGTCAGGAATCTCTTAGAGTAAAAAAGCAGATTGTTAAAGCAGAACAATGCAAGTTTAAAAAGCTCCATCACTTCTTTTGCTCATAATTAAGGGCAAAAGAAGAATTCAATCTAGATATGTCTTGAAATTGTGATAGGACTATCTATATATTTGAACAGTTTCTATAAATGGAAAAATTAGCTTCTGTACTTCACTGTTGACCTTAAAAGGGAAGGGAGAGGAGAACTTGTATTAAGTGAATGACTTTTTCTTTTTGTCAGGCTCTGTGGCAGGACAGTGACAGGCCCCAGGGCCAGTGGGCTTTGTGATGACAGTCTTGAAAGGAGGTATATGTAGGTCTGAGACTTTCCTAGTCTGCCATAGTCTCTTGACCTCAGTTTTGGGACATGCAAAGCCTCAAGATGCTGGGGTTGCAGGTAGGCCTAATTTTGAGACCTGATTCTACCACTTACTGGGTTTAGTTACTGAAATCTTTTGTGGTTTTTATCTGTACTCATCTGTAAAATGCACATATTAATAGTTTCTCTGATAATCAAATGAGATAATACATATAAATCATTTTTGTCACCTATTAAGCCCTCAATTTGAAGGATGTAGAGAAAAACAGACTAGTAAAGTACAAAAACCTAATAATTCTGACAAACCATAGGATACTGATTAGTATGATGGCAGAAGATAATTGGTTACCATGGACAGATGTTTATGTAGTTTATCAGCTCTCCTTATTAGGGCATCCTTTAGCAAGTCCCCTTGCCTCATCAGAGCAACTCAAAGATCAGCAGGTGGTCAGAGATGGGAGAGAACCGCTGAATATTCATTCACTTTGATCTCAATTCAAAAGAGTTTATTCTAGGGATTCTTAACTCCTCCGTATTTCTGTATTTGAGGCTATACATTTCCTTGTATACCATACATTTTTACTTTAAGTGGTTTTGTTGTCATTCAGTACTAAAACTTTATTTTTTATTACTTTTTTTGCTTCAACAGATGAGTTTTCAACCCATCCTTTTTTAGTCTGATACTATTTTATAAATTTACAATTTTGATTTTTAATAATGTGTTTTGATCAGAGGCAATGATTTGTATGTTATGTATGATAGCGTGTATTGTACGATTGTGTTTTTTGGAGACTTTATGGTCAAGTCTGTGATCAAATTTTGTAAACATTCCATGTGTCTTTAAAGACCATGCATGTTCTCTATTCACTGTGGGCACACACAATCTCCAAATGATCAAACTTGTTATTTAGGCTGTTCAAATCATCTATATTCTTTTTTTTTTTTTTTGTCTGCTTAATTTGTGACTTTGAGAAGGAAAAGGTAGAAACTCTCCTAATGATTGTGGAAATGTTCAATTTTCACAGTTGTAGAAATTCATGCTTTGTCTTGAGGCTCTGCTGATTGATACAAAGATTGAGATAGATGCATGTATCCTTTCCCAACCCTTCACTTGCAACATTTTTTTGACCATTATTTTTTAGACAGTTCTTCATGTAGATAGCATATAAATGGATTGTTGTCTAGCCCGAGTATCTGTGGCATTCAAATGGAAATTTAATTTACTTAAATTCAGTGTGCTTACAGATATATTTTGCTCTTTGATTATATAATCTCTTCATGCTTTTTCTTCTTTTCCTGTTTTTAAGTTCCTTTCTGCTTTCCAGTGGAGTCACTACGTTTTCCATACTCTTTTCCTCCTTGATTCTAGCGATTTGGAAGTTACTCATATTGTGTAGTGTTCATACTGAAATTTTAAATGTGCATCCTTGACTTAAAGTGTACTGTAAATCATCTCTGTCCTCCTCTCAGCAGCTCAAGGACTTTTATTTATTTATTTATTTAAAGATTTTATTTATTTATTTGACAGAGAGACAGCAAGAGAGGCAACAGAAGCAGGGGGAGTGGGAGAGGGAGAAGAAGGCTTCCCGCCGAGCAGAGAGCAGACGCAGGGCTCGATCCCAGGACCCTGGGATCATGACCTGAGCCGAAGGCAGACGCTTAACCAACTGAGCCACCCAGACACCCCAGCTCAAGGAATTTTAGAATATTTAAGTTCCAGACTTCCTCCCCTTCTTCCATGTAATTTTTACTACCTTATTGTTAAATCTGAAATTATTCATTTTTTAAATACCGTTAACAATTGTTTGGCTTTATCAGCAGGTTAACTTATTTCCTTGCACTCCATTGCCTTCCACATCCCACTTCCTTTTTCCAGGTTCAATTTCCTTCTTATAAGAGTGTATTCCTTATTACTTCAGAAGATATAAGTGGCCAGTAAGCACTGTGTCTCTAGACATTTCTTTCTTATCTTATTCTTGAACAGTAATTTTAGCTGGGCATAGCAATCTAAACAGGCATTTGTTGAAGATACTATTTCATTATCTTGAAAACTATTGATGAGAAATCTGTGTTCAACTATGACTCTTGTATAGAGAAAGGTGTTCTTCCCCAGTAGCCCAAGGTTCTTTGTCCTTATTTCAGTGGGCAGGGCTACCCTTCAATTTCTTGGCCTCATAGTAGGGATTGGTTCTAGGTCCTCTAACTTCATGTAAACTGAGGCCACTCCTGTCCTTAGATGGTTTTTAAAGTCCCAGCTTCCTAGTCCATAAGGTTTATTTTCTGATTCAACCCCCTGGAGAACTTTGGAACATCTGTCTTTCCTTTCTGAGCTTTTGTTTTTCTACCTGATAATTTCCCTACTTTTCTTTCAAGATCAGCTATTTGAATGTAACATTTTAACTAGCACCACTAGGTGGAATTCTAGAATCCTTTGGAGAAAGTTGTGGGAGATAACCACCGGATAGCAACTGTGGTCATTGTAGAGAAGGGTGGCCACAGTGACCAGTGCCTGGCAGGGAGGGGAGACGGTGATAGTGGTTGTGGGGGCGGGGGGGGGGACAAATACACATATATCTCTTCCCTTCTTGTCTCCTGATAGTAAGTTACTGTTTCTATGCATATACGTTTTTTCTATATTTTCCAATTTTTGGCAGAATATCATTTATAATGTCAATTTTTCTGTAATCTTTTAGCATCTTTCTAATGTCCCCCTTTTGTTTCTAATATTGTTTATTTGTACCTTTTTTCTTCTGAAAGATTCTATGACCTTATTCTTCTTGATTTGAGTGCTTAGCTCATTAATTCAGCCTTTTATAGCATATAAACAGTTAAGATTTTTAATTTCCTTGAATACTGCCTTATCTACATCCCAAACATTTTGATATGTAGAATTTTGGTATTCTGTTTTAAATTGTTTTCTAAATATCTATCTTAGTCAAGTTGGGCTGCCATAACAGAATGCTATAGACTGGTGACTTAACAGAAATTTTGTCACAGTTCTGAGGCTGGAAGTCTGAGATAAGGTTGTCAGCATGGTTGGTTTCTGGTGAGGGCTGTCCTCCTATTTGCAGAGGGCTGCTTTCTTCCTGTATTTTCACCTGGCAGAGGGAGAACAAGCAACTTCCCTGGGGTCTCTTCCAGGAATGGCCCCACCCTCATGACTTCATCTAAATTATAAAAAAAAACCAAAACCAAACCAAAACCTTAATTATCTCCCAAAGGTCCCCATTTCCAAATACCCACCACATAGGGGGTTGGGGCTTCAACATATGAATTTTGGGGGGACATAATTCAGTCCATAGCATAATCCTTTGAAATTTTTCTCTGACCCATGAATTAAAAGTGAATTTCTCAATTTGTAAACATAAATATCAAGTTTTGGTTATTGACCTCTCACAAAGCTGCCTTGGTGTCAGAGAATGTGATCTTCATAGTACTTATTTAGAAAATTGTTGACTTGCTTTTTAGTGTTATAAGTACTTTCAGCAATATTTTTTGTGTTTGTGTCTTTGAAATATTTTATTGAAAAATAGTCATTGCTTTTCAGTTGCATTGACATATATATAGCCATGTGTATGTGTATATATGCATGTATGTTTTAAAATTTCATCAAGCTTTTGGGCGCCTGGGTGGCTCAGTTGGTTAAGCGACTGCCTTCGGCTCAGGTCATGATCCTGGAGTCCCAGGATCGAGTCCTGCATCGGGCTCCCTGCTCAGCAGGGAGTCTGCTTCTCCCTCTGACCCTCCCCCCTCTCATGTGCTCTCTCTCTCTCATTCTCGCTCTCTCAAATAAAGAAATAAAATCTTTAAAAAAAATAAAATAAAATTTCATCAAGCTTTTAAATTAAGTTGGTCAGTTTTATCTTTCCTGTATTTGATTTATCATTGCTTTTAAATCTCCCATTATGAAGGGTAATTTGTCTATTTTTTTGTTGTGGTTCTGTCAACTTTTGCTTTCTATACCTCATGATACATTATTAGGTATACATATGTTTAGAATTGTATCTTCCTGATTATTTGAGCAATTACCATTATACATGCATCTTTGGCATCTAGTAATGTTTATTTTAAGTATATTTGCTGTTTAGCTCCATCAGCTTACTTGGTTTAGTCTTTTTTCATTCTAGCAGTTTATTGTATTTGTCCTTCACTTTCCAATTTTTTTCTTTTTTTTTTAAACCATGTTTTGATTATTTTTTTCTCCTTCCATTTCTCCCCAGTAAGGAGTATTTATCTGCTCTTGGCCTATTCTCAAAATATTTATCTTAGAAATCAGTGCACTTAATTATTAAAGTCAAACTTAAATCATTATGTTTACTCTCATCTTAAATAAAAGGCCTATGTAACACTTTAATTCAGATTTCTTTGCTCCTGATGTATATACTGTTTTGGTCTATTTTATTTCTATTTTGTTTTCCTTTTAACCCCACTCATCAGGCCATTGCTACTATTGTGTTTCTCAATTTTGTTATGTAGATTTATCCAGGCATTTACCACTTCCTTTCTCTTCATTCCTTATTCTACCTCAGACCTGATGTATAGGGTTTGTTACATGCCCCCCTCCTTCCTGTGTTAGGTCTTTAGGGAGAGTCTTGGTAAAGAACTTTCTCAGGGCAATGTGCTGAAATATGTTGCATCTATCCTTTGTGGCCTCCTTGTTTCTTGATAAGATTTTGTTTTCTCAGTTAAACTAAAAATTTGGTTCTAAACTTTTAGTGTGTTTGTGTGCACCCACATGCATTTTCTTCTTGCCAGACAGTTTCTCATTTTTCTTATTATGTGGTTTTCTTAAATGAGCATAGATGAGTTGACAGGGACTTACAGAAGAACCTTCACATTAAACATTTCTCAATCTAAAATGTGTCGCCATTGCATTTTTTCCCCCTTAATTTCCTGAGAGCATTTTGCTTATGACCTAATTACAAAATCTACATCTAGTAATGTCTGAGGTGGTGTGATCATCTGTCAGTGTGTGTGTAAGAAAATAGGAAGTCATTTCAAAACGTGTAGGTTTTAAAATATTGAGGGAGAAGCTATTTTGGCTTCTTAATACCTATGAGATAAACTTTTTAAAATAAAGTGCTTTGGATGTGTTTTTGTGGAAAAGTCCCATTAATGATTAAATAATGGCTAACCCAAAATCAATAAAAGCTAACAACAACAAATAATGAGCAGGAATAACTACTTGTAACTGAGAGGTTATAGCTAAATGGCCATTTTTGTACTCCTCCTTATTCTTCAGACATTTGGCAGAGTACTGTTGCAAACTTTTGGCCTCTTGAGCAGGTGTGATGCTTATTGACCCAGTGTTCTGCACTGTATTACAACCGAGGCAGATATTTCTAACAGTGAGGATACTCACCTGGTTTGCCTTTTTTACCTTGAGAATTGGGCAATTTTGTTTTTGGGGAGTTCATTGTGTTCATATATCTAAATATACCAGTATGAAAAGCACTTACTTGGTAACTGTGTAAAGACAACAAAATATGACTTGAGAATGTTATCATACATCATACGCTTCCTACTTTACTGAATCATGCACACCCCCGTGTGCATGCACATGTGAAATTGACAAACTTGAAGTGATGTCTAACGTGTTTCTGGTGTAAATTTTTAATATTTCTTCACCAGAGAATTGGTGTTACTTTTGGCAACAATATCTCAGGGAGTTATCTTTATTCTGGTCCATATTCTCTTTTATCTTCCTGTATTAGCTTCTGCTCTAGCTCAGAGTGTGGCTGTTTAATACTTCTTTACCTCTAAGTAGGTGCTCTAAGTGGTGGCTCTTTGTTTCCTGGGTGACTTATCTCTTTCTGGGTGGTGGCGGCGGTGGTGGTGGTGGTTTTTCAGTCTGCCTCCCTGAACTCCTTTCTCAGTCTGCCAGTTACCCACCAAGTGTGCTTGGCTCCCAGTTAGTTGCTACGACATAGAACTAAAAGTTCTTCTCTTTCCTCCTCACCACCAAATGAGTAACACCATCTTGCTAAGTTTATATCCCAGATGCTTTTTAACTTATCTACTCCTATTCTCATTCTCATTGTTCTCAGTGTTCTTCTTCCCAGAACCCACATATGAGGAAAGGATCATTTCAGAGCGAGCTTTTCAGAATGCAGTTCTGACCTTCTCATTCCCTGGCTTACTCTTAGAAACACCTCCTGAGAAGGACATTTCAAAAAGCACAAACTCACCACGACTCAGCCCCTGCTTATTTCTCCAGTCTTTTCTGTTTTTCCCCATCTTCACCAACCTTGGCATTTCATGCTGTATGTTCCTAAAATGCTTTCCACCCTGTATCAAGCTGCCTTTAACCGTGCTGTGTTTTCTGTTGGCAATGTCCTTTCTGCCCCTTTTCATCTAATTCCTATTTATCTCTTTAGTCTCAGTTTCAGTATCTTCATCCCCATGAAACCTTCACCTAGAGGCTCCAGACTTCACACTGAGCTAAGTATGTGTGTCCCAGGAGCACACGGCCCTGTATGCGTAATGTGGACATGATTGACTTGTATGTCTGTCTCTCCTTCCATATAACATGCTCTTCTGACACAAGGACTCTCTATTATTCATTTTTGTATATCCAGGCTTTGACATAGTATGTGCTCCCAAAATAGCTCAATATGTAATTTCTTATATAGATGTAAAGTGAATCTTTTAAAAGACTCCCAATATCATCCAACAGGATCTTCAAATTTATTCACAGGATAACTTCAAGAAATGAAAATTTGCTCCCGTGAGGATATTAAATAGAATATGCCGTATATTTTGAAGGCAGTGCCAAAGGGCGATTTTTAAGAATTTTGAATATGGATTGCACTGTTAAAATAAACCTAGTATCTTCCCCAGATGACCAATTTGAAGAAGTAAACAACCATTTGGATGTATGTAGGTTAAAAAACATAACTATTTTATGTTTTATCATTCACTTTTTTTTTTATAGTTGTACCAAACTTCAAGTCTAAGAAAGTATGATTTGGAATCTGTGGCAATGTGGGGCTCCAATGGAATGAGGCCAAACAGGGAGAGGAGAGTAATTTGAATTATTTAAAGATCTGTGAATTATGATCATAATAAAAACCATGAGTTTCCCTGAGGTTGTCATCAGCGTCTAACATCCATTCTGCATTTTGTCTTTTGTTCTGTCTTATGTCCTTTCTCCCCACTGCTGGGTGTGTGTGTATCTTCATCTCTAACATTTGAGCAGGTGTGACATCCCCTACAGCATTTAGGAAGACAGGGTTATGTTTAAGAGGACAGACACAGCTGCAGCATCTTATTAAATGAACACTAAAAACAAGAGAGAATGTAAATCATCCAACAAATTGTGTGTCATTAATTCTTGATGCTGGTTCGAAGTAGGAGAATAAAAATCTTTACCTCCTACCAAGTGCACTGTGAAACTTCTCAAATTTATTTTGATAGATCTGTGTTGCAGTAAATCACACAGGACCAAAAACTCTAATAAATTAAAAGCATTACAGAGGATGGACTTAACGATAGGAGATATACTTAGTTTTCTTTTACATTTTATGGTAGTACATAAATTTGCTGGTAAGGGACCTGGTTCTCAATTATCTAAAGAAAGGAAGCAAAAGATATTTGGGCAAAGTAAAGTTCTTGAAAATCTATTTTCATGGACTTCTAGAAAGTCCTTCACTGATATGAGAAGATTCTGGTTGCTTCCTGGAGATTAGTGGGTTTCCAGTGTCATTCTGAAGCTGAGGGTTCAGTGGGGGGATTGCCCTGTTAAAGCCTAACTCGAGGTAAAATGAATACACACTTTAAGTTGAGAAGACATAGGAGTGTTTGTGTGTGTGTGTGTGTATATATGTATGTATATGTGAATTTCTGTTCATTTCTACGGGGACTGATGAGCTTGCCAAGGCTATTGCTATATGACACTAAGTGACTGGTGGAGGGAAGGAAAATCATTTAACTGGTTCTTTTCTTTTTTTTTATTAAAGATTTTTATTTATTTACTTGACAGAGAGTGAGATAGCGAGAGAGGGAACACAAGCAGGGGGAGTGGGAGAGGGAGAAGCAGGCTTCCCGCTGAGCAGGGACCCTGATGCGGGGCTCGATCCCAGGACCCTGGGATCATGACCTGAGCTGAAGGCAGACGCTTAACAACTGAACCACCCAGGCGCCCCTAACTGGTTATTTTCTATAGACCAAAGAGTCGTGATTTTTTTTCCCCCTGAACTTTTATCTAGTTGCGTTGATTAGAGTTGTTACCTGAGGTTCTTGTACAAAATACACATTGTATATCATGGAGTGTATAGAATTACAAGAGTGGGAACTAATGGGTTTCCTTAGTATAAAGAAAAATCCCTGGCTGGTCTTGGGCCAGATAGACCCTCTCACTGACTTCAAGCCTGCTGGAGAGGTCCTGGTGCCTCAGTTTCCTTAAATACAAACTTCACTGATTAAACTTTCAGAGGATTTTTTTTTTTCCTGTGTGGTGTTCAGTTCAGGGTCTTTAATAAGAACTCTTCTCAAATGAGAAGTCAAAATGGAAACAGATTAACTGTGTCTCCAGTTTAATCCTGCAATAAAAGGAAAGTGTGTGTACGTTAAGGGAAAGCCTGTTTTTTCTTGGTCTCAGTTGTCTGACAGAGAGGAGTGGAAGAAGCCCTGTTGCAGCTGATGAACAAAATCATCTGTTATTTTAAATGTTGGATGATTATGAAATTGTGCCTTACATGAATGGGTTTTCTTTTTTTTCTACTGCAATACAATCTGGATGTTCTACCAAAATTTTTTTGAATTTATTTTGGGGATTAAGTGCAACAGCAATGCAAACCTGCAACCATAGTCTGGTGCCCAAAGAGACCACATTTTGTGTTGAAATAATACACAATAGGGAAATAAAGTGAGTGAGTAGGATGAAATCCTTCTTTTGGAAAAATAATCTTTAACTTATTAAAGTTTCAGACTCTTAGGTTTTTGATGAGCTTATTTAAAATCTATGGGGGGGGAAATTAGCAGCTTGAAATGCTGACAGCATTAAAAAACAGCGAGAAACACTTGATTCCTCAAAGGCTCCTTCCCTCACCCCTCAGATAGTTTGATTTTCCTATTTATCTCCTTTGTATTTTTATAAAAAAGAAGAGAACCCTTTGAGAGGACAGTTTTGAGGTCTCAATCCATACTTCTTTCCAGTTTATCTTTTACATTCAAAATAAACACCTTTAAAAGAATCCTTTTTGGTACTAGAGCGCTAAATGCTAAGCTTAGGTATCAGCAGCTAATTAGCTTCCCATCTGGGGGGGATTGTCATTGAACTCCATCTCCTGAATATTTACTGAAGGATTTGTAAAGAATAAGCTCTTTTCAGAAAACTGGAGCCTTTTGAATTTTTTTTTGATTTTTTTTTTTTCCTTCAGTTTTTACCTCCAGTCAGTTGAGTGGGAGGAGGAAATCTACATTGGCCCATCCCAGACCTGCCTTATGATTCCAACACTACAATCCACTGTCTGCACTGTTGTGTAGAACATGCCATGTCAAGCTCATGTTAAGTATTGCTTTCCATTTCAACATCTTAATGGACTTCTCCTTTTGAAGAAGTTTCATAATATGCCCTGGATATCCTGTGCCAGTTCTCATGTTCTTCAGTCTCAGTATGTCTTTTGTCACCTTGTTTGCTGTTCTTGTGTGCTATCTTGGCTACTCGGAGAGTATGTCTTAGGGGATACTCAAAAATTAAGAATCCGGAGGTGTCTGGGCGGCTCAGTTAGTTAAGCGTCTGCCTTCGGCTCGGGTCATGATCCAGGAGTCCTGTGATGGAGCCCCGAGTCCGGCTCCCTGCTCGGTGGGGAGTCTCCCTCCCCCTCTGCCTCTGCCCCCCACTTGTGCTTGTGCTCTCTCTAAAAAAAAATAAATAAAAAAAATATAAGAATCTGTAATTCCGGTGTGATGGGATGATGTGGTGTATTACAGGTTTTGTGATTGCGCGGGGTTTCATTATCCCGCGTTCCGCCACCACCTCTGCCTTTGCCAAGGCCCCTGCCCGTATCTTCATAGCCTCCTGCACATTCACGCGGCTGCTTTGCCGGCCCACTTGCCACCTGTGCCAGCCCCACCACTTCTCCCTCTGCTGTCACAGCATTTCCTGATGCTAGCTGCCTTCAGCAGTGATGTTGCCAATGCCATGCTCTCACACAGCGGGGCCGCTTACCTTTTTTTTTTTTTTTTCCTTTTTTGATTTCAGCAGAAAGACACAAAATCAATGTGAAAACTGACCTAGAACATAGTTGCTCCCTGGGGGTTCACATAGCGCTCTTAGCATACTTCCTCTTGTCCTCATCTGGGAGCTGAGAAGTCAGAGGATCTTGAGATCTCAGATTTCCCATAACCCTCTCTTTGGGCTATAGTCATGCTCTCTCACCAGCTTGGGGAAAATGGAGGGAAGGGTTGAGTACAGAGAAGAGAAACCCAGAGCCACAACCTTGCCGTCAGTTAAATTCAATTAATCCCAAGTCAGCTTGAGATTGGAGTTTACTGATGAGGAAAACAGGGTCCTTGATATTCCTCCTGCTGATGAAGGTGCAGGGAAAGAAGCATAAAAGGTCAGTAACATCACTACGTCCAGCAGGGTATCAGGGACAAGATGTTCAGGCAAAACCGTAATGCTTGGTGATTGTTTTTTGGAAGAGAGGTGGGAAAATTTTAAACTCAAGCCCAAGTTTCTAACTTATGAAGTTGATTGAGATCTCACCAGTAATAGAAAACCAGAAAGAGAAAGTTAAGAGGGTGTGAATTTAAACCTGTTAACTTCTTGTTTTTCATGGGCTATAAGGGTAAATATATCTGGGAAGAAGCAGGAAATTCTTGGAGAGGCTATGTTAATTATAATTATTTGGGGGAAAAAAGTGACAGCTATAACTGAATGGGCAATTTAGGGAGGATAAAGTGATAAAATGTGAGGAGAAAAGTAGAGAAATTTACGTGGAAGAAGGAAGAAGATGTGGATAGAAAAATAAGAATGACAGCGGTAAAGTTGAGATAGTAATGCCACAGAAATTATTAGGGGAAGACCCTTTCAGGAAGAAAGCAATGATCAGATCATGTGTGGACATGAAGAATAATAGGATGAAAACTGTATTTGATAATTAACATCACAGTTCTTAGAGTAACTTCGTTAGAGCAGTGGAAACAAATCCCTATTACACTGAAGATCCAAGCTGATAGTAAGACAAATAGAGTCCACCCATGTGTATTAGACAGCTCTTTTAAAATGTTTCTTGGGATTTATCCTCAAGAATGTTTTAAGGTTATAATCACACAATTGTGCAAAGATGCAGGGAGGAAAATCTCCATTGCAGCATTGTTCACATTAGAGGACAGTTGGATACCTAGCTTAAATAAGCAATACCAGAGATTTGGTTAAATACTCCCTATAGTTAAGTAAAATGGAACCATTTTTAATGGTGATAGATTTCCTTTGACATGGAATATCATTTGTCCTGAATATTTGTCTGTGAAACCTACATTAAGAGTATATGATCAATTTTTATTAAAAATATGTATTTGTGCAATACCTTTAAATAATAACATTGGTTATTACTGGGTGGTGAGATAATCTGATTTTCTTTTTTAACTTCTTATTTTGCAATTTTTAAGTAAACATGGTTACTACTTTCGTAATAAAATGAGAATAGATGTGAGAAAAGAACCCGGAGAGGGATCAGTGACTTTGAATGAATTCAAGATGGAGAGGATTTGAGGGCTTGGGAATTGGCCATAGATTCTAGTCAAGAAGAAAAAGGAAGTGAAAAATGTGCAAAGGGCAGGGCTCAGACTGGGTTTAATTCCAAGAAGAAGGAAAAGTTCTAAGTAAAAGGAAAAAAAAACTCAGACAAATATATAGAAATGTTTTTATTTTGACATGGATAGATGAAAAGTGAGATGGACTGTTGGAACATTTTAAGATGAAGTTATGAGCTAATGGTAAGAGGGTATGTGTGGGGACTTGAAAGAAATGGAGAAATTTTGGAGCACAGAATCTCAGCAGAGAAACAGTGAGCGGGGGTGGGGGGTGGAGGGGATGTGAACAGTGTCAGTATGGCTGCAGGTGGACAGCGTGAATTTGCAGTGTAAAGTTTTATTTTACTCCCTGTATGTGTTAATAGAGTGAAAGCCAACCTTCTCATATATATCCACTTTACAGTCCAGAAAAATGAAGGAACACTTCTCATGAATGCTACTGAGCTGCTATTGATCCAAGCAGTGTTTGGGAATTAAAAACAAAAAACAAAACTGCTTGACAAACTAGGTGAAAGCATAGATAACTTTATTCCAGTACAGAAACTGTGTCATTACAAAATACATTTTTAAGAACATAAACACATCAGTCCTGATGGCAGATATTTTATTAGGCCACCGAGTTCTTCAGATTTTCTGCAGCTTTAAAAATCAAACTTGCTTGACTGAGTTTTCTAGTCTTGCTTCCCACATAATTGCAATGTTTTTATTAGCTTGGAATTGGGGTGGCTTTGCCTTACAATTTTGGAAGGGTTGATAGGAAGGTGTTTCTCCTGCTTTCCTTATGGGGTTCAGGTTAGGAACATCACTTGAGGGCATTTTCAATATTTCTGAATTCTGTGGGAAAAATTAAGCTGATTTGAATATATTGATAGGTACTTAATCAGCTGTTGGTGCACATTTTCATTCCCTCTCCGTTTATAATGCGCAGAATTTTCTTAGAAGAAGTGCTGCATTTTAGAAATGCTAAGACTGATAGTCCAAAGTCCATTCTGTGTTGTGAATGGAAAGGGGGCAGAGAAGGAAGCATAAAGATTAAAGAGAAGATGGAATGACTTTTTTCATCCTGTCAAAGGACTGTTTATATTGGGCAATACTGCAAGCTTGTAGGTTCAGCTTGAAAGTTCTTCAAATCAGAGGAGCCATTTAATATATAATAGAGAACTGTGCTGGCAAGTCATTTATAAAAATGGAAACATTTCATATCTGTTTTTTCACAGAACACGTTTCTCACTTATGAGACATGGCTGTTTTTTGCTCAGATCAAGGAATATGAACTAGTGGAGCTCCACATTCAATAAATTAAAGACATTAGAAATGAGTCAGTTTAGTGTGGTTTGATATATACATTTGGTTATAAACATGCAATGAAAAACATATTTATTTGTATCTGGCAGTCACTGATCCCTGATTACATATTCAGTTGATGAGATTAGATGCTAATTAAAAAGTCTAATCACTTTACATCATAAGGACTTCTAGTTCCTGGCAACCATTTTGTGCTGAAAAAACAAAATAAGTTTTTACACGTCGTGCTCCTTTATTTTAATCAAACCCATTACTAAATACAGCAACAACTCTTGTTTTAACTGTGGTCATTTGATACCCATGATAAACTGACTTTCTCAAGGTCAAGAATGAATTTGAGTAACTAGAATAGAAAAAGCAGTTCCTTTCAGGATGGCAGTATGTCCATCATCCCATGCTCTGCTCCTTTCTTCTCACTCTGCGTTTTGTAGGACTAGGCTTATCTTAAGGATAACAGTGAAAGAAAAAAGAAGAGGAGGGCATCAGGTGCTGCTACAGGTGAGGATGTTGACTGTGGGGTTGACAGAGGGTCTAGCTTCCGGGTCTGCTTAAGCAAGTTATTTAGTTTCTCAGAAGTTCACTTTTTTTTCTGTTAGTAAAACAGGGTAACACAATAACTTCCTGTGAAGTTTTTTGTCTTTTCATTTACCTGTCCCTTTCTCCAGCCCACCCCTCCTCTTGTACCTGTACGTCCAAACACCCAGAAGCCTTTATAAGAAGCTGTTAGGAAAAATGGTATGATTGTAGAATAGCTGCTATTAAATGGCAATGTCTTTGGTTGAGTGCCATTTTAAGGCATTGAGTGAATTTAATCTTTTCTCAATGTCAAGACCACCAGACAAGGTTTTTGTCCCCCATTAGAAAAGCCCCGTTGGTGGTGGCTCTGGCTTACCCAGTAGCATTGTAAATGCAAGCTCTGTGGCAAGTGGAATTGATTCTGAAAATATAATTCTTGTACTAAATGGTCTTCCACCTTGTTTTATAAATTTACTTAGTTGGAATAGGAAAACAGCATTTTTTTGTTGTTGATTTATAACGATCTCTCCCATCTCTGCATTTATGCTTAAAAAATACATTTTTTCTTGAGAGAAAGGGCATCAAATATTTTTTGAATCAAAAGATTCATTCCTTCAACTTCTATATAATACCAATTCTGACAGGCACATGTTAGACACTAAAATTTAAGATTTCAATGGTGAGTCAGATGTGTAAACATGAAATGACTATACCCTATGTTAATAGCCATAATGTACCTGGGAAGGGGCTGTTTAAACTGAGGAATATATTGAATAACTCAGTCTGAGAAGTTTGAGCAGGATTCATGGATGAGTTGACATTTGGCTGAATTAAAAAATGAGTAAAATTTAGTCAGAAATAGTGTGGGAATTGTTTCCAAAAGAGTATGGTTTTTAAAAAGAGCATGATATATTCAGTAATGTCAAATAATTCTTTGATAGATGTATAGGATGAAATAAGATTACTGAAATGGATGGGACTAGTAGGGCTATGAATATAAATTACACTTAAAAATTTTTAATTAACTAGCCGTTGATAAGTTAACATATATTTAGGTTTAGTTTCTTGATTCCCCTGAAACCAGTAGACTTGAATAGTACATAAATAGTGTTTGTTTTGTTTGGTCTTAGTTTGCAAGTTTGGGGTGTGGGGCTTCCAAGTAGATATTGATGTAAAGACTTACTAAATAGTTGGGTATATTTGGTGCTCATACTCAGTTACATGAATCAGGCCACTAGGATGGGAATCCAGGCTCTACCACTTACTGTGTGACTAGTTATTCACCTTCTCTGAGGGGGCATGTTGAACCAGCCGATAGTGTTTTGCTTAGTTACTTTGACTGGCAGTATTCTTTTTTTTTTTAATTTTATTTTTTTAAAGATTTTATTTATTTGAGAGAGAGAGAATGAGAGATAGAGAGCACGAGAGGGAAGATGGTCAGAGGGAGAAGCAGACTCCCCGCCGAGCAGGGAGCCCGATGTGGGACTCGATCCCGGGACTCCAGGATCACAACCTGAGCCGAAGGCAGTCGCTTAACCAACTGAGCCACCCAGGCGCCCTTGCAGTATTCTTTACTTGAATCCATCCTAGTGGCTTCCATGGGCTTATGAGAGCTAATGATGAGCATCTCTTTTCAGCTCCATGTTTAATGGTGTCATACTGGTAGCTTGAAATTGGACCCAGTGGGAATATTTACATTACAGAAACCATTAAATGCTATACATCAGATATAAGTATTTATAAAAATAAGGCTGGTTTATATTCATACTACTGCATCCATCCCTGTGTTGTTTGACCCACAAATCAGTGTTTAACTCCTACAAACAATAAAATAAGACAAAAGAAAATTGACTCAGATTCTTTACTCTGTTTACAGCAGTGTTGTAGCTTGTGAGTACCAGTTTGGATCTAACTTGAATTTTTCTTTACGTGCCATTGATTTTTCAAAAAAAAGTTTCACCAATGCAAAGGTTTTTTCTTTTTCTTTCTCCCTAATGTGCAGGGATTTGTGTGTGCCTGTGCTGTTTAAACCAGGGATTATTCATTTGTTTGCAAGAGAAATTCACTCTAGCTTAAATGAAAGGGAGATCTACTGGGGGGGGGGAAGGTAAACCAAGGAAATCAAGAATATCTGTGTTCCAGAACACACAGGGATGTGGGATGTGGGGATGCAGGTATAAATGAAACTTACAGGTTTCATTTATACCCCACATCCTTGGAACTGAGAAGCTGTTCTTCCTATCTTGCTCTTTGTTTCAAAGTATTGGTTTTCCAGTGTCTGTTTTTCTGTTGATATCACTACCATTCTTTTGTATTTCCTTGTCTGTTGACCTTCTGTGCTTACTCATCAGAAACCATATGACCCAAAATACTATTTGGTTCTTCAGTATGCATGTCTCTGCCATAGGTATCCCCTCCCTATGTGTCTTAAATATGTTTAAATTCTTGTGAGAGAATGGACTCAGTCCAACTTGTGGTGATGACCTCTTTGTGTCAGTCCCACACCTGGTTCACTGTGTTGTGGCCACAAGAACAGGGCTCCTGGAATACTTGGATATCCAAGGCACTTTGGGCAAGGCCTGTAGGTGGGGGCAGATTCTGGAGTAGGGGCCATCGTTTAGGCATATACCCCAAAATGTGTTGTTTGGGAAAATTTTAGCTGAATGATATGCTCTCTTATTGGAGTAATGGAAATCCTAATTTCTCTTCTCAGAGCACATTAATAGATGGATGTTAAATTTATTTCTATATTTAGCAACCTAACCAAATATGAAAAGTTACTGATAATGTTTTGCATTCTTTCCAGCATATCAAATTATATGATTTACTTGACTGTCATCACACATAGGAAATGTTTTCCTTTATTGTTTTCAAAATGCTTTTTATATTCTAGAATTACAAAGTGACCTAATTAACTGAAAAACTATATAATCAGCTCTTTAAAAATCCATAAAGGAAAACAATAAGCATAGTAACCCAGGAAATAATGAAGTATAAATTAAAAATACAGAACAGTGGGAAACATGCCTAATAAACATTATTAGTTCAAAAATAGAAATTCCATGTTCCTGGTACTAACACATAATTTTTCAAATAATACTTCTTTCTTGCTGATAGAGATCTAGTTTGGATTTATTTCTCTGCTGTGAAGTAAATGTGAAAAACTGCCAAAATGTTCTAAAGTTTTTCACCTCGGTTTCCATCACCGAGACTGTAAAAATATCATTTTCTTTTCCTAACGGAGCTGTTGAGGAAAAGCACCGCTATATGGCCCCTTTTAGAAGACTACATTTCAGAAGGTTGGCCAGAGATGTTGGTGACCTGAGGCAACTATTTCAATGTACGGGTTTCTTTCAAATTACATTTCTGTTGGTCTCATCAGTGCTTTACTTCAGACTAAATAGCTTTTTAATCATTGGGTTTTTAAAGAAAAAGGAAAAACACTCCAAACTGTGGGAAACAGCGGTGTTTCTGGATAAGAGAGGTCTTGGAGACCACCAGGTACCAGTTACACCAGGGGCCAGGCTCCCCAGCGGAGAGCACAAGTGTGCCTCCTGACCTCACAAATGTGGAAGCGGACCCCAGAGGCAAAGCAAGGCTCTGGCACATGCTTATGCTCTTGCCCAGTTTTGTGAGGTGCTCCATTACCTCGAACTGCATGCTTCCTGTGATCTTTGAAAGTTACTCCGTTCCATTAGGAACAGATGAGTTTTTCACATGCAAGAGTGTCCTCCCTTCCCTCTGCAGGGAAACAAAGTGATTGTGATGGCATCTGACTTGCATGCTTTCCCGCTGAGAGAAAAGGGCTTTGAGCGTGGCATTTAGGGAAAGAGGAGGACAAAGTAGGATCAGATATGCCAGAAAGAGCAGTGAGGCAGATCTAATATTTCTCTAAGGGAATGTTTTCGTGTATTTTCCAGAGGTGGAGTTTAGTTTGGGTGACACAGGCGGTTGCCTCAAGTATTTGGCACTCTCCTTCTGCTGCCATCCAGGGAATGCTGTGCTCCGGGTGTTGACGGAGAGACTCTTCATCTGGCTTGGGGGATCGTGGGGGAGAGGGGAATGTTCTGTACCCACTGGCTGCTGACACGAGTGGCTAGGAGTTTGAGCCCAAGAGACATTTCTTCTCATATTTGTTTCTCATTACCAGCTTTAAAGAAGTTACAGATCTATATATAAAAATCTTTGCTGAAAGCCCAGAATTGCTACCTCTGTGAGGAAACTGTGAAAGTGGGACTTAAGTGTTAGGGGGGAGGAAAGAGGAAGATGCCCAAAATTAAATTTTCCGTTCTCTGTTTTTTGCTTTTTCAGAAAAGGGAATAAATTACAAGTGGCTTTCAATTTTTTTCTTCTATCGGAAGTACTGAAAACATTAAAAACGCATCAAAAACTGGACCATAATACCTATTTCTCTTCATTTCAGGTTAAAAGCATGATACACAGGGCCTGTGATAAATAAGGCACACATGGCAAAGGGACTTAAAATCTATCAAACAAGGAATTAACCCCGTAATATAAGTCAAGTTTGTTGGATGAGGTGTTGGGAGAATGGGAGGGTGCAGGCACACATTAAGTGGGTGGTCCTTAACTTCACGCAGAGTCTGAGAAAGCGTCCCAGAGGAAGGGGTGTTCAGCTGAGAGGAGAGGGGTGTTTTCTTCGTGAGGTGAAAGAGAGTTCCAGTCAGAAGGGGCACATGGGTAATTTGGAAGCAAGGGGATGGAACGTTAAGAATCTTTGGCATTTTGCCCACTCAGGAAATAGTGGGAGAGGTGATAGAAGCTGGCTGAGGTCCCATGAAGAGGTTTGGATTTTATCCTAAGGACACTGGAGAGCTCCGGAAGGGATTTAATTAGGGGTACAACATGCCTGAATTTTTATTTAGAATATCATTCTGGCTACTGTATGGGGAATAGCCTGGGATGTCTGAGAGGCTGTTAGGATGGCTTGAGAGTGAAGAACAGGGGTCTGTGGCTGTGATGGAAATGAGGAGGCAGCTTAGAGAGGTATTTTTAGGCAGAATTCACAAGATTTGGTGCAGTAGGAGGTGGGGAAGAGGGAGACTTCTTCCAAATTTTCTGGCTGGCCCCCAACCTGCAGAGAGCAAATGATGTGGGTTGCCGTCTGGTCCTTTGTATTTCCTCTGCCTGTGATATTGTTTAGATCATTTTATATGTTTGCTTTTATTATAGAATTTTAATGAATAACAGCCTGGTGCTCTATGGTACTTCCCATGTCTTCATATCTCACCTGTTTCATCTCCACTGTGGTCCTATTTAGAGATTTAGAAGCAGGTCTAGAGAAGTCTTAAGGGACTTGCTCAAGTTCATTTAACAAGTCAGTGCTAGAGCTGAGATTGAAGCTCAGGTCTCCTTGATGACAAAGGTTTTGCTCTTGGAACCACAAGAAATGTACTCACAGCCCGTTACGTGATAGAATCCCTGACAGGAATCAGTGTTCATGGTCTCATTTGGTCCTCACAGTCGCCTGATGAGGTAGATACTCCTGTGCTCTCCCATTTACAGATAAGGCAACTGTGGCTCAAAAAATGTAAAATTATTGCCCGAGTCTCTATAGTATAAAGAGACAGGGGTTGTGGCTCCTGGACTCTAGAACTTAATCTTTCAACAGTTACCCTAAACTGCCAACTCTAAAGTGCCCAGTGAAGGCAAGTCCTGTTTTAGAGCCAGTTAGAGTTGTGATTCTTCTCATTTTCGATACCTGTATGGTCTTGCACAGTGCGTCTTAAACAAAGGGAAGAACATAAGGGTGTGATTTTTGCCCACAGGTGATGGAAAGGGTGTATGTGGGTGTTGGAGTGTGTCAGAGTGTTCCTTCTGGAGGCATCTGAGTAGAATTTTAAAGTTTCCTTCCAGAGGGCAGTCTTTCTTCATTTTGTACTTAGGAGGATCTCTTGATAACCTCCATCTACTGATGACATCAAGTAAGTGTTAAGAAGGAATCTACTGATAAAACCAGAGATACTTGAAGTAAATGTGACTATATTTAGCTTACAGGGTAATGAAAAATTTCATGGAAAGTGTAACTCTGTGACTTGCTGGAGTCTAGTAAGCCCATCATTGTTTGAGAGTGAATTTTCGGTATCGCAACTATGCGGTGATGGGGCAGGGTGGGGGGTGGGGCTCATGTGCTTCTTCAAGCTATGTGCCTGATGTTCCTCAGGAGCTCTGACAAGGCTGGGGAGCTTGGGCTCTGACTCTGCTCATAGTCCCAAGGTCATCCCTCAAAATCTGGTTTCTAGCATGGGAGAAAGGTGAGAGAGGAGATGGGTTAATGCAGAATATAGTTTCTACTTGTTCTTTAGCCTCCTTCTCTAATTTCCTCACCTATTCTGTCTCCTCACCATCTTTTTTATTTTTATGAAATGATTGCCTTAGGCTGTGGTTCTGGCAGAGAGACAGTCTACAATTCCCAGTAAATTTTTTTAAAAAAGATTTTATTTATTTATTTGAGAGAGAGAGAGCACAAGAGGTGGGGAGAGTCAGAGGGAGAAACAGACTCCCTGATGAGCAGGGAGCGCAATGCGGGACTCGATCCTGGGACTCCTCTGGGATCATGACCTGAGCAGAAGGCAGTTGCTTAAACAACTGAGCCACCCGGGTGCCCCCCAGTAAATAACTTTGCAAGGTGCATTCATCCTTCCTGATGGACAAGAGTGGTTTACTAAATGGCACCATAGTGTCTCATTTTCCACAATATCTACTTTACAGCACAAAGGATCAGGAACAGAGATTTTCAACCAATCCTGTCCTGACCCCTGTTCCGTTTCAACTTTATGGCCAGTGAATGTTGTCCTGTCTTACTATTGATGCCAAGGAAGTAGGATATTGATGCAGAGCTCTGAAATCACAAGAAAAAGCATTCAGTTGAATAAGTTTATGGATGGACACTGCCAACAGGAATCATAGCAGAGATGCATGAAAGGATTAAAAACTGTGGCCCTGACCCATCAGAATGATAAGGGGTATTGAAGGTTGGGTGGTCAGAGTTCTATAGGGAGTGACTTGAGAAGATGAAGAGAATTTTTTTCTCTGCTGCCTGCATTTTGTTCCCAACAACATCAGGGGATGACATATGCCGTCCTTATGTACTATAGACATTAATGGGGAAATGACCTATTACTCTTTGACAAAAATGCTCTTGCACTGATATAATCTGATGATGGTATCCTGTTAAAACTTTTGATTTTTGAGCTCCTGACATCCAAACGGCAGGGCTTCTTGCCTATGTAACTTAAAATAGTTACAAGAAGATAATGGGTTGCAATTGCCTGAGAAATGGGGCACAGGAAGAAGTGGAGTAGATCCTAAGCAGTCAATTCTTATATGATTTTCAGTTTCTAGAATTCCCCAAAGGAGTTTATATAATAGAAAGAACTGACTCGTGTGTCATTCTGGCACAGGTTTTGACCCCAACATGATTTGAAAAAACAGACCATGACCTGGATCTAACCTAAACTACAAATTCTTTATAAGAACACATTCTCAAACACACACACACACACACACACACACACACACACACACACACGCCCACGCACATGCCCACACACGCACTTTTTCTTTCGGCGCATAGTACTCCCAGTACATCTCTACACACGGTTCTTTCTTTCTTTGGCTACAAACTAAAATGTACACTAAAGTAGATTGGAAACTTGTTACAATCAGATGATTGCTTTTATTTCTGAATCTTATCCTAGGCTCTATTTCTTTACAGGGTTTTCTCTTACTCAGATACTTGGATACTTTAAGTCTGTCTTTCATCTCCTTCTGTCTTATCTGTAGGTCTGTCATGAGAATCTTCCCTTACGTTTCTCTGCAGTCTGTCACATATTCATAATATGCTTTATCTGGCACACACAGGCCCCATGTGCATACAGCAGCAGTCCGCCTGCTAATAGAGGGGGTAATCGGCGGGGGGGGGTGTAATAGAAGGTAATCGAATGCACTGGATCTACATAGAATGGTAATGACTGCATTAGTGCTCTTTGGCCCTGAACACTCAGAAGCAAGAATCAGCACTAACTCCTCTACTGTGTTCGGTTAGCGTTCCCCTTCTTTCCCTGGTCATCGTTTTATTTTCTCTTACTCCTTAGTGAGCCCATAGGAAATACCAGATAGGAACTAGGAAGGTCTCCATGGCTGCCTTCTTCTCAGCACAAATGAAAGGGATGTAGGACGAACATTTGAAGGAAAGAACATTTAAATGTCAATATATTTTCCATCTCTTTTGATTACCCCCCCTCCTTTCTCCTTCTCCATCTGTCTTTAACACATAAACAGGCATGCTCATTTAAAGTGTTATTTCAATCTAGAGGTACTTTTTAGGAATATGGAAAATTGCTGAAGGAAGAAAAACATTAGCAAACCCACATTCTGATTAATGTTGCAAATGAGATAGGAGTTGCTCTGCTTTTGAAACTGGAAGTGAGAATCTCAAGTGTGAACCAGAGTTAGATGCTCATATGATCCTTTTAATTCCTTCTCTTTTAAGGAGAGAATATCAGAAGAAAAAGGGAAAATTATGAAAGTAAATAGAGTAGCATGCAAAATCTACACCTGCCAGATAGTCAGATCTTAACTGTTCATCAACTTAGTGACTTATGCATCCTAAAGGAAGGATCAAAACTTAGTCTGAATGTGTGCAGAGTGTTAGCCTAACTTTGTAAATATAAGAAAATATTTTTTTGTGCATTTATATACTAGTTTTTGATTCTTTGAAGTTATTAACTGATATTAGGAATTTTTAAATATTATAAAAACAGACCTGTTTTATTAGGATCCACAACCTAACACAATGTGTGTAAATTTGGAAAAAAATTTAAATAGACATATTCCAATACATTGATATATATTGTTTTTTACAGAATAATTTCATATATATTGGGATATTTTCGAGGTGGCTTTTAATTCTCATTGGTAGCTTTCCCCCCCACTAAATTATCAGCACACTTTGCCAATTTGAGTTGGGGCTTAAATCTGGGAAAGAAATGCTCTACTTTTTCAAGTATTGCAAGGAATCATTTTCTGAGGCACATGATAATTATGATTTGTGAGTTACATAATAATGCTCAATGGGAGTTTACTTTAACAGAAGGAATTGAGCCAAAATCTTGAGTACCATCATCAACAGAGATAATTTTTTTTTCATTTCCAGGTAAAATTTTGACTTTTATATTGTTTTGCTGAGCTTTCTGAATAGAGGGATTATATATACACTAAGAAGGAAAACTGAATTTCCTAATGTCCCTGAATGTGCAATAAGCATCAACTACAGAGAGAAAAAACATGAATCAAGCATCAAGCCATTAAACTGTACCTAATAGGCATTTATTCAATGGGCCTTATGAATGCAAGTCGTGCCCCATTTAAAATCTAACCGAAATGATCACACGTTTCATTAGTGGACATAATTACCAATTTGTTCCTTCCCCCAAAATCATGTATGTATGAAAAACAGTGTTAGAAGGTAAACAGTATTACCTTCAGAATATAGAATAAAGATAGCCTATTTAAATAGAGTGAGTAGAGTAACAGGTTTTTTCCCCCTTTTTTTCTTTGTTGTTTTTTAGAATGGAGACTTCAGAAAAATCTCAATTTTATCTCAGAACTCAGTGTATAGTGATTTATTCTCTAATTTTCCAATGTGTTCAATATCTGTTTCTTAATATTAAAAACAAAACTCCTACTTAAAAATACTCAAATGACTTATGACCTTCCAATATCTTCATTTACACAGATCTGTTATGTCTTCCATCCTTAAATACCTGGTTGGGTAATGAGGAGAAGGACTAGTGTTCTTGTTAAAAGTTTTGCAACTAGCTAGCCATGCGACTTGGACAAATAACTGAACCCTTTGGGCTTTGGTGGCTTTTTCTGTAAACTAAGAGGGCCCAAATAGATGATTTCTAGACTCTTTCATCTTATTATCATTCTGTTGTAAAAACACTATATGATTTCCAAAATAGAGGACACATTAATTTTTTTTTTTGTAATGGGGGTTTTCATTAATTTGCATGTGATTCCAGCTGGCCTTTATGAAGGCTTAATGTGATTATTTCCTTACCCCAAATGTAATAATGAACTGATATTTATTAAGAGCCTTTTATATGCCAGGCATAGCGCTGTGTTTCAAGGTACAAGACTGAGCAATACTGTGAACGATCCCTCATACCACTCATACTCTAGTGAAGAGACAGGTGTTAATCAAGTATAACTCTGTCATTAAGCCCTACAGTGGCTGGAAAAACTTGCCCATTTAGTCCATTATCAGAAACCTCAAAAACAAAAGTATACGACAAATAGTTAAAAACAAACAAACAAACAAGAACAACTTTCTTGCACATAATGAGAAATGCCCTCAAAGTCCAGGCAATGGTGCATACATTTCCATACTCTTGGCTTTTTTGCCTGGTGGTATTCTCTTTTATGGTAGTCTTTGTTACTCCTTTTCTTTCCCTAATTCCTAGGATTCAGATTGCTTAAGCAAGAAGTAGAGTTTTGCTTCAACTAAGCCCCAGGTCTCCTTTCCTGCCTTTCTATCTCAAATCTATAAGATACAAGCACTATTTTGCTTGGCATCCTTAATTTTTTTTTTTTTTTGCATGCATGGTTTCCATAAAAACAACCAAGACTTGTCAATATGGGTGAACTTTTATAACATGTATTTTTGTGTTTTTATTCAAAAAGACAATATTCCCTCTGTGGATGGGTTATAGGGACAAGTCAGAGGTGCCTGGGGGTGAGGCAAGGGAGTTTTACAGATCACTAGAATAATTATAATAATAAACAGCAATTACAACTCAAAATATTAAATACTCATTGTGTGTGTGTGTGTGTGTGTGTGTGTGTGTGTGTGTGTGAAAACTTTCAGAGAAGACTTTTTGGAAGAAGGGACATAAAACATGGGAGAATTGGAAACTGGTAAGGCATGTAAAGGAAAAGAAGTTGGGAGAGTCAGGGAAGAGACAGACATACACACCTGGGAAGATTTTTCCTAGAAACATACAAAACAGTAGATAAGGAAAATATTCACTCCCACAAAAGAATTCTTGGTAATTTTGACATCATAAAAAATATGCTGGAGTAGATGAACTTACTATTCTAAAAACTTTGTCAGTTTTGTATACATAGAAATGTTAGAGAATACGTACAAGGATATACATGAGTCCGTTACTGTATTGTGTGTAATAATCCTAAATCTGAAGCTGCTACCAGAAAGTCAAAAGAATTAACAGTAAAGGAAAAGGTTAATGTCCCTGTTATGGAAGCTTCAGTTTTAAAACGTGCTGACTTTTTACAGTAAAGTATCTTTAAATTCTAACTGAATATTGCACATTTACAGATACTAAAAATGTTTTTAGTCCTATCCAATTAAAAATAATTTGTAGGAAATTATGAATTCTAATAGCAATTTCACCCTTCCCCACTCCCCCCAGTTCTGTATTACTTTATCTTCCATCCCTAATTCCATTTTCACCTTTTGTGTTTGTGGGACTAGTATTACCCCTGGCAATGAGATGTCCAGAATGCACGGAGAGTGTTTAATTTATATTTGGTATTCTTATGTTGTACTCATCTCTTTTTTTTATTGCTGAATTTCTGTGATCCTAAATATTTCTACAGGTTTTCATTTGAGACTACCATATGAATTAAAAGATCCCCACTACAGTATAAGTTAAAAAATGTACCCCCCCTTTTTTTTTTACTAATTGCCTCTAACGTTTTTAGCCACTTTTGATTGCCTTTTTCTTTTTTGTATTTTGCATTCATAATCAATAGCAGGTGCAATCAATGAACCATTGCTTAATGATGCTAATTTCTTTGATAGTGTATTTAAATCTGTGTTTATGTAACTTCAGGATCAGACCTTTCACACGAAAGCACATAATCCAGCCACTTTCTGGACATAAACTGGTGCTCTGGAAGAGGTTCTCTGAGAACATATGGAGACCTACCTTTTAAAATATTTTGGAGAGAGTTTTAGTGTAAATAGGGATAGGCTCTGAAAACACCTGCACATGATTATTAAAAAAAAAAAAGTCATTTGGAACAGATGAATTTGGAGCAGGAGTTGGCCCCAGCTAGAGCCTTAAGAAGAGGAAGGACTTGGAAAACTTCAGCAAAAGTAGTAAAATGAAAAAAAAAAAAAAAACTTGTGGCACATTAGTCAGATGACTTAACTCAGTATAGGTCAATTATTGTGATGATTTCCTTATGAAGGTTCTGTCAAGATTGAAGAATTACAATTAAATGTCTCAATTTGGATAAATTATTTAATCAAAAAATAACTAAGTCTTTAACAGTCATTAGTCCTATATATTCCTTTGAGAAATCAAGTAGTAGCAAATCCTTAATTGGTATTTTCAAATTTTGGACTTCTGGAACCTTGAAACAGGAAGATACCGTGCCTTCCATAAAATCAAAAAGGGAATAATTTTGAAAATCAGAAAAATTAGAGAATCAATATCCCAGACCAGCTTCTAATATTGAACTTGGTCTTTCTACCTTGAAAACCTAAGATTCGAGGTGAAATACTTGGGGAATTTGCTAATAAACGGCCAGTTACAAAGGCAAACCAGAGAGTAGAATTAAATGGCTTATATGGCAAATGCTCATGGAATCTGATGCTGTTCCAGTTGCTTCGGCACCTGTAAGGCATGTGCAGGCAGCCTCCTTTACAAATAGTGACTCATGCCCTAGCTGCTAGTGTCCTTTTCCTAGCATAGTTTCGGGCGTGTAGAAATAAGGTGAGTGCTGTGAATTGTGTAAGACTGATGAATCACAGACCTGTACCTCTGAAACAAATAATACATTATGTTAAAAAAAAAAAGATAGCAGGAAGGGAAAAATGAAGGGGGGGCATTCGAAGGGGGAGACGAACCATGAGAGACTATGGACTCTGAGAAACAAACTGAGGGTTCTAGAGGGGAGGGGGTGGGGGATGGGTTAGCCTGGTGATGGGTATTAAGGAGGGCACGTTCTACATGGAGCACTGGGTGTTATACGCAAACAATGAGTCATGGAACACTACATCAAAAACTAATGATGTAATGTATGGTGATTAACATAACATAATAAAAAAAAGATAGCAGGAAGGAAAGAACGAAGGGGGGGAAATTGGAGGGGGAGATGAACCATGAGAGACTATGGACTCTGAGAAGCAAACTGAGGGTTCTAGAGGGGAAGGGGTGAGGGGATGGGTTAGCCTGGTGATGGGTATTAAGGAGGGCACGTACTGAATGGAGCACCGGGTGTTATACGCAAACAATGAATCATGGAACACTACATCAAAAACTAGTGATGCTCATGGATTGGGAGAATCAACATTGTGAAGATGTCAATGCTACCTAGAGCAATCTACACATTCAATGCAATCCCCATCAAAATACCATCCACTTTTTTCAAAGAAATGGAACAAATAATCTTAAAATTTGTATGGAACCAGAAGAGACCCAGAATAGCCAGAGGAATACTGAAAAAGAAAAGCAAAGCTGGCGGCATCACAATTCCGGACTTCCAGCTCTACTACAAAGCTGTCATCATCAAGACAGTTTGGTACTGGCACAAAAACAGACACATAGATCAATGGAACAGAATCGAGAGCCCAGAAATGGACCCTCAACTCTATGGTCAACTTATTTTTGACAAAGCAGGAAAGAATGTCCAATGGCAAAAAGTCTCTTCAACAAATGGTGTTGGGAAAATTGGACAGCCACATGCAGAAGAATGAAACTGGACCATTTCCTTACACCACACACAAAAATAGACTCCAGATGGTTGAAAGACCTAAACGTGAGACAGGAGTCCATCAAAATCCTAAAGGAGAACACAGGTAGCAACCTTTTCGACCTTAGCCGCAGCAACTTCTTCCTAGAAACATCGCCAAAGGCACGGGAAGCCCGGGCAAAAATGAACTATTGGGATTTCATCAAGATAAAAAGCTTTTGCACAGCAAAAGAAACAGTCCACAAAACCAAAAGACAACCGACAGAATGGGAGAAAATATTTGCAAATGACATATCAGATAAAGGGCTAGTATCCAAAATCTATAAAGAACTTAT